>NW_022631012.1:8750244-9071989 GCF_010015895.1 Lontra canadensis | reverse complement strand
AGTCACTTATGGTTTGTCTCCCTCCCAATTCCATCTTGTTTCATTTACTCTTCTCCTACCCCCTTAACCCCCCATGTTGCATCTCCTCTCCCTCATATCAGGGAGATCATATGATAGTTGTCTTTCTCGGATTGACTTACTTCGCTAAACATGATACCCTCTAGTTCCATCCACGTCGTCGCAAATGGCAAGATTTCTTTTCTTTTGATGGCTGCATAGTATTCCATTGTGTATATATACCACATCTTCTTTATCCATTCGTCTGTTGATGGACATCTAGGTTCTTCAAGAAATGGGCAGAAGACATGAATAGACATTTCTATGAAGAAGACATCCAGATGGCCAACAGACACATGAAAAAGTGCTCCACATCACTCGGCATCAGGGAAATACAAATCAAAACCACAATGAGATATCACCTGACACCAGTCAGAATGGCTAAAATTAACAAGTCAGGAAATGACAGATGCTGGCGAGGATGCGGAGAAAGGGGAACCCTCCTACACTGTTGGTGGGAATGCAAGCTGGTGCAACCACTCTGGAAAACAGCATGGAGGTTCCTCAAAATGTTGAAAATAGAACTACCTATGACCCAGCAATTGCACTGCTGGGTATTTACCCTAAATATACAAACGTAGTGATCTGAAGGGGCACATGCACCCGAATGTTTATAGCAGCAATGTCCACAATAGCCACAGACCTTTTCTGACTGCAGTCCTTGACTATTTTTGACACTGTGGGCCACACCCTCATTCATGGAATGCTTTTCTTTGGATTTCTATGGTATCACTATCTTCTACTTCTCTTCCAGACCAACTGCTGGTCTACACCTCCTCAGATTTCCTCCTGCGTTTAACTTGTGTTTGTCTGCCCCTTAAATGACAGTTTTCCTTAAGAGTAATATCGGTATCCTTCTCTGTTTCCATTGCATGTCTTTCCTTCTATTCTGTGTCTACAGATTGTCCCTGAGCATTCTAATTCTTTCCCAAGGTTGTAGGTAGCATCCGTGGGCTGGAGATTTCCCAATTCTCCATCTCTAGTTCCAGGCTTCAATGTTGCAAACTTTTACACTCAATTATCTG
This sequence comes from Lontra canadensis, assembly GCF_010015895.1. NCBI lineage: Eukaryota > Metazoa > Chordata > Mammalia > Carnivora > Mustelidae > Lontra > Lontra canadensis. The sequence continues at coordinate 9,070,907 of NW_022631012.1, read as the reverse complement.
TTAGACACCACCATCAGATATTCCATTCCAACTCAATGTATCTGAGTATTCCCTCCTCCCACCCCTGCCCTTCCCCCTAAATCTGGTCCTCCCTTATTCCCATCTTGGTGATGGTTACCAAGCCCACTTAGTTGCTAAGCTCAGAAGATTGTACACTTTTCTAGGCACATCTTTCCTATTAATCCTCAGTCAGTCGTACTGAACCTACCCCCCTTAACATTCTTATATCACTCACTTGCCTTTTTATTTTTTTTAAGAAACTGTTTATTTTCTGTCAACCTTATTTCCATTTTGTTTGCCTTTGTGGAAGAGCAACTTAAAGCCACTCAGTAGTTGTTCCTACCCATTAAGGGGCCCGAGCAGTGGGAGCTGCGGACCAGTCTTCAGTGGCCGGCTGAGGGCTCCGGTGCTCGGGAGGGAACCGCTGATTGGGCACGGAGGGCCCCTGCTCGCTTTCAGACCAGTCTGCGGCCTCAGGCGGAGTAGCGGTGAATCTAGGAGTGGAGCAGTCCGTTTACCCTGAAATTCCTCCTTGGTCATTGTCATTTCAGCAGCGGCCCGCTTATCCTTTTCAACCTCTTCAGGATCTCTGTAGAAGTAGAGGCCAGGCACAGACTCCCACGGGTGTTCATGGGAAAGGGTGCCACGCATGCGCAGAACTGCGCAGAACTTCCCAGGCCAGTATCTACATCAGACGCACTGAGTGAGCTCCCCTTTAGCAGGATTCATCAAGTTTCTCTGAAAGCAGAAAGGCCCATAATACCTGAGAGGCCCAGGGACTTAAGAAATATGGAGAAAAGCAGGAGAAAACACAGGCCATTTGAAAATGTTTTCATTTTTCCTTAAAGCTCTGACACATTTGAATTGTACTTGTAGCAAAAATTACTATTAAACTCCACTCATTGGGCCAGAGACCCTGGTGGTGTCAGTGAAAGACCTGCCCCTCATGTAGCATGCTACCTATACTTGAGTTCATTGGCCAGCCAGTGGCCTCACTCCAAGCTCTAACAATGTGCAGGCCTTTATCCTTTCGTATATCCCCTAGGTTAGGCCTTCATCATCTCTGGTTCAAACTATCACTGGAACCTCCACACTATGACAAGAGTGATCTCTCTAACCTATACATATGTCCCATCAGTTATCAAGTAGTCCTTCTCAATGACTCACCATCACCTAAGGGTAAAAACAGTTACCTTGGCATGGTATATAAGCTCCCCCAAGATGTGGCCCACAGCTGTATCTAGAGAGCTTGGATTCTGAAGTCAAACAGACCTGATCTTTGTCTCAGATTTTCTATACACTAGCTATATGACCTTGAGCAACTACTTAGTTTTCTCATTTGAAAAACGTGGCAACCATTGGGATTATTGGGAAGATTGGGCTGATGAAAATAAAACATTTAGCATTTTGCTTGACAACCAATAAATACCCAATAAGGGTTAAATTGTAGTAGTGATCGAACAAAAAACAAATAAATGGAGGGAAAGTTCCTGTTCATGGATAAGAGGACTTAATATTATCAAGATGTCAGTTCTTCCCAAACTGATCAATAGATTCAACGTGCTACCTGCCAAAATCTTAGCAAGTTATTTTCTTGATTCTAAAGAATCTTAACAAACTGATTCTGAAGTTCATATGGAGAAACAAAAGACCTAGAATAACCAACATAATATTGAAGGAGTAGAAAGATAGGTGCCTGAGTGGCTCAGTGGGTTAAGCCTCTGCCTTCAGCTCAGGTCATGGTCCCAGGGTCCTAGAATCAGGACCGCATCAGGCTCTCTGTTCATCAGGGAGCCTGCTTCCCAGTCTTTCTCTGCCTGCCTCTCTCCCTACTTGTGATATCTCTCTCTCTCTCTCTGTCAAATAAATAAATAAATAAATCTTAAAAAAAAAAAAAAGAGTACAAAGTTAGAGGACTAACACTACCCAACTTCAAGACTTATTATAGAGCTATAGCAATCAAGACAGTGTGGTATTGGTGAAAGAATAGACAAATAAGTCAATGAAACAGAATGGAGAGCCCAGAAATAAACCCAAATAAATATTTATTTTGGTCTCTGATAAAAGTGTAGCAAGGATAGTCTTTTCAAATGGTGCTGTAACAACTGGACATCCAACATGTAAAAAAAAATGAATCTAGACACAGACCTTACACCCTTTACAAAAATTAACTCAACATGAATCACTGACCCAATTTAAAATGCAAACTATAAAAGTACTAGAAGATAACACAGAAAATAAATCTAGATGATCTTGGTTTTGGTAATGACTTTTTAAATATGACACCAAAGGCAAGATGCGCAAAAGAAAGAATTGGTCACCTGGACTTCATTAAAATTAAAAAGTTCTGCTCTGCAATAAACACTGTCAAGAGAATGAAAAGATAAGCCACAGGTTGGAAAAAATGTTTGCAAAAGACACATATGATGGACTGTTATCTAAAACTACAAAGAACTCTTAAAACCCCACAATAAGGGCGCCTGGGTGGCTCAGTGGGTTGGGCCTCTGCCTTGGGCTCAGGTCATGATCTCAGGGTCCTGGGATCAAGTCCAAATTGGGCTCTCTGCTCAGCAGGGAGCCTGCTTCCCCCCTCTCTCTGCCTGCCCCTCTGCCTACTTGTGATCCCTCTCTCTCTCTCAAATAAAATCTTAAAAAAAAAAAAAATCCACAATAAGTAAAGAAACAAACCAATTAAAATATGGACCAAAGATACCTTAACAGACACCCCATCAAAGAAGATATACAATAGATGGCAAATAAGCATATGAAAAGATGCTCCACATCATAGGTCATTAGGAAAATATAAATTAAAACAACGATAAGGTATCACCACACACCCACTAGAATGGCCAAAATCTGGAACACTGACAACCCCAAATGCTGGTGAGGATGTGGAATAACACGAACTCTCATTCATCACTAGCAGGAATGCAAAATGGTACCGCCACTTTGGAAGACAGCTCAGTAGTATCAGACTCTGAGCGTACAACCCAGCAACCGCACTATTTGCTATTTCCATAAGGTCATTGAAAATTATCTTCACACAAAAATCTGCAGACAATGTTCCTAGTAACTTTATTATTGTGGAAAGTTGGAAGCACCAAGATGTCTGTCAGTAGATAAGTGGATTAAGTGGTACAACCAAACAATACAATATTATTCAGCACTGAAAAGAAGTAAGTTATCGAGCACAAAAAGACATGGATGGAACTTAAATGCATATTATTAAGTGAAAGAAGATAATATTAAAAAAAAGGCTACAGACTCTAAGATTCCAACTACATGATATTCTGGAAAAGGCTAAACTATGGAAACAGTAAAAAGACCAGTGGTTACCATGGGTTTGGGGAGAGGGAGGAATGAGTAGGCAGAACACAGAGAATTTTTAGGGCAATGAAAAAATTCTGTATCGTACTATAATAATGGATACATGTCATACATTTGCTCCAACCCAGTAGAATGTACATCCCCAAGAGTGAGTCCTAATGTAAACTCTGGACTTTGCCGTGCTGTGTCCATGTAAGTTTATCAATTGTAACAAATGTTCCTCATGGTGGGGGTAGTGGGATAGGAACTCTGTGTACCTTCCTCTCAATTTTGCTGTGAGCCTGGAAGTGCTCTAAAAAACCAAAGCTCATTAAGAAAAAAGTGCAGTTATGGTTATAGCCATAATAATAGTGGTGGTGTTGCTATCACAAATACCCTTTTCCTCAATAGGTTCTGTTTCTTCCTTTAACCAAACACTTGACTTTCCCTGAAAACCAGTGCTTTTCTTTTTTAAATGCCTCCATATTGTTTCATTTTTGTTCTCTAGACTTAGAATGCCTTCTCCTGCTACTCCTGCACCTTCTCCCCCCGCACAAAATAACTTATCCTCATTCATATTCAAGTTTTCGATGAAGCTTCAACACCCGTATGAAGCTGTCTTCAACTCTGCCAGGCAGACTTTCGTATCTGTTTCTTCAGACTCCTACTGCCTGCTCTCTCATGCTGACTCCAGCAGTGATCTCATTGCACCTTAATTGTTTGCAGGCCTGTCTCCTCTATATTCAACACCATGAAGAAATCTAGCCCTTCTTCATTCCTTGAAATATAGTGCCTAGCGTGGCATTGGGATATAGTAGCTGCTCAGTAATCACTAAGTCCATGATTGCACTGAAGATGTTGTCATGTTAATAGAGAAGCATGATATATGCATGATATAAATATAATAATTAAAAACCTACACAGCTGGTGAAGAAGAGAATAATTTTTGATATAGAAGCATGCCACCCATCTTTGGTCTGTGTTCTGCTACTTCCGGGAAGTTTTTCCTGACACCTTCCAGTGTCACCTGTACTACTCTTAGTAACATCCTGAATGGCATGGGATCATACATTGTCCTACATCATTCTTTAATGATTTCATTCTTGATGCTTGTTTTCCCAACAACACAAAAACTTCCTTAAGATAAGGTTCATCCTACATTTCATATAATCTCTTATGCTGATAGCTTTTCAGAAAAAGAGGCACCTGGGTGCTGCCTCCGAGAGACACCGGAATGTAGACAGCCGTCCCTGGGCCAGGCCAGTTCTGGATAACAGTGTTGGAAGTATTAACTTGGAGTTTTGTGGCCACCAGAAAAGATAACTTGTAAATGTCTAGAGCCATAGTAGGGATACATACACATAATACCCAACAATCACAATTAAATAGTCCTGGTGTTCACGCTAACTCTTCCTTGATAACCAATAGGTTAAAAACAAAATAAACCTTAGATAGAAGTGGCCGAGGACAGTAATTGTATCCTTCCCTTCTCTTTCTGCACCATTTCTTTAACCCCTGTTTGTCTGATACCACCCTTGTCTCTGGTCTTTGTTAGAAAGGTCGGTGGTTTAAATCAGGGCTTTTAACCTAATGCAGAGAATTCTCAGTCTCCCGGCAGTTGCTTCTAAGTCTGTGTGTGCAGTCCTCATCCTCACCTCGTAATTCACTGGGATGTTGCCCTCTCAGATAACTCTGGCCATTCCTGTTCCATGGATTCGTGAAATACAAAGAAGTTTTGCAGGACACACTCTGAAGAGCCTCCTCTAATGATTTGATACTGGGAATAGTCTTTCTTACTCTAAATGAGCATGTATACTTGTTTTGCAACACCTCTCACAAGAAGCCCTCCCCACGCATGCCACCCAAGCTGGGATGGTGCTTTCGCAGAGAGCTAGAACTTTTGGCAGGAAGAAAATAATTTGCAAGTTCAATGCTACCTAGAAAAATTTCCCCTACTGACTTGGCACCATTACTTCCTGTGCTTACTAGCAAACTCTCCCTTCCCCCCTCTAATGGTCCAGGTGTTCTGTTTACCCCTTCCGTGCCCATTCCGTGAGGGCTAGCTCAGCCTCAGAGCCAGCACATAAGGGATCCACAAAACCACATGTGTTGACTTGAACAGGTGATGAATTGACAAGTCAACAAATACTTTTAAATACCTGGGTGCATTCATCCTGTTTTGGATTGCTGTGATAGATGCAGAAGGACTATGTATAAAGTCTCAACATCCACAAAGCTAGCACACTTTAGTTCTGGGGCCAGACACTGCTCTTCTGTGTCTCAGAGGCTGATGGAGGAGACTGGAAGAGAGGTGAACAGAAGAAGTAGAATGGAAGGGGGAAAAATACTAAAGATCAACCCTAGATAGAAAAGAGTCTCTTCTCTGTGGTAGTTCCTAGGCGAGGGAACAAAGTGAAGTCTGGGTGAGGGAGGGCTTCATGGAAGCTGCGGAGTAACCGTTGTCACCTGCCCCTGTTAGTAAAGAAAGGTTTCATGGAAAAGGTACTTTTAAAAGATACGGTCCCCGGGGTGCCTGGGTGGCTCAGTAGGTTGGGCATCTACCTTAGTTCAGGTCGTGATCCCGGAGTCTTGGGATTGAGCCCCGCATTGGACTCCCTGCTCGGGGAGTCTGTTTCTCCCTCTGCCCCTTCCCAATTTGTGCTCTGTCTCTCTCTCTCTCTAATAAATAAAGTCTTTAAAAATAAAAATACAGTCCTTGTCACAGCCAAGTAGAGCCTAAAGAGATATGATGGCTAAATATAATAGGGGATCCTGGAACAGGAAAGGGATTGGGTTAAAATCCAAATCAACTGTGGGTTGATACACAGTAGTGTATCAATATTGATTCATTCCTTTGAAGAAATACACCGTACTAATGTAAGATGTTAGCAGGAGGGAAACTGAGTTCTGGGAACTCCGCACTGCTTCTCAATTTTTCTGTAAGTCTCAAGCTGTTGTAAAAACTAAAGCCAATGTAAAAAGAAAAAAAAGGGGGGGTCTTACAGCCTACAGAAGCTCCCCAGCTTGGTGACAGGAAGGGGTCAGTTTGGCAATGACCCTTTTTGAAAGAAGCGACTGTTGTTCTATGCCATGTTTGTGGCTTGATCATCAATTCCTGTAGCAATACTGAGATCGTGTTTGCTTTTCCATGGTTGGTTTTTGGCAGGCAGTAGCAGCATTTGGGCACTGATTGTAATTTTGCAATGCATTGTCAGTAACCAGGGTGTATAATGGATCTTCATCTCTAATTACTTTTCTCTCCACAGGTGTCTGGAAAGGGTCCAGATGGGAATGCACACAACGTCCGCTTTGAGGGGATGGAGAGACAGTACGCGTCCTTACCCAGGTAGATCACTCAGGGGTCTCCTATCACCAGCTTACCTACAAATAAAGTATTTAGAGACATCTACATGAAATAGAAATCTGGCTTTGAGTTGGGGACTGTGTTATAATTTTCCTGACTGTCGTCTGTGACAACACTCGTGCCGTCTTCACAACTGTGCTAATAATTGAAACACTTGTGGGTTATTTTGTAAGGGAAGAAAATAGTATATCATTGCAATTGAACATGTCAGCAAGAATATTGGATCCAGAATGGAAATCTTAAGCCATTGCTCTAAAAATAGCATTAAACCTCCTGTACCACGTTGAGGAACAATAAAATAGTAAATCCTTGGTCCTAGCAGTTACCTACAAGAAAGGGCAAGCCAACCTTAACCCTGGAGCTTCATGTGGGAGTTAAAAAGCAGGAGAGAAATGTGAACCTGGGAAGATGTTCTTTGCTTGATTTAGAATCTGTCGGGTTCGCTAGGCAGTCAGCAAATATTGCTGAGAGGCGTAAACACGGTGAGGGAAGGAAAAAATCACATGGGAAAAGTTCGCTTGGTGATTCTGGCCTAACGCGATCCACTTCTGCTGTAACTAGACACCCCTGAAAATGAGATACAGTTCTCAAAGGCCAGTGCTCTTATCTCTGAGATGAAGAATAATTTTGGTCTGCTATCAGTAGTAGCACATGACAAAGAGGAGAACTTTCCAAGATTACGTCTAGTGCAGCTACTATGGGAGTGAAGGGGGTGGGTGAGAAATGGTGAGTTCGGGGGTGAGGGGGTGGGGGACAAACAAAGAAATGTTAATGCCAGCCAGAAAACTGAAATGTTACGGAATATCTCCTTTTAAAAAGAGGGGGGAGGATCCTAAATAGAGCTTTTTCATCAAAGTGGAATTGTTGAAGTGTTATCCCAGAGGGAGTTGCTGTGCTGAGTTTCACATTGGCTATAATTCTGTATGTGAATTTACAAAAATACCATCCTGGATATTGCAACAGGCATAGCCTAAGTGACCATCTGCTCTTATAAATAGTATGTTGATTTTCAAAAATAATAAAATCTCAGATCTAGTAAAGAACCAATTGTTAACATTGACTGGGCAGGATACTCTGACTACAATGTTTTAAAAGCCTCTCTACAACTCCATCTTATTTATCTCCCTGTTTTCTTTTTTTGTATGTTGTCTCATAGTCTTTTCTCATTCTTGATTTCTCTCCTCTCCTTATTTTTCTCTGGCCGCGTATTTTGTTTTCATTTAAAAAAAAAAAATTGAAGTCATCTCCAAAATTTGCTTTAAATATAACATTTCTGGCTCTCAGTATTGAAGTGTATGGAAATTGTGGTTAAGGCAGATGGAAAGTAGTATGTTCTTATGAGAGGGGAGAAAAAAAGAAAAACTGGAAACAGTTTAATGTCTTCCTGGCCAACTTGCACCAGACTGCGGAAATGGAATTTTTTTTTTTTTTTTTTTTTTTTACAAATCAAAAGCTCAGGAATAACATTGAAAACTCTATAAATTTCACTCATTTATTTCCCATATATCTATTAATCATCTACTCCATATCAAGCCCTGAGAATCTGAAAACTGGAGACAGGGTACCAGTCCATCCTCAGGACCCTACTCTCTCTCGGACAGGCGGCAGCAAATCAATTTCTTATGACAGAGCAACAAATGTTTAGTTTAGTAATTATTAGCAGAAAGTCCTCTGAATTTCCAACTCCTATTTATTTTTACTAATAAGCCCTGAAATGCTCAACCGTGGCTGACTTTCCACAAGTCTATTTCAGGATTAAACAGTGCAGAGGGAGTTTTCTGACAAAGGCAATAAATTTATGCTATTTGTGGCTCGGGAGCTACTGTCACAACCATGAGTTGACAAAATCCTGCCAGCCCCAAGAATATAACTGTAGCTGGAAGAGAAGCATATCAGACCAAAAACAGTTTTGACCAACAGTGCACTCACGGTAGGAGTGATTAGCTGCAGGAGGAAACAGACCTTTGTGGCCACCTGGCAACCAGAAGTCTCCGTGATGGACCATCAGTGGGGCTCAGACAAATGCACAAGAGGACTCTGGCACTAGTTTTCAAATGGAGGAGTTCCGCCTCAAGGTTCCATCTCAGCACCTCAGGGGAGATGCAGAGCACCCTCACCAATGTGCCTCCAGTCCACGGTGGGGGCTCCATGTTTACCCAACAAGATGCAAAATGCAGAGGCAGGGGACCCACCGAAGACCCAGGCCTGTGTGCCAGCAACATTTACCCTGGTTTTCTAGTCTCCCCAACCCTGGAGATCTTACTGTCCCCTACACTGAATCACAGCAGCTCCACGGGGCTCTCCCTTTGCCAGGAGAGGGAGGTGAGCGCATCTCAGTAGGCACGTCGTCCCCTCTTTGTCACAGAGGCAGGGAGCTTTATGATATTTATGGAGTTAAAATTTTAATTAAAAATAGGAATAATTCAGGGACGCCTGGGTGGCTCAGTTGGCAAAGTGTCCAGCTCTTGATTTCTGCTCAGGTCATGATCTCAGGGTCCTGAGACGGAGACCCACGCCCGGCTCCATGCTCAGCGGGAAGTTTGCTTCTCTCCCTCTTCCTCTCCCTCTGCCCTTTCCCCTGCTCATGCTCTGTATCTCTCTCTCTAAAATAAATAAAATAAATCTTTAAAAAAAAAATAGGACAAGACATGAACAGACACTTCTCCAATGAAGACATACAAATGGCTATCAGACACATGAAAAAATGTTCATCATCACTAGCCATCAGGAAGATTCAAATTAAAACTACATTGAGATACCACCTTACACCAGTTAGAATGGCCAAAATTAGCAAGACGGGAAACAACAAGTGTTGGAGAGGATGTGGAGAAAAGGGGAACCCTCTTACACTGTTGGTGGGAAGGCAAGTTGGTGCAGCTACTTTGGAAAACAGTGTGAAGATTCCTTAAGAAATTAAAAATAGAGCTATTCTTTGACCCTGCAATTGCACTGCCGGGTATTTACCCCAAAGATACAGATGTAGTGAAAAGAAGGGCCATCCGTACCCCAGTGTTCATAGCAGCAATGGCCACAGTCGTCAAACTGTGGAAAGAGCCAAGATGCCCTTCAACAGATGAATGGATAAAGAAGATGTGGTCCATAGATACAATGGAGTATTATGCCTCCATCAGAAAGGATGAATCCCCAACTTTTGTAGCAACATGGACAGGACTGGAAGAGATTATGCTGAGTGAAATAAGTCAAGCAGAGAGAGTCAATTATATGGTTTCACTTATTTGTGGAGCATAAGGAATAACACAGAGGGCATTGGGAGTTGGAGAGAAGTGAGCTGGGGGAAATCGGAGGGGGAGATGAACCATGAGACACTGTGGACTCTGAGAAACAAACTGAAGGTTTCAGAGGGAAGGGGGTAGGGGGATGGTGAGCCTGGTGGTGGGTATTAAGGAGGGCACGAATTGTATGGAGCACTGGGTGTGGTGCATAAACAATGAATCTTAGAACACACACACAAAATAAAATCACAAAAAAATTTAAAAATAAATAAAAATTTTTAAAAATAGGAAAATTCTATCTATGGGAAGTTGGTGGTCAACCTTACAACAGACTAAATGTGCTCCTAACTGATTTGGTTCCCATGTGGTTCATGAAGAGCATCACAGTAGTTTGTAAGTTAACTCAGTGATGCTGATTTATATGCCCGATTTGGAGCTGTTGACACACAGAGAGAAAATGCACACCGCACCCCCTCCCCCAGGCAGGGAGGGAGCTAGCAGCCCCCGTCAAGGCCACCCTGCTCTGCTTTCACGGGATTCAGCCATCTTTAAGTAGGCTCACGTGCCCTGCTGCCAGGCCAACACACAATTCCCGAAGCCCAAGCCCGAGCCCAGGAAAAAGACAGTTCTTAGCACTTGGTAGTTAGGATGTTGCTTAAGGCTAAGGGCTAAGGCTGTTAAGTATTACTGTTAAGCAATGTTAAATCTTCTGCCTTGGAAGAAAAATGACTCTATTTCTTGTCTCCTGAGGGTGGTGTTTTTGGAAAGCAGAGCGTTGCCCTAATACAACCTCGTTAGCAAACACCAGGCTTTTACCAGGACGGATGTTTTACCATCCTGTCCAGCCCCCCATGTTCTCGGGTAGTAAACACAGTGAGATCAGCATTCCCCTCTTCTTGCGCGACGCAAATGATGACTCACTCTGAATGAGTAGGGAAGCGGTTGTTTCCTAGGCCGCTCTAATGTGTGAACATCAGTGTAAGTATTTTTGCAAGCAGCTGCTTCTTCACTTCAGCCTTCCAGTCCCGCTGTTTTTGCAGGCCTGCTTGCGGTCAGTCCCTCCTGCGGAGGAGAACGGGCTCCTCACCCATCCCAAGCCACCATTGTTCCCACCTGGCCCATCCCTGGCCCCGGGGGATCCCATTATCCTTTCTCCGCAGATGGCTCGGTGCATCTGCACGTGATCTTACTCTCCCGGGCTTGTGATCAAGGGTGGAGTCCCAAGGAGTGAGCAAAAGCATCTCTTCTGTGGTCCTATACATGTGGGCGGTGAAAGGTTGCTGGAAAAACTCATAAAAATGCCTTCATTGGTTACACTGCAGAATGAACATTATGCAGCCCCAGCTGGGCCCCCATGGCTGTCCAGAATTCCTCTCAGTCATGCTGTCGACTCCCTGGACTATCCCACAGTGGCCATTCCAACCCCGTTCTATTCCCGTTAAATTCTGTGAAGATGACTAAACCCTCCAAGCCCAGTCTCTAGAGATGACCTCACTTCCTCTCCTTTATGACCTTGAGACGCTCAAAATGAGCTCCTCTACTTCTGCTTTCCGCGGTTCAGACTCGCTGTCCTCACTGACCACACTTCCTGAGGAGAGACCACAAGGGCATGGACTTGGAGTCAGGCCCTAATTACAGCCCCAGCTCTGTCACTCGTCACCTGTGTGACCTTGCACTAGGGGTCTGACTGCCCCAGTCTCAATTTGTTTATCTGCAAGTGGGGATGGGCTTCGGGTCTCTGTGTGGTGGTGGTGTGAGTAGTAGGTACAGTCACATAAGCAAAACCCTTAGTGAAGATCCTGCCTGACATATTTTAGGGAATTTTTTTCCCATAGTGTTAGGTCTTTTTAATTTTATCTCTGGGAAAGGCCTGTTTCTTGAGTGAGTCAAATCCATACAACAGAGCTCATTCCTGCTGGCTTCTCGGGGATCCTGGGCCACCAACTAGTCCTCTGGTGGCTACATCTTGGAGTCCCTTGGCAGTTGCTTTCTCCTACCCACCGCCTCCTCTGTAAATGCATAGTTTAGATGCACAGTTCTTTGAGAGCCCACAGCGTGGACAAGAGCACAGACAACAACTGCGTGGCAATACGCTGGGGGTGTAACTGAGACTAAAGGATCAGCCAACTCTGGGGAAGGACTGAGGATCAGCCAACTCTAGGGAAGGACCCAGGATCAGCCAACTCTAGGGAAAGACCCAGGATCAGCCAACTCTGAGGAAAGATGCAGGATCAGCCAACTCTGGGGAAAGACCCAGGGCCCAAATGGTCAAGGGCAAGAGGACATAGCAAACCAATATGATCTGAGTAACAAGCTGGACTAACAGACATGCTGGAAGACAGTAATTCTTGTTGATAGGGAGTTTCATACAAGGCTCAGACAGCAGGACGACCCCATGCACTTGACTCCCATCCATCAGAGAAAACAAAGACCTCCCCTCCACCCTCCTCCTTCCTCTAAGTCCCACATTTCCTGCCTTAAGAAGAGTGGCTCATCAATATGGGCTGTATTTCCATACCACCCACTGGGACAGTGGCCTCTTGCACTGAGCTGCTGACACGGACACTGCTAGCTGATTCTGTCTCTAGCTCCCTCCATCCCCGACCCCCACCCCCACCCCGTGTAGATTCTCTCTGAGCCACTGCCTTCATTCCTACAGATTTAGTTCTCACCAGCCCAATGCTAATTTCAAATGAGCCTGGCTAACCTTCCTACCTCACTCTTCATGACCCCAGCTACAGCCACCTGCTTGACCACTCCATCCTTCCACCTCCAAGATAGTTCAAAATTCCCATGCCCAAACCCAAGACCTCACTGTCATGTTTCTTTAGCTCTTCTTACTTTGAACTTCCATGACATTTGTTTGGCACCTTTCTAGTGCCACCAACAACTCCCTGGATTAAATTATGAAGATTTTCCACCCCTTTCCACCCCTTTGGATTATAAATTCTTTGAAATAAGGGATATTGTTTTATATCCACCGCCAGGACCTAACCCATGACCCTGTATATGACAGATTTTTAATACATTGATGTATGGGTGAAAATAGATTTGTTTTTATGTAAGTAAGTGATGGGAAAGAGTGTCTTCAGAGTTTTCTTGACTATTTGTTTCAGGACGCTGTTTTCCAATATAACACTAACTTTTTGTGAGACGGTCTCTTTTCCCTGGAATCTGTAGAAGTCCAGACTTCTAAATAGTCAACTCGAAATGACCATTTACTATGTGCCAGGCTCTGTTCTAAATGCTTTATATATACTGACTTACATAATGTTCACAGCAACCCTGCGATGCAGAGCTACCCTATTATTATCCCCATTTCGTAGGCAAGAGCACAAGTACAATTGCCCAAGTTCAAAAGCTAGAAATGGCAGAGGCGGGATTTGAACCCAAGCAGTCTGGCTTCAGGTTTGCACATTTCACCTCCAGAACTAAGGTTATCCAGCTCAGAGTCAGAACCAAACTCTGTGGGGGCGCCTGGCTGACTCCGTCAGTAGAACATGCAACTCTTGATCTTGGGCTTGTAAATTCAAACCCCACATTGGGTATAGAGATTACTTAAAAAGAAAATCTTAAAAAAAGAAAGAGAGAGAGAATATCCTTGCTCTGGAGAATTACATACTGACTGATGCATTTAAAGTTTACAAAAAAAAAAAAAAAGAATTGTAGGGTCATTCTCACACTCCCTTGTATCATTTGCTCATCTTCTTGTCTTTCTCCCTCAACTGTAAGTACCTTTGAGGACAGGGACTATGTCTTATTCATCTTTGTATATGACACAGAACATTATTAATATACAGGTTAGGTAATGCCTTTCAACCATCTCTGTAATGCTGTCATAAAATCAATTCTTTTCCCATCCCCTTGGGCCCTTCCCTTGAAATATGAACAATTTAATGCGTAATTGCTAGGTGAACATTAAGCAATATACTTTGTCTACCAAAAAGAGAATCCTGTTTTGTTAGAACCCTCCCGAGAGTTGAAAAGGCAGTATCTGCAAATTGGTACTTTGGTTCTTTAAGATTAAGAATAATGTCTACCCAGAAGGAAAAAAAAATGACGAGACGGTTTTGGGTAGAAAGCTGCATGAACATTCCCAAAGAGGGAGAGACTTCCTTTCCCGAGATTGATGCGGGACAGAGGCCTGCTCTGGCTGTCCTTGGCTCCTAGTCCTGACGTTGCTTTAACCCGTATTACATAAATTACTTGAGGGGGAGAGAAAAATGTGTCTCCGTTTGTCTCCAGCAGCTTTAACTTGGCTGTGTAATGAGAAGCAACATACTAGAACTGATTTCGGGTAGAAAGAGCAACTTCAGAAGGAGCAAACAGCTTATGCTTGCTTCCCAGGAACCCAAAATAAACTTGCTTCCTAAGTGTGTTCCCAGTGTTTTCGTGTTGGGCAGGATTGTGTTCAGATCAGAAGAACATGCCATAAGAACATACTTCCGCTTTAACATTTCAGTTGGTTCATTTTGTCGGTTTCAGCTTTCTTGTCTGCATATGCTTTTGCCCACCCAGGAAGACTCAATCACAAGCATGCAGCTAAGTTCGAAGCTTGCGACGTGCGCTCTGCCTACTATGTCGTGTTGTCCCCGATAGCCTTTTAGCTGGGCATCCTCTGTGCCCGCGACTGTCATCTACCTGGCTGCTTGAATACCTCCTCCCTCCCTCATTGCTCTGCTTCTCTTCCAGTGAGCTTCTGCTCTGCTCGCAGCTACTCAGTTTTCCTTTGCCAGCCTTGCATTGTTTTATAGCACTTGCCAAGCAGATGGCCGTGACATTCGAGCTCTGCAAAGATTTCCACCGAGGCCGTGGTCTCTTCTGCAGCTAAGCGAGGGACTGAGCGAGTGCAGTGAAAATGTGAGCGATCGGCACATTAGGGGTGTGTGTGAGCCTGTATCCGGCGTGGCTGGGGTTTCAGCCACCTGGGCCCACTGGAGGTGGACAGAGCGTCCACGTTGCCTACTTAAGTACTTTTCTCTGCCACCAATTCAGTTTGTCAAATAAGAGGCTTCGTGAGCTTATACGCACTGCTCCCAGTAGACACAGCAGCAGTCAGATGTCCAGCCCGGGTCTGAGGCCATTCCAGTGAATCCTTCTCCACAAGGCTCTGGACGAGGGCCTGCGGCACGTCATCTAGATACGGCGACTCGTGGCCAGTCTTTCTGCTGCCTTCCTGGTGGCACCACTTATCTGAACTGCCTATCTGTGCATGACGGGCCACCTTTCAGGGCTCACGTATGCGATCGTTGCCCTGACTTTGGAGGGAAGCTACGATGAGCGGAGGAGCCTGTCTAGATCCCTGCCCTGCACCGGCGTATGACAGAACGTAATGCCTTTTGAAAATCAGGGAAGCGCTGTTACCCCACCAGGCTAAACGTCCCCTCTCCTCTGGCTCCTGGCGCTGCAAATCTAGTCTCTGCTTCTCCTGCTGTGCGCAGTCAGCTGCCTGTTTGGTTCCTCTGACCCCACCTCACTCCATGCAGAGGACAGAATGACGAATTAGTGGCGATTTAATTCTTTGTGAGATGAAGATACCTCCACTGTCAACTCAAACTTCCTGAAAAATGCAAAAATCCCTAGCGTGGAAGACGGCCTCAGGATTTCGAACAGCGGAGTTCAGGGGGTTAATGCTACTGCCCTACCATTTTTATGTCACTTAGTTCCTCCGATAAAAGTCCATTTTAATCAAACTTTTCATCATGTCCTCATAGCCAATATATCCTTGATGCCAGTTAGAATATTTAATATTAATTATTCAGGGGAAGGCCTCCATTATGAGTTTAGTTAGACGATTAGTGATTTAAAACCTGTTAAGGCCCATTACAGTATTGATGTCCCCAAAATAGTTTTCATAGAATCCTGATGGACCACATATATTAAATTCCACAGATCTTAATTTTCCCTCATTGTCCCTAGAAAATTCTGAACTGTGACACGTCTGTTCATTCAATACCCCTTTTAGACGAGGAGGGCATGCCTGCGATTTCAACAGTGCCAAATCTGATATTACCTTGAACTTAAAGCATGTGAAGCCTGGTAAACGGATGTCTGTGTTTTCTCTCCTACACCTATTCGAGTTTTAGCATTTATTTCCCGCTTCTCCAGCCAAAAGAAAAGAAAAAGGTTCTTTTGCGTCTGGGCAGTTCCTCTGTGGAGAGCGTTGCTCTGTCTGTAATTTCTCATGTTCTTTGGTTATTCTGGATGTTTTCCTCTTGTATCGTCGTCACTCCATCATCTGTCGCCAGAAGCTCATGGCCCTGGATGACTGTGGTGAGTTTCCTGACCCTGCCGTAGGGCTTTGTGTGATGCTCTCGCTCTGCACCTGCCTCCCTCTGTCGTTTGCAGCTCACCAGCCATTTGCTGCCGTCCCCTGGCCCAAGTTCCCGAGTTTGTCCCCGTGTCAACCTACCACGGGCAGAGACACTCTGACTAAACCAAGTGTATGAATTCGTTACCGTGTCTGGTCCGAATGCGTGTGTGAGGGCCGTTGTTTTATGGTTCTTTACAATGACATCACATCACTCAGCTGTGCAGCAACGCTGGATAAAAAGTGAGCGCCTCCCAAAGGCACGGACACATGATGTCTTCAGCAGGCATAAGTAAGAGCAAAGTCACTAGGTTTAGTTTCCACTTTCACTCACCAGCATCTGCCTGCAGATGGTTTCAAAGATGCCATATTTAGGCCTAAGCTAGCCAACTGTATTTGAAAAGGCAACCAAACCAAGAACAATGAAGGCGAAGGCAGAAGGGGCACGATGTAAACGTGTGCAACACCTACCACGCGCCATGTACTTTCTGGGGGTCGGCTCACTTTCTCTCTCAAGCCAGGGGTCATTACGATGCTCATTTTGGAAAAGGAAACAAATCCGTCCTTGAAGTGGCAAGATCAGAATCAGGATTCAAACTCGGTTCTTTCTGGTTTTCAAGATCTTTTTTCTTTCACTTTACCTGCCCGCTAACACTGACACATTAGGGAGGGGGTGGAATTCAGCAGCTTTTTTCTCGAGTAACCTGAGTTCATGGGAAGGAAGATATCTGGGGCCATATTAGAAATACAGTCATTGTTTCTTAGGGCTCCAAGGAACATGGGAAATGTTGAAACCTGCAGGTAGTGACAAAGTAATAAAATACAATAAGACAGATAATAGGGAATTTATGGGAAAAAAGAAAATTGCTTTCAAAGCATATCATTTTTCGCCTTCTATCACTGTTTTCCCTGAGTTAAAACAAGATAGCCACATTTTCCTTACAGCAATTATTCTGTTCCTATCGGGAGCATAAATAAGGATGAAAACGGCTCCACCTAGGGCCACACGGGCACAGTGGCTGTGTACCCCAAGTGCATGGACCAGGTTCCCGGCCCCCGGACCACTCTCTGCACTGCCCTTCCACAGAAGCACTTGTAATGGGGCATCGGGGAGGAACCAACACTCACTAAGCATTTATTGTGTGCTAAGAACTCCGGTGGGTACTTCAAATCTAACCTCATTTATTTCCAGCAACAATCCTGAAACAAATATTATTATCCCGATTGATAGATGAAGAAACTGAGGCTCAAGACCCAAAGTGATAGGGTCAGGGTTGCACATAGAACAAATGGCAGGCTTCGGATTTGGTCTAGCTCCTTCTACCTCTGAAACCTCTAGAATCTTTACAAATCAAGTTGTCTTGTGCTAGAGGAAGCATTCAACGACCGCCCTTCACTGAGGCAGCCCTCACCGTGCTGGCCCCATCCTAAATCACGGCAGTATGGAACTCTAAGACATGAAAATGAACAAAGCCCTAACAGGTATTCAAAATCACCAAGAACGGTAACCACGAACTACAGAGCTCCCCTTAGCATATATAAACACCCACCCCCTTCCAGCTGAAACATCTTTTGAACAGCACTCTTTGTTAAAGACAAGCTCTCTGTTACGCACGTGTTTAAAAAAAATATACCAATTGGTTCCACTTGAGCAATTTTCGTAGCCAGGAAAGAATCGTTGCTTCTTTCGAAGTATGGGCCTGGCCGCTCCCTGGGGGACATGGCTGCGATGCAAAAGCGAGATAACTGGGGAGGGACGGTAGCAGTTGACTGCGTTGCTTCAAGTCCAGAGAAGAGAGCTTTGGCAGTCAGTTACCACGGAGGTGCCACACGAGCCCATCTGTGCCCTGGATTTCATGTGACACAGGCCCCCTAACCTCAGTCATTGTGCCAGGAAATACCTTGGTCCAGCTCCATTATTTCTAGCAAAGGCAAACATTTGCAATACAAATGTGGGAAGGGTTGGTACAGAAAGAGCAGCATCCAGAATGTGTTCTTGCTTTGATTCCAAGTCTTCAGTTAAGGCTAGATGGAAGTGGTTCGGGCTGGTCCCTATAGAGGATTGTTCCACTCAACGACCAGCAAAACTGACCCTTGTGGTTGAACAAGGAATGACATGTTAAAGTAGGTAGGAACCTGGCAATTTCTCCCTGGCTCCTCTCCACCAACAAGACACTCTGGGGCATGAGAAGTCACCTTTAAACTTGGCCATTGCTTGAAAGTGAACACAGGGTGGTGACTGCTCAGATAAGGTTTCTGCCCACTAATTGCTTGCATGTAGCCGAGGCAAATGCACACCCATTTCCAGAAATGATAGTGTCTGACAGCCTGGGTTTTACAAGGTACCAGAAAGAGCTGTAATTGTTGTGGGAGAGGTTTAAGATGGAAAATAAGCACGTTGAGCTATTTTAAGAAGTTTGCCACAATGATGTTTTTCTTCTGGAAATGGTCCTATAAAATCAGGCTCAGGGTTTGTGCTTGCTTGATCACTTTCCCCTGACATGTTGGTGCCTTTGACAATTTATGCTGAATGGTCTAGACTGTGCAACACCCTCTTACGGTTTTTTTCCCTAATATCCAGAATCAGGTCCATATATAAGCCAGAGCTGCTAGCCCATATTCTATGCATAATGTCCAGATGTGCTGCATGTAGTATGGCCAAGATAATGGGAGGACTGCTTTCTGTGGATTGGTTATTGAAAAGTCACTTTTGTTACCACCTTGTCATCAGCTTGAATTCCATAATTTGTCTTTCTTCTGGTCACTTCCTTCATATCTGATTTTTTAAAAACCTTTAGATTAGCCCTGAATTGTTCGGTGCTATCTGTGCAATTTTATTAGTCTAAACAGATGTGCTTAAAAAGTCATCTAGGCTTGCTTATTCCTTCATTCAACACCTATTTGCTGACTAATATATTCTGTAGGCCTTGAAGCTACAATAAGAAAGCCCACAAGACACACTCCCTTGACTAGGAAGCTTGTAATCGAGTGGAAAGATAACAATCGTATAATCACAAAGAAAACATAAAATTTCAACTCGGGCCCTTATGAAAAACAAGAGATACGTGAGTCCAGAAAATATGGGAAATTGGACTGAATCAAGGGAGGGAGTGACACTTGGGGAGGGAGTGACACTTGAGCTGTGACCTGAAGGAGGTTAGAGAGAAGACATAAGGAACATTCCAAGCAGGGAAAACAACCTGCGCAGAGGCTTTGTGTTAGAAGACAGCACAGTGAACTAAGAGACTGAAGAAAGGCTGGGACGGAGACTTTAAGAGCACAGCAGAAGCAGGGAGAAGTCAGACCATGAGTGGTTCAGTATGTTTATATTCATCCAAACCCTCATTAGAAACCATTTATGGGTTTTAAGCAAGAGGAAGACATAGATTGGTGTTTTAAGCAATTTTATTTTTAATGTTTTTATTTTTAACTACAGGGTGAAGCATAGACTGGAGGGAGGAAGAGTGCAAACCAGTTCAAAGGATACTGCTGCAGCTCGAGCGGGAGATGGGGGGGCACGCAGGGGTGGTGGTGATGACAGCAGAGATAGGAGGAGACGGTGGGAAGAACGGGCAGAACGTTCTGATGGATTGCATGTGGAGGTGTTGGGGATAAGTAAAGCCAGGTGTCAAGAACAAATCCCCACACAACGGCATGGGTGGTGGTACCATTCCCCAAGAGAGGAAGTGCTGGGAGAGGACCAGGTCTGTGGGGGGAGGAAGGGGAAAGATCGTGAGTGTGAGTTGAGATACGCTAGACTTGAAATGCCTTTTAGATTTCCGGAAGGAGATCTTGAAATGCACGGCAGAGATGGCTCAAGGAGGGAGGGAAGTGCTGTGGCTAATCCAGGGTGTCAGACCAATGTGTACTCTTGAACACAGAAATCCCCAGGGCGTATCAAGGGTGATGATGTCACAAACCTCAGTCTCCTACTCAGAAAGTACAGAAAGAGCGAGGTGGACAGTGTAAATTGCATAGGCCTGGCCTCCAGTCTGTGACTGTGACACGTCTTCCCTGCTTATATGGACAGCAAAGGCTTAAATCTGTCACTGTCTGTATTATTTCACTCTGGAAATTATATTTTTCTCAAGTAGTAAGCACTGGTGACTTAATGCCATCTGGCATTCTGTGACTAAGCATAGCTCTGACCCCGTAAAGTGTAAGCATGAAGATAATAAGAAACAGCGGAAATCATTTTGGTGACTGCGCTGTCCTTAAAAGACAGAATATTCTTGTTCTTCAGGAATATGTCCTGAAATATTTAGGGGTAAGAAGGCACAAGTCTCCAATTTACTCTTAAATGGTTTCAGAAATAATAGTGTGTATATATAATAATATGTATATGTGCATGTTTATAAATATGGAGAGAAAGAGGGTGCGTGGAAGTGAAGGGAGCAGACCGGAAGAAAAGAGAATGAATGAAAAAGTAAATGGGGGCACATGTGAAGATGTCCTACATCTGGAGAAAGGTTACAGGGCGTCCCTTTTACTGTTGTTGCAGCAGCAAGAACAACAATACCAAGGAACGGAGGAAGTTCCTATAATTTTCTAATGCCAACTCAAAAGTAACAAATGTCCTCATTCTAAAGTCTGAGGCTGGGTTTGCCCCAGAAGCACTTGCTCTCAAGTGATTTTATTTGGGAAGCAATCCCAGGAAGTATTGGAAGGAAAGTGAGGAAGAACAGGGAAGAAAGCCAGTCTATACCGCATTTGTGTGCAGGTTACCACCACAGGCAATGGGGATCAGTTCTGCTAGGGCCCTCTGGAAGTAGTAGGGAACACATTCACACCTTGTGCCACCCCGGAGCAAGGATGTTGCAGAATTTATCTTGCGAGTCCTATTTGTCCTCAGCTAAGGACTGCTCCTGAAGGAGCCCCCTCCCCAGCACTTCTGCCTATCTAAAGCCCTGGTACCAGGAAGCCTCAAGCCAAGAGGCACAGACATGCGGAGTGAGTCCTGTAGTGGACCAGAAGTGGGGAGAGCGGGGTGGGACAGTGCGGTGCTGCTACAGCGAGGGAGCCAGAAGTCCTGGGGTCAAAGTGGATCAGTCCTGAAGTCCTTACACAGGAGCAAAAGAGATGGTTATTAAGTAACTCCAGACAGTCTTGATGCATTCATTTTATTTTTGAAGGAGGTGTTGTACAAATTGGTCATGTCTTCTATGGAACACGATGAATAATGATAGCATTGACAGGGCTGCCCCAGAGAGGAACCTCAGAAGAATGTATTTCCGGTTTCTCTGTTTCACTCAAACGTACAGTTTATCAAAATGATGGGAAGTCCTTGATGAGTTCATTTTCTGTTAAGTCAATGTTCAGAACCTCACTGAAATATGGCAGTACCTCTGAGAATGCCAGAACAGGAAAGCCTCAGGAAAACGGGAGGTGGGTACTTAGGAGCCTAACTCAAGGATGTCCATTAATGTACAATGCCAGTTTGAGGGTCTGCAGTGACTTGACTTCCCATCATGGCTGGAAACACGTAACTGGTCAGGTTTGCATGGATTTCAACAGGCCACCTTTGCTCCAGTTAAGAATAGCAAGAACTTGGCCAAATGAAAGGACTAGTCATAGAGTTCTAGTCATACCGCACTTGTGGTCCCACCTTAGCATGAGGCTTTCTGTGGATATCAGCATTGTATCCAGGAGGCCCATACAACTGGATCGATCACATCCCGTCAATTAAGGTGCTTAAGTTCATCTTCCTGAGAACAAAATGTATAGGTTATAAATCAAGATATCCTATAAATAGGATAAATTCCTAACATGTAATTATTAGATCAAAGAGTGAATATTTTTAAAGTTCTTGGTATATATTGCCAGACTCACCTCCAAAAAGGTTATCCCAACTTACACCTCACCAGCACTGAATATAAAATACTTGAACTTGTGTCAGTGTGATCGATTAAGAACTACCAGTTGTGATCACAAACTGTTTTAATTTATAAGTCCTTTACATGTGATGAAGTTGAGTGTTTCTCACATGTTTATTAGGAATTGGTACTTTTTTCAGTCAATGGGAGCTCATCTGTTTTCGTATCATTTCTGTCCAGGCGTTTAATGCTTCTTGATTTACTAGAGCTCTTCCTATATTAAGGATATTAACACTTTGTCATATGTTAATATTATTTTAATTTAATTTTAACTTATGGTAAATAGGAGTTCACAATTTTCATAAGCTAAGTCTTCAAACTTTGGCTTATTATTTATTCTTTGCTTTTACATATAAAAAGTTGTCTTCCACAGGAGACTAGATAAATATTTGTCTATTTTTCTTCTATCAATGGTTTGATTTATTTCTTAATTATTTAATTAATTAATTTAAACAATTAATTATTTAATATAATATAATTTATATATTATTATAATTATATGTGATTTAAATAATTAATTATTTAATTAATTAATGCAGGAATACTTTGAACACACTTGTCACCCTTAGCAGTGATGGGCTTTTAAAACATAGTTTCAAGCAGTATCAACTGTGATGTGGTTGCAATCATTAAAAATGCATGGTGGTCAAATACCCACATTCACTGGCTTTGTACAGATAATGTGGAAGATATCTGTGCAGTTTATTGACACGCATCAACCAGCCATTTTTTTTCCTTGCTCTCCCTGCTATTGAGTATCCTGTCAGAATATATCAGGTCTTCAGCGTCCTGGGAGTAGTCAGGATCACCCAGATGGGCTTCTTTCTTAAGGTGGCACTTCCTTTTGCAAAATATGTGCTCTTCCCTTTGCTCCTCTGCCAGCCAAGGTGACCCTCTGTGGCTTGAACATAGTGTGACGGTTGGGCTGACACGCACACCCTGCATCCCTTAGAACATGCGTGCCTGTGTTCCTCAGATCTGCTTGATAAGAACTCCAGGTGTGCTCTCCAGAGACACTATTTATATCATTGGAAGTTGCTGTTTGAATTTCTGTGAGAATGATGCAGATCTACTGGCAAGAGACTTGGCTTGAGATAGCACGTGTATCACTTTGGCGAAACCCAAAGGAACCGTGAAAAAGGTCTTGATCTGGCGTATTTAAATTGTCCACTGGTTGGTTTCAAGGGACCCTCAAACTCCCTGAAATGATGTGCCAATTTTTAGTGAATAATATTCGATGCATATTTCTGAGGGAAGGGGTGAGTGAGAAAAGTTTTACGACTCCATAAGTTTAAAACTTACGGAATGCAAGGGATTTGCTGTAAACTCTTCTTTAAAGGGTCATTCTTAAAAATCCTACCCCCATGGTTTCTATGTGGCCAACATTTTTCTTTCAATAAAATAATAATGTCTTCATAGAGAATATTTCATTTGTAAAATTCATGAGAAAAAATACTCAAACCATAGCTTACTGCGTAGAAGGGTGTCTTCAATATTGGAGTGAATGTAATAGTTCTAGCAAGAAAACTTATTTTGGTCTCCTTTTAGCCCCCCACAGCATAATGTACATATATATTTCTATTTGAAACCCTGCCTTTTGTGTGCTTTTAGAAAGAACAAAACCTTCCCAGCATATAAATCCCAGAAAACAAGATGGAGAGCTTCAAACTCTTTACTGTGAGCCTCTATTTCCCTCCTCCCCATCACACCCACCCCATCACACCCACCAGCAACATGAAGCACAAGCCCAGCTTACATTTCAGAGGTTACATTTGTGTGTTCACCAGCACTACCTAAGAAAGGATTTACACATCCTATCTTCCCAGCATTTGATAGGCAACATTCTGTTTCATCCCCTGAGAGTAGAGAGAAGGGGAAAAACTATGAGAAGGAACAACAGCAACCTTCTTTGGAACACAAAGTACTACGTCAATCCCACTATAAAGGATAGCAGCATGAAACCACAGGAAACCCAAAAAAAGTAAAATAGTAACACGAAACCATGTAAAATTTAGATAAAGTATCTGGTCAAAGTATCTAGGATGTTGTAATATAGTTGTTCATGTACCACTGGCAATAGTTTATACTGGAAAAGAATAGAGACATAGGTTGCTGGAGATGACAAATATCTTTATTCATTCTTATATTTAAAAGCCGAATGTCCTCAAATAAAATACTGATCAATGGCTAGAAATTTAAGGGTTGCTATATCTCTGTCTTGTAATATGGATTTGTGGCCTCATCTAGCCTTTTCTTGACCGTTTTTGCCTAATGGCGGGATATTAGTAAGAGAAAGATGGTTACATAAAACATCCTCTGCGTGTGAATGTTTTTTACATATGAGTAAATTACAGGCAGCTAAAGATGGAATGAGCTAACCTGAAAGTAACAAACTATTCACTGTCTCAGCCAAATTAAGCTTCACACTGAAAGGCATTCCTTAAGAAATCAGGAAGGCCAGGGGTCAAACCATCAGGCCAGGGAGTGTAGCTGTTGAATCACCTTTTGCAGTCTCCAAGGGAGTAACAGGAGAAAACCCAGCAAAGAAAATTTCTAAAAAAAAAAAAAAAAAAAAAAATCAACAGAGAGAGTAAAGCAAAAATAACCAGATGTCCCAGAAGACTCTACTGGTATTATGAAGAAGGCTAGAGCGGGGCGAACGGGGTTTGGATTTTATCAACCTTACTAATAAAAGTCACTTGGCTCTCCATCGAGAAGAGCAGTTGGTACAATATGGAAAGGTTTTAAAGACCATTAATTTCTTGAAATGAAACAGCTGGCCTTATTGGCTATTAAATAATGAGCCAGATTCTCCCCAGTGCCTAAGTCACTTTCTAGTAGTAAATTAGTCATTTAGGGAGGCACATTAACTCTTTAAGAAGATTAGGGTTTGATTTCGTGTACTTCATGTGTAGGAGGAAAGTTGTAGGGAATCTGGCTGAAGTTGAGCAAAGAAAAGATGGAGACAAGATGGCATGCGATGGAAGGAAGCACACCTGTGACTTGCGTTCGAGTGACAGCTGAGATGAGCATGGGAAATTTGAGGAGTTGAGTTGCTGAGGAACATTTAATCTAGTGTTCTGAGGTTGGATGAGATAGTGACAGTAGAGGGAGTTGACAGTCCAGTCATTCATGCGTTCATTCATTCACTCATTCAGTCAACTTCTAGTTGGGCAATACTGTGTAGCAGGCACGAAGAGATATTCTTCAGTGAAACACAGTCCTTGTCTTCAGGGCTTTACAGTCTAGTCTTTGGTGGCTTAGGTAGGGAGTGGAGGGCAGACAAAGGGATATTGCTGTAGAGTATATCAAATGCTAAGATTGTACTTATGTACATTGAATTTGAGGGGAGGAAGTGGCAAGACACGTAGTTAGAAGTGCCTTGTACAACATGCTAAGATGGTTAACTGTACCCAGAAACCCTCTGGCCTTTGAAGACTTTTACACAAGGGAATGGTTTGATCAGATTTGCATTTTAGAAAAAGCTCCCTGATGATTTCATGGAAAATAAATTGGAAGGGCATAACGGGAGTAAGGAAAGACAATGTGAAGCTGTTGCTATAACCCCTGTGAAGAATGCTGAGGGCCTGAAACCAGACTGAACAGTGGGGAACGCCAGCAAGAGAAGAAGGTGTATGCTTTTAAGGAGGTGACTTGACATGACTTGATGGCTGAGTAGATATGGTCATTGAGGAAAGGGCTGGTGGCAAAGGTGACTCTCGAGTCCAGGGCTTGGGCAGCTAGGTGGAGGGAGGAGCCATTCTCCTCAGCAGTAAGGAAGGATGGGATGCAAGGTTGGGCGAAAATGCAGTGACGATCCTGGCCCCTAGGAGAATGATGAGCTGGCAAAGAAGCAGAAGAAGTTATCCATGGGAGTAACCTAATGAGATTTGAAAAGTACGTGCTAAAAGGAAACTGTGATGTATAACTCTGCATAATTCCTCAAGTTTAAACTGAAGACCTGAAGGGTATTTTGGTGGGTTTTTCTGACACAGGAAGGGATTTCAAAGATACAGATGACTCCAAACTGTGGCTATATCATTGCTCACTGTTCAAAGTGTTCGAGTGTAATAGGAAATATTCATCTTTGGAAAAGCCACCTTTTTTTTAGCTTAGCACATCAATAGTTAATAAAACATCAATATGAATATCGGGAAATTTATACTCAATGTAGAAAGTAGAAAATTGCACAGGTTGCAGACTAGGCAAATTAACAGTTCTTTCTCTGTCAGCACTTAAAATCTGTTCCATGGTTTCTCTCTATGGTATGGGGTGAAAGGTGCCAACAAATTGGTTTAGATGATGTAAGTATCTGAAAATATGGAAGAAATTATATACTGGGGGAAAAGAGAGAAATTCTTACATATTAAAAGGTGTTGACAACTTCACCACAGAAGAGCAAAAAAAAAGTCCTTAAAGATAAAATATTGTTTCTGAATTTCAGAAACCACACTTACAGTATTATACTCTGTACAGCAAAAGTCATTCTTAGAAAGTTGACATGAAAGTTTTCTAAACCAATAACCCTTGTGGCAACTTCACAATGAGAACCTCATTCTCTTGGAATGTGAGAAGCATAAAATGAAGAGGGTGCAGAGTTCATAGATCGCATAACAAGAACTTAGCAAAAGCAGACGACAAACAGGACTAAACATGGCGCTCAATGTTTTTTTGTAAATCAAGGTGTCACTCTGGTGCCAATTGTATCTTGGTTCCAGGAGGAGGAGCCCAGGTAGAGGGGCCCCAAACTACTCCGTCAGCGTTCCATGTGAGCATGGATTTTCATTGTTCTTCACACACTCCAACTAGAGCAGACAATTGCCGCTCTAGAAGAATTCCCCCCAAAAGATCAACGGTACTCCTTTGTGTCATCTGTTCTACTCAGAGACCCACTAGTCATTCCTGGTGGTAAAGCCACCCCCTCCGTGCTCTAGCATGTACTGAAATCCATAAAACCCACTGACCGAATGCTCTGATTTGGGGCAATGTCATGTCCTTTCAGCATGTGTCCTGAACTTTAACAGGAGACAAAGCCTTTCCCTTCACAGTTACATGAATGAGTTTAAAAATGGGGTTCCTGGGCTGAAATGTATAGAGTAATACCTTTTTTTTTTTTCTGTGTTGATGAGGAGAGGGAGCTAGAAAGTAGAGAACCATCAACACCTAAAGGAGCTATAAGGGGACAGAAGCCGCTGAGGAGTAAGAGGGAGAGAGAGAGAGGCCGTACCAAAGGTAGTGTTTACAGACTTAAAAATAGAGTCTGTGGCTTCATCTATTTCACAAAGAAAGTTCATGCCCTCTGTCAGTGGCCCATCTCAAAGCAACATTATGAGAAGGGGAAAATCCACCGGCCACCGCCTTAAATGTTGGTTGGCTCTAGCAAGAACAAAGCGTGTTCCACATTAGGATACATTTTTCAGTATCTTGTTTGCTATTTCAAAACCAAATAAACAAACCAAAAAATGTCAGTTGGGTCCAAGAAAAGCAAATGTTTGAGAAAAATACTTTTCAGACTTACAGGCTTGTGATGTGGCAGGGAAATAGGAAAAGATTGTAAATAGGTACTAGTCCAGAGGATTTGATATACAGCTGGTGATGGGTGAGTTTTTACAGGAGAAAACAAATGTATGTTGACTTTAATTTAATTTCAATCTAAGCCAAATTGCATGTGTATGTATACACACACACACACACACACACACGAGGAATATATATATCTCTATATATGAAGGAAATATATATATTATATATGTGTATACATATGTTTTATAATATATATATATTATGACATATATATGTATTATCTTTTATATATATATGAGGGAAATACATATGGGAGAACAAAAATAACAGTAAAGTAGGTAACATATATTTAAATATTTCACAAAGATAGCTTGAAGATAAATAACATTTGCCAAGTTTTTTTCTTCCCCTTAGATCAGAAACACTATGGAAATAAATATATCTTTTTTGATGGGATCTTTAATATATCTTAAGTGTCTCCAAGAGTCTCAGTACCTGCCCCAATAGCCGTAGTTTCCTACAGACTCTCTTCCTCTCACTTTCCTCTTCTTACCTCGACAGGTGTTAGAGCAAATAAACTTCCGTGTGTTGATTGACTATAGGTAAATGCAAACAATAATGTTAGGTGGAGTTTCACCTATACATGTCATTAAAGCAGGAGTTTTAAATCCTTTGTCAACTTTATATCACCGTGTGCATTCAAAGAACAAAATCCCCCCCAGAAAGGAAGACTGTCCCCTGGCACATGTCTGTGGCATGTGAGAAGGTGGGACAGACACATCCATGACCCTTACAATCACTTTGGCTCCTGTACAGAAAGCTGTAGTCCAAGTATCTGCAAAATAGCTAAAGCAGACGAAAATGTGCCTTTTATATGCCTTATAAAGCATATAGCCTTACAAGGGGGGGATCAAATACTATAAACCAGGATCAAAAGAAAGGACAATAAGAGTAGAATAAGAAAAAACAGTATTGACATGGTGGTGTCAAATGGAGTGGCCCAAAGTCCACGTTTCAAGCTGATGATGTCAACCTCCAGATTTTACTGTTATATGACAATTGTGTGATTTAACTTTGTAGTAAGTTCAAATCTATGCCATTCTGACGTATTCTTGCATCAAAGTAGCCCATCAAATTATCTTTTTTTTTTAAAGATTTTATTCACTTTGTCAGAGAGAGAGCGCACAAGCAGGGGGAGCAGCAGGCAGAGGGAGAAGCAGGCTCCCCGCTGAGCAAGGAGCCTGATGAGGGACTCTTGATCCCAGGACCCCCAAACCAGACTTGGGTGGAAGGCAGTCGTTTAACCAAATGAGCCACCCAGGTGTCCCAAATTATCTTTTTTTTTGAGGGGGGGTGATGCATTTTTAGCTCATCTCCCCAACTAGAAAGTATGAGCTTTTGGAAGGTAGGGACTGTGTCCTAAACTTTTTTTAATATCCTCTGCAGTATCTGCTAGATGGTAAATATGTGGCAAATATTTGTTTTTTACAACTGATTGTAATAAGCTATGCTCTAATAAAGTTCATCTGCTGTAAGAGTACAAATGAACAACTAAATAAATCAGTAAAGTGTAAAGGTAAATATCTTCCCCCAAAATCAGATTTTTGAATCTGTAAAAAATATATATCTATTTCTCTTCTTAGCATTCCAGTTGTGTATTTTTGCGGATCCTGAATTCTTTGTTCAAAACAGTGAGAGCTGTTATTCTTATACCCAGTTGTTCAGAGCCTACATTTTGGGGATGAAAATGCAGTTTAGGGGGAAAGGGGGGACTGAGAAAAATGTTAAAGTTGAGGAATTAGAAAAATCTGAGTGAGGGCACATAAGGGAGAAAAAAAGCTCTGTGGCCTAGTCATTTTCTCTTGGCCTCCCTTGTCCTCCTCCCCAGAGATGAAGGCTCCCTGGAGACCCAGAGATACCTTTGTGTGGTTGGTTTGTGAATTCCAACAGACCAACCAAGGGGCAGAGTCCCCAGAAGGCGTTTTTGTGCTAAAGGGAAGGGAGCTGTGGTTACAGAGCGGCCGCCCCAGAGGCCACCAAGCCTGGGGGACTTTCTGTGAGTAGATGACAGTTTTCATTTCACTCCCCAGCAGAGGTGGTATCCAGCCAGCGCTACTTCAAACCAATTTTGCAAATCACATTTTGTGGCTGACACTTCATCTCGGATGCCAGACTTCCCTGGTTGAGGGCGGGGCTTTTGCTGAGGTGGGACAGCTCCGGAATGATTCTTTGTCCTTTAATTGAAAGGACAGCAGATTTTTCCACAGATTAATTTTATTTATTTACTTGACAGATCACAAGTAGGGAGAGAGGCAGGCAGAGAGAAGGGGAAGCAGACTCCCCACTGAGCAAAGAGCCTAATTTGGGGCTCAGTCCCAGGACCCTGAGACACAGATTAATTTTAAATGACCCAAGTTTATATCCTTTAATCAAGATGGTAAAAACAGCACAAATAATTTTCCACACTATTTTTTTTTCTTTTTTTGAGACTAATAATAGCTGCTTGGCTCTTGACATTTACTTCTTTGCACAGCAGAAGTTTTACTCCAGGCCCGTGAGCTTGAGCTGTTTACCGCCGCAGTCTTAATGATTGTTCACTTTGCTTTTGTCTCCTATTAAAATAAATGAGGAGTAAAGCTTAAATCATGGATTCCACCAAGATCCCTTCTGTGAACGTAAAGGAGATGCTTTCATAAAGAGATTTGTCCCCTGGATTATATCTCATGCTGAAATAAGGGCCTTCTTCCTGGAAGAAATATTTCTTAAAAATGAGTACTTGCAAGAAGTGTTCGTCTGTGAACTTTTACCAATTAGAAATGGCTCCATACTTAAGACTCTTTAATAATGTCTGTTAAGCAGCATTTTAGCTCATTTTTATAACACATTCAGGTTTGGTGATTTATATTAAACATTAAACGTAATAAATTTAGATCTTTTTTCAAGTATGAGACGCAACATCTCTGAATCACCCATTTTATCGGCATGCCCCTCGAAAGGTCCAATCTCTCGCTATCATTCATGGTCATAATAAAACGGGCTTCTCCTGTCTCTTTCTTGACATCTGTAATAATGGAGATGACATGTGTGTGGAGACCCTGTAACAGAAGAATGTGTTGATACAGCTTCATGGCCGGGACTAAAGGTCTATGACCAGAGGGCGAGCTAAAAACATGCATCATAGACTTCCGTCACAGTTTGGTGCCAAAAGCTAGGTGTATGCCTATGTTTTAATGATACAAGGAATAAATTTCAGTACCCAAAAAAAAAAAAAAAAAAAAAAACGGGAGACGTTAAATGTTTCACTCTACACGACTAGAGTTTGTAAAAGAATTCATCACAAAGAATGGAACTTGCCACAGGAGAGACAGAAAACCTTCCTACTGTTTCACTCTTCACTTGTTGAATCATGGGAAGGCATAAGATGGTAAAATCCCTTGGAAAAAGCTATTCTCTTGGATGCAACAATCAGTTTAGTAGCCTTCTTTAGAATTACCATGACATGCTTAAATTTTTCTACTTCATACTGGAAGTTGCTTATAATATAAGTTTTTATTGCAATTTGAGTCTAAAATACCTACGTCTAAAATACCTACCTCCTTTTGGAAATATGTATCCAATTGAGAAAATGCTCACACTTCAAGCATTTGAATAGGATTGAGAATTGAATAATACTTTCAGTTAAAGACATTGAATGGTCTAAAAATTGGAATTTTATATTCCTAAGATGAAAAGGTGGTAGAAGAAGCCATAACCAGTTTTCAGGCATCACTCACCCGGAGGCAGCTTGTACGGATTGGGTTCAGAGCTGGTCCTCGCAGCCTGGCTGGGTCCTGATCCCCAGAGGTAGATCCTGGGCCTGCCGTCTTCATTTCTGGTTGCCATTGGGAAATAACTAGATGAGAAGACAGGGGTGAGCTGGCACAACTCCATCCCTCATGCAGTCGGCCCTCAATCTGAAATGGGCTGGGTTTCTACAGTCTGTGTTTATACCAACTGTCCTGGAGCTCGGAATGCATTTCTCCTAGAAAGGATGCTCTGTGCAGAAAGCAGACTGCCAAGCTAGCAGCCACACAAACCTGTTTAGCCCATTACATAATTGAAATGCTGTCCACATGAAAACCACTTTTAAATTATTGTTGCTGTGGGACATTGACACACCTTCCCCAGAGCTGGCATTCTCTACCGATAAGGGACTCAGGAGAACCCTCTTGGCTTCCAGAGACACACACTAGAATCTGAACACAAAAGTGAGATGTAATGAAAGGAAACAGGATGAAGAATCATGACTTTGAAGAACACTATTACAATGCTGGTAACTAAAGCAGAAAAATATGAAATTGAATAAGAAGTCATGTTTCATCTATTTTAATAATTGTATTTGAGAAAAAGCAGGTTCCATCAGCAAAGGATGAGAAAGTAGCTGGAAGCTGTTGTTGAGGTTCTGAAGGGGGCATCTGGCCACTCTCCAGCTTGATGGCTTTGCTTCCTTGGGGATTTTTTTTTTCCTAAAACATTCTGTAGACCAGCCTAGATTATTGTCTTTTCCTCAAGTATTCTTGACAATGGAATGAAGAGCAAATGGCATCTTCTTGAAGTGTCTGGGAGGAGTGAGGAGGAGGAGGAGGAGGTAGGGATCTATCAAAGGAAGGGATGTTGCCTCTGATGGAATTAAATGGGGTGTTTATTCGTGGCACCCAGAGGAAAACTGGGCACACTCAAGTCTCTTGCTGACCGATGCAGGGGCTTTAAAAAAGCAGGGTGAGGGGTTGATGAGGAAGAAATATTCAAACCAGCAGTTCCTATGACAAGTGGTATAGAAGGAGCAGAACTCAGGCAGCTGGGTTGGTAAGTGGCCATCCTCAGGTAATCAGGAACAGAAGAAAGAATGGGTCACGCAGGGCAGGGGTGGCAACATGGTGTGTAAATATATAACCTCATTGTAAAAATACACGTAATTGTTACACAAGTACATGAAATTTGTTGTTCTAGATTCAGAGAGTGTTTACACCCACAAGAGAAGCCACTCCACATGCTCTCTTTGGATTTGTCCCGTGAATTGAAACTTACAGCATTACGAGTGGCTCTGAGCCTCCATTTAACCAATTTTCAGGCAACGCCAGTGTTGTGAGCTTGACATCTACTAGGAATAAGGCACTGGAGAATCAGATACTCCCATGTGATCCCTGCCTTCAGAGAACTTACCTGAGTGCATGGCAGTGATAACTGGAGGGTATAGGAGATTAGGAGACACTGGAAACAATATACAAAGGAGAGGTTAGTCAACACGCTGTGTGTGTGTGTGTGTGTGTACATGCCTACATACACTCCTGTGTGTGTGGTATCTACGCACACTGTTCTGGAAGGCTTGAGAATAAATATCATGATAAAAATGATGATGGTGGCGCTGGTGGGGAGGGTGATGACAGCAGCTGCTACTGACGGCTTCATACATGCTAGGCGCCCTTCTCAATATTTTACCCGTATTGACTCATTTAATCCTCACAACTCTATCAAGTACATACTACAATTGCCCCATTTTATAGTTAAAGAAAGGTAATCTCTTGAGTTCTTGCCAAATTTTAATTCAGCGGGTCCCAGATGCAACCAAGATGAATCAGACTTTCTGTTCCAATGCTCTTAAAGCCATGCTTCTCTAGATAAATGGAACAACCATTCCCATATATAACAAGGGATGATGCAGAGGTCTGCCACAATTTCAGGTCCTTTTGCATTTCCTATCCTAGGTGCCCTATTTCCACTTCCCTTCCAGTTCTGGCTACCCCTCTTCTAACTCTGTCTACACAGCTTGTGCCTATCACTTCTGAACCTAGCCCCACCGTGTTCTTCATAAATGGTAACACAAAGAAGTGGGGAGAGATTTTCAACATTCTTCTTTATTTTACTGGTAATTCTCATTATGAAGGGCCATGTTAACCAATGGCAACCCTCAGAGACTAAATGGCATTTCTAGATGTTCTTTCTTTGAAGTCTGATTTTATAAATATTCGGGAAAGTGCTTAAAGGATAAAAGTCCCAAAAACTTAAAAACAATTGAAAGCAATTCTGGGTAGACCTGTGCTTTCCAAAATCTAGCCACTACCAAGTGTGATTCTCAAGCACTTAAAATGTGACAAGCCTAAATCGTGATATGTTTTAAGTCGTAAAATCCCAACCAGGTTCCAAAGATTTAGGACAACCCCCTCCCCAAAAGTGAAAAATATCTGATTATTTTTATATTGATTACATGTTGAAATTATAATATTTTAGATACATTGGGTTAAATAAAGTGAATTATTAAAATTGGTTTCATCTCTCCCATTATACTTTTTAATGTGGCCACTAGAAAAAATTTAATTATATAGGTGACTTGCATGATCTTCTATTGGACAGCACTGCTGTAGACCCTAAAACAAAGAAATGCCATGCACAGGGTGTGGTGGTGGCTTCTGCTGAACCACCCCGGTTGAAGTCCGAAGGGCACACGTTCAACCTGAGCCTTCTTTTTTGGAAAACACTCTTTTTTTCTTTTTCCCCTTAAATTGTGCATAATACCAAGCACACCTGGATTTCTGGATAATTGCACCCACAAGTGGCTACATGCAGACACAATTAGGTGCTTGCAACTTGTTTGAAGGCACAGGTGTCTAATTGCGCCCACAAATGGCCATTTGGCAGGCACCACTCATTATGCACACAGCTGATTATAGACAGAAAATGGCAACAACCAAAAAAGAGGCCTGGATAACGGAGGCATGAAAATAGACCCCGCGTCACCCCACGGCCTTAGTGTGACCACGCCTTGCAGCCTTTTTTGTGCACTGCCTAGGTGTTTATGGCGAGGGGCATATTTGGAACACACAAGCTGGGAGACGAAAATGCGTCCGCCCCATCTCACAAAGTAAATGCTGTCTTGAGCTTTTAAGTAAATTGGGGCTAACAAAACCCACATTGTCAACCTGAGTAGCCTTAAAGTGGATTCTGTCCTGCTGGGACCGGCTGTTTATAATGGCTAAAAATGATGGAGTGTGTGAGAAGCCCCAGGGACCCTTTGGTAAATAGTAGTGTTTAAAGGGTTAATCCAACCTAATGAATCACTTAGTGGGGATGAGCAGGCCAGAGTGGTGGCCTCAGGAAGACTCAGGGCAGGCATTTATTGAAATGCGGAGCAGTTAGAGGAACCTGGAGCCGTTCTGCTGGTCAGCGTCTCAGGGCAGGGAGTAATGGATATCCCCAGCTCTCGGAACCGCTGAAACAACAAAGCTGGACATGAAAACGCGTTCACTTACACAGATTTCAATGTCCAGAGGAAACATGGGGAGGCACTTGGGCTCTGCCTCTTGGACTTTAAGGCAAATGCAGGGAGCAGGGAGTCGGCTGTCTTTCTCTGCTTGTATTTCACAAAGGGCTTTGTAGTAGATTGGAGTAGCTTTGTGGTCTCTTGCAGAAAGGCTAGCCTTCTCAGCACTGTTGATCGTAAGGATCACCCTTCAGGCCACAGCAGAGCCTGTGCTCAAGGAAATCCACACCTGTTCTTCATCAGAGTGGCCTGTGTGTGCCCTAACACAGAGGGATGGCCTCAGTTCTATGTGTGCCCTCACACGGAGGGACGGCCTCAGTTTCTAGGATGACCAAGGTTCCTCGAACAAGGGGCAGCTTGACTTAGATTTTGGGGGGATAGAAGACAAGATTTTCTTCTAATGAGTGATGGCTACAGTCCTGTGTATTTATTTGCAATATAAGTAAGTTTGTGATTTACCCACCTTGACAAATTCTGTCTTGGATTTTCACATCCCTGTGTGTCTGCTCTTTATTTATGATGATGGCTGCCTATTCTTGAATGGCAATGCTATTGCAATAAATCTCCATAAAAAGCCAATTCTCAGTTCAAGTTACTGTAGGCTGAATAGGAGGAAGACAGTATCAAAACACACATTAGTTGTCGTCTTTCGGAACCTCTGTGACAGTCCTGGCTCAGAACTTCTTCCATTTTGATTGGATTGCAGCTCAACCTAACGTCAACTTACCATAATTCTTTTATGTGGAAGGCTATTATTCTATTATAGTACCCGAGGAGGGTTGGTGAGAGATGACTGAAGAATTTTCTTCATTTCAGACACTTCATCCCATATGATTTGTCTTTCTTTCTTTGGTTTAAAGGCACAATGGAAATGTTCTCCTTCCAATCATTAACACTCCTTCTATGTAGACTTGAGATTTACACAAAAATATATAATTTCTTTAGGAGTTTTCTGTAAGGATAAAAATGGTTTCAATTTCACCATTTTATTTAAGTCAAAATTTTCCTCTACTTAACTCTTTCCACCTTATTTGCTGCCTAGTTATTGGAGACAACGTAGCACCAGAGGTGACGGGCATGGTAGGATACACTTGCTGTTGTGCAAAAGGATTTGCAAGTTTCTAGTCAAATATCTCTATACTTTCTTATTTTTAAAAGGAGGGGGAGAGGGAGAGAAGGAGGAGGAGAAGGAAGAGAAGAGTCAGAAGAGGAGGAAAAGGACCAAGAACTTTTCACAAGTTGCAAACTTTGATACCAAATACAAGGGGGAGACTTCTAGTTTCTGGTTCTGCATGTAAAGAGCTTGGAAGTCATAACTTCATCCTAACAAGTAAAAAGGTAAAAAGACTAAAAGATCAACAGTTCTGGGGCGCCTGGGTGGCTCAGTGGGT
The DNA here is from genome assembly GCF_010015895.1 of Lontra canadensis. Lineage (NCBI taxonomy): Eukaryota > Metazoa > Chordata > Mammalia > Carnivora > Mustelidae > Lontra > Lontra canadensis. The sequence goes on along the minus strand of NW_022631012.1, from coordinate 9,034,610 downwards.
TAAAACATCTGCCTTCAGCTCGGGTCATGATCTCAGGGTCCTGGGATTGAGCCCTGCATGGGGCTCTCTGCTCAGCGGGGAGCCTGCTTCCCCACCTCTCTCTGCCTGCCTCTCTGCCTACTTGTGATCTCTGTCTGTCAAATAAATAAATAAAAATCTTTAAAAAAAATAATCAACAGTTCTTCTTGGATCTGCAAGAGAGGTGAGGACACAGGGCAAACCACTGCCCCAAAGATTGGAGAGACAGACAGGCAAATACAAAAAGTCTTGGCTTATAGGAACAGAGACTCAAGAGAAACCACTACAAGGCCCAGTGCTGGGGTAGGAAAACCTGACCTGTAATTAATGAATTGCTGGAGGTTCAGTGGGGACAACTCTGAGAGTTATATACTCCAGGTGGACCCACTCATAGGAAGGCCCACAGCACTGTGAGATTTGCATCCAGGAGCTCAACCAAGTCCCCATAGCAAATAAGGAATGGGATGCCCTTGTGTCTCCAGCAGTGAGGGAAGGACAAGGGCCCATCTTGAAATACACCGGAGTACTCTGTTCTTGTTAACAAACCATACCCTCAGAGGAAACTAGTTAACAAAGCCTACCCTGCTAAAGGTATTGTCAGAACCTAACTGACCTGAGGAAAGGGAAACAGGAACCAAACAGGTTCTAGCTTTCCATATTGGAGAAGGGAAATACTCAACTTCAGGCCACTCTGGCCCTGTTTCACCTAAGTAGGGAGAAACGAACTGAGAAACACTTGGGAAGTTCACAAGCCAGAAGCATAGGCTCGCTAAAAAACTGAGACCTTATCACAGGACGATAGAATGCTCCCTCCCCCACACCTCACCACCACATTCCTTGTACTCCGGATATCATGTCTAGTTAGCAAGAAGAAACTACAAGGCATACTAAAAGGCAAGAACCAGAAAACAAAACAAAACAAAAATCATAATTTGGAGAGACAGAACAGCAGAACCAGACCAGGCAGGGATGTTAGAATTATCCGACTGGGAATTTAAAACAATTATGATTTATATGCTAAATGCTCTAGTGAATAAAGAAGATAGCATAGAATAACAGATGGGAAATATAAGCAGAGAGAGGGAAATCCTAAGAACCAAATATATACTCACAGTTATAAGGATGTGCCCTTCATCTATTTTAATTTCTGGTAACAGCCTGTATTATAAAGTTCTTGAACCTTTCTTCCATGAAGCCAACAGAAGTGAGCTTCCACATCAGCACACCCACTTTCATCCTTCAGTCTCAAGAAGAAAATCTCACATTGGTGTCTCAGGAGCCACATTCTTTTTTTTTTTTTTTTAAGATTTTATTTATTTATTTGACAGAGATCACAAGCAGGCAGAGAGGCAGGCAGAGAGGGGGAGAGAGAGGAGGAAGCAGGCTCCCTGCTAAGCAGAGAGCCCAATGTGGAGCTCGATCCCAGGACCCTGGGATCATGACCTGAGCCGAAGGCAGAGGCTTTAATCCACCCAGGTGCCCCAGGAGCCACATTCTTAACCACAGTTAACCAGAAGACCTACATGACTATCAGGTGCCCTGTGGAGTCTAGCCTAAGACGCTAATAGAGAAATCATGGGTCTAAAAGAGCCAGTGGTGATATCTGAATGAGTCATTGCATCTTGGAAAATCATAGATGTCACTGGTCAAGAAATAAATGTCTATTCTTACTAATTAATTTCTTTATAAACCATGATTATATTTGTGGTACAGATTTGGGTTTACGTCTTAGTGTTTTCATGAAGAAGCTACGAAAAGAAAAGGATTCACAATCAGCACAAGAACATAACCAGATTTAGATTTGGTGGCTGACTCTCATGGTATATATACTGAATAAACCACTGCTCCAGTGTTCTGAATAATAATACCACAGCCATCAGAAACAGTGTATTTTCTTCTCCAAATTTCTGACATGTAAGAAAGGCAGCAATCATTGGAAGCTTCTGGTACCTCACTGTATTGGCATTGACTTTAACTTCCCTCTGTGGCTTTCCCTTTTCCTAACATAGGTAGAGCTGCTGAGAGAGAGCTCTGTGTTGAAGGCAAAAGTTCAGGTACTGGGTTATCCTTGGGTTTTTTGCTTTTTGTTGACTTGGGTTTTTAGAATCTATTTGTGCTATGACCCCTAGTCATGACAAATGGTGGGAAAATAAATGAGGGAATGGTGGGCAAAAGAAATAGAATTCTTGGTCTTCATCACATGAAAAATAGTTAAGACACTTCTCTTCTTTTCCTTTTCTCTGCTCTTCTCTCTTTTCCCGGTTTCCCATTTCTAGTCATGCTTGGCAAAGAGCAACAGACCCCCTACCCAAGAAGTGAGATGAAAATGGGAGTGGATTTAAGATATAGAAAGCAAAGGCCACAGGCTCCTTATGGGCAGGGTCCTGCCTTGGCACCACTATCATCAGCCCTTCATAGTACCTGGCACATAGTCATTCAGCTAAATTTAAAGGTGGAGGGGGGAGGCAAAACATAAGAAAGAATTTACAACTTAGGGGGAAAAATTCCAGACATTTCACTGTGAAGATGTCAGAAAGGACAGTTCTCCTTTGTCAACCATACTGAATTTAAGTGGAAATTTTCCCTTGGTATTAAATTTTGTAGGTTTTCTAATTGAGGCATGAGAATTCTTTCATTAAAAGCAAATTCTTTTTCAGTAATTTGTATTTTTGTCATTAAGAGAAAGTTTTCTACAGACAGTGGTACATAAAGCCATAGAGTAATTGCGATTGAGACGCCATGGCCCGTTTTTCCATGTTTCAGGTCTGAATGGTTTATTTATCCCAGAGAATTATTTTCAAAACTCAAATTTCTCATTTTCATTACCTGCCTGGACCTTGACTTTATTTTAATACATTCAGCAATTTTTATCAGACATGAGTTATTGGAGTTTTTCCAGACAAGCCATGAATTTTTCAAGTGTGGGGTTTTCTTTCTGTCTTCTGTGGAGTTGTGGAATGTTTGGTTTAAGAGTTGGTAAGGAAAAAGGAGCAGTTGAACAAAGTAAAAGAGCCACCCATATCCTTGATTCTGAGGGTGGTTCCTTGTGTCCATTTATAAAGCCTCGTGGAACTGAACACTTGAAATGGTCACATTTCTTGTATGTAAATTATATCTCAGTAAATTTGAGGGGGAAAAGAAGTGAAAAGAGAGGCCCGATTTTTTCTGGGCTTTACTCCCAGGTCATGGCAGAGCTCAAGCTCTGGGGAGATCTTCCACTGCCGTGGCCCTTGCTGGTCCCTGGCAAACTCCCAACTCTCAGAGACACCTGGCATGCTTGACTTCACCGTACTTTCTAAGGCACAGGAGAGGACTCAAGCTAGTCTGGCTTGAGTTTCCACATTCCCAGGCAGTGCAATAGTCTGTTTGCCACTTAAATGAACGCTGTGAACCTTATTACCCTATTCGTAAAATCAGTATGACATAGGATGAGATGAAAATTTCACCGGGCTCTCCAGACCTCCTTTCCCAAAGCAACTGAAGATCCAGCCCTCTCTCCCATGGTGTATGTGAGCAGAGAACATGGACAGAGATGAGGAACTAACAAAGGCTGCATATTTCTTTGGCTGGAAGGAAGGAGAGAAGCAGGGAGAAAGGGATCGAGACAATGGGGAAGTCATTTTGGTTTCTCCCTTTTTATTTACCCTGTGGGTCTGAGCAGGCAGGAACTTTCCTGGCATGTGTTAGATTTATACAACTAATTGCTAATTATTTGCACATTGTTGTTGCCTACTGGATAATTGGTAGAGGACCAGAGTTTGGGATTATTCACTTTCTCAGAAATAGACTAACTTAATTGCACATGGAGTTATGACCGTTTATCATAGACACAGGCATCAAAGTCTACAGGAAGTTTGCCCAGGACCAAGTTTGCTCTTGTTGACCATAAAGAGGCTGAGCCCACCAGCACAACGGAAACCCATTTGGGAAAGCTGGTGTCCAGACGAGTGTTTGGTCACTAGGCAACAAGCAAGATGTCAGCTGCAGGGAAAGATACAAGGCTGAAATTCAAAGGGGCATGATTTTTTTTTTCTCAGTTTAAAGAAAAGAGGACCCTTTTTCCACCCCAGGAATCATCAGAGAATCTCGTGTACTAAATATCACAGTGAGGGCTTATCATGTTCCAGGCACTGGGAAGTCAACAATGAACCCAATAATAGTACTTACCATCACGAAGCTCACAGTCTACTGGGGGACAAATAAGAAAACAGGTCATCAGTTATAGTGACTAGCAATTCATAGAGGCAGAACTTTCCCTAAGCAAGCCTAAAGTCTGCACTATATTCAAGATTTTCCATGACCTTATGTAATCTTACCATATACATTTAAATCAACCATGACTTGATTTTCTAGCATTACTGACGCTGCTCAAGAAGTCTACAAGGGGGACATCTGATTCAGACATAAGGGGTCAGGAAGAAATGATGGCTGGAACAGGTCAGATTTGACTCTTAAAAACAAGAGCACTTTCTTGGCCTCTGAGTGTTTTCTGCCCAGCACCTGCAGTTTTCCAGCTACCTCCGGTCATCCTCTCTCCCCGTCCCCATCTCTCTGTCGCTCATGCCCAGCTCTTCTTCCAGACTCCTCTAATGCAATGACTCATCAGAACCCTGTGCTACAGCTGGCATCCCAAGGCACTTCCTCAGCGTGGAGCATATGTGCCCTGAGCTGTCTTTCATCTGTTTCTTTGTCCCCTCAGCTGGTTGGTTAAGATCCCAGACAAGAGACACTGGGACACCACAGAAAGGTGTGTGTGGGTGCTGGACGTTTCTGTGGGTTCTGGACATTTGGGGTGTTCGAACATAGAGCATGGTCACCAATCAACTTGGAAGACGGCCCTCTGGGCTAGGTTAACCTTACGAGTTTTGTCTGTCCAGATTTAGAATTACAGAGGAACGATAAGAGGATTATTTTTTAAGTAAGCATTTGGCTTCTAAAAGCAATTCTGAGTGCCTATCCCTGACAAATGAAATTTTCCCCTGAAGCTATTTCTTTCTATGAGAAATAGTACCCGGAGAGGAACAACTGGATTTAAATTTATTTATTTTCCACCATCTTGATTTTCCAGGGTTTTATTTTTTTAATGATGGTGATGAAAGTTATAAACAATTTATTCCATTTGTTGTTGTTGTGATGATGATGATACTTTACTTTAAATGTCTACCGAGTGTGCTGCACACTTACTTACAAATGACTGCAAAATTGCTAAAATCCAGCAGGTATTTTTCTGTTCCCGGTTTTACCAAATTGTAGTTCACTAAACCTCACTTAACTGAATCAACTAAGTAGCGAGTCCCCCAGTGAGATGTTAGAACGGGCTAAGTAGGTTGTAAATAAAACAATTAAAGGGCTAGTTTACACCTCATCAACTCGCTTAACCACCTGATAACAGTTAACTACAGACTTTACTCATAAAATGCACAGAGCAAGGAAATAAGTTAGAGTCCAGGTTTTTTCAGGAGGGGGACACACCTACCCTTTCTTTACCTGAGGTCTGATATTCCTCTGCCAGGGGTTTGCCCAGTCTCACCTTGAGGGCCAGGACGATATCTGCATAATGCCTCTTGTGGGGAGCGCAAATTCTGATCCAGAAATCCCATTAAAAGCAAGCTTCCCTTCATACGCATAACCTTTGAGACACCAGCGTCACCTAAGATCTTAGATTCTTTTCAGCCCAAGTTTCGTCCAGTTTGCTTTCATTCATAACATTGCACTCTCTCCTGTGAAAGGAAAAGCACATATTGCTTTACAGATGGAGAAACCAAGGCACAGATAAGTAAAGAGGTCCAGCCAGGGTCACAAGCAGAGGTCAGGCTGAAATGCAGCGCTGTGACCTCGGGTCAGTTTGGACTGGAGCCTGTGTGGTTTCCTGGAAGGGTCCTGAAATTGTAACCCCGGGTGCGTCACCGGGAGGGCACCTATCCGTTTTACAGAGTTGAAGATAAGGTCTAGGAAAGTAAAATGACTTGTCTGAAGCCCCCTGGGATCTGACCCAGTCTTTGCAGTTCCCACCCCGGGTGGGTTTTCCACGCTGCGGCTCTCCCTTGCACAGAGCTCTTGATGGAGAACTTCCTTTTCACAATTTACAGGTGGACCATGTATGGTAATAGACATGTCCGTGTACTTCCCACGACAGTTGTGTTCTTTAAAGTAGGGAATTTGGATAACATACACCTGTCCGGTGGAGGCTGTGACCTGGATGGGTGATGCAGAAAAGGGGGAGGGGGAGGGGCTGCAGCGGGAACAGCTAGAGGGGCAGGTGGGAGCCTTCAAGGAGAAAAAAGGCTGCAGGAGGAGAGCCTGAGGGGGCTAAGCCCGACCTCCGGGCTGGCTCCAGCTGAGTATCATCTTAAAGGAAGGCAAGGCCTGAGTTTAAAGAAAAACAGGGAAGCTGAATTTTTAAGTGAAAACCCTCAATGTTCCAATGTCAGTAACTAGCTGAATTTTTTAAAAAATGTGAACCCCCCCTCCATATATATATGTATATATACATATATACATGCTGTATAAGAACATTGAACATACATAATGTATGAATATATGTGGTGTGTGTATATATATTATTATTCATATGTTCATATATATATTCATTATAATGACTTATAATTCGCAATGTCTTTTGGAGCGTTTCCTACACCGACGCGTATTAATGTGGAGTGGGACACAGAGGGTCCGTTCGCACTCCGTCATAAATTTCAGATTTGCTTACGAATTTATTTACTTGCTCATTCTAGGTCTTTAGACATTGACTTTAAGCTCCCTATAGAAGATGTAGTTTTCTTTCTTGTAAAAATGACTGAGTGTGACTTCAAGCTCAACAAGTATTGAGGATCTCAGTGTAATTGGTCTTTTTGTTCTTACTCAGTTTCTGCAAGGGGAGGAAAGGCAGCCCTGCTCTCCCCATTTTATGTCCGAGGTCACTGAGGTTCAGGAGAAGTCCAGGCACCTGGATCGTATTTCTGTGAGGGACCTTTCCCAGTCCAAGCCCAATCCCTCTCTCGGAGGCCCCACCATCCTGAGGTGCATCCTGAGAGCACCTCCCACCCCCACAGCAAAAGAGATCTAGTTCTGAAAAGGCCGGCAAGCCTGAAGGCTTGAGGTCCATGACCCAAAGGTAGATCCTGGAATCCTGTCTTTCCCAAAGCTTGGAAACAAGCTGGCACAGGGCAAATGGTAAATACCATTTTATTTGGTAATGGCTCTTTAGTCTTAAATCACTTCGGAATTTACTTTTAATTAATTTCTTTAAATTAGACGATTCAAATATGTAAATATTTGCTTTTCTATGATAAGCTTTTATTTAAATTATTAAAGCTTCAGCTTCGTGACCGATTTTAAGCAACGAGGTTGCCGCCACGCTGGTAATAGGAGGCATGTGCCAAAACAGGGGGGAGTGACTTCATCTGGTACGTGCCCCGGCACCGAATACGGCCGAGATTGAGGCAGGCCTCAGAGAAATGGAAGCCGGGGTGAATTTACGGTTTTCTTCGGATTGCTCAAGGACTAAATCAATAAATCAGGGAGTTAGAGAACAAATGTAGGTTGAAATAACATCTGAAGGAGCTCACTCACAATAAAAGCTTGTCTTGCTCTTTTTTAAAAGCACTCATCAGTGGCTCTGGACCCACATATTAGTTCGCTAAAAGGAGTGGAGGCGGGGGCGTGGGGGCACTTGTGGAAGGGCTCAGGACAGTAACTGTACAAGAACACTGGAGACACAAAAAGAAGAAGAGGAGGAGGAGGATGAAGACAGAGTCATGATGAGAGCTGAGTAATTTCAGAGCCCCAATCAGTGTGAGCTGTGATGAGCCTTGATTTGCTAGCTGCCCAATTTTACCAGCATCAAAGGCAAGCGTGGAACCCGCCGAAGCTGGGCTGACAGTTGGGCTGTAGGACTGCAGAAAGAGAAATAATAAAGAATGCTCGGATTTCAATAAAAGGAGATTTGAAAGGAAAAGGCTTGTAATGACGTTAATAACCAGTCTTTCCCAGCCATGTAATGATCAGTCCGAGGATGGAGAGACAAAGGCCAGCCAGGCGAGCTCCGCGCTAGCCATCGACACCTGAGTCTCTTAATAACTTTCATTATTTGTTGCAAATCATTTCGACCATACAGTTCAGCAACCTTTGTGCTGTAAATCCATTTCATCTGCAAAAATGAAAGCTGAATAGAAGGTGATATTCTAGAAAACCTGTCACCCTGGTGTCATCTCCAAAACTCTTGGCCACATAATGAGCTGGGCTCCAGACAGGTTGAATGAATGGGGGCCCAGGGCCGAGCCGCCTGCTTACCCACCAGGCCCAGCCTCGGGCTCTGGCACCTGCTTAGCACAGAGCAGGAGAGGGAGGCCCAGAATTACCCTCTGCAGTTTGGTGAAAATTGTCATGAGGCTCTTCAGTACCCACATCACAACTGCTACTGAGTGGCCAAAAGCGCTTCCATTTATCACCGAGTGGAAATTGGAGAATGGGCCCATAGCCTTGGTGCTGGGTGTCAGGGAAATGGTGAGGCTATGAATTTCCAAAATGTACCCAAGTATGATTGTGGCTGAATCCATCACCAAAATCCAGACTCTCCCGAGTGGAGCTCTGGGTCCAGGCTATACCTGCTTCGGTGTGCCCTCTCCCATGGAGGGTGGGACCAGAAGCTCGGGTTGCTGTTGAGAGCAGGATGAGGAAAGCCCTTTTCACAGGAAGCCTGTATGGAGAGGAAATCAAGGCAGGGTGTAGAAGGCCTGAGCTCCTGTCCTTCCTGCCTAAAAGCAAACCCAGCTCTCCTCATCTTTATATTGGTGCCTGGTCCATCCATAAGTACTAATCCTAACCTGCTCATTTCTTAGGGCAGAAAGTGAACCCAGAGTTCTATGAAATATGTTATATAAACCTCACTTAGTCTTATAAATCTGAGAGAAAAGGTGACTTGATATTAAGGGGAGCGGAGCTTACAGCAGACCTTGTATTCAGGTATAAGCAAAAAAATTCTTCCCTGCTGTCAGAATTCAAATCTGAGAGTGTCCCATCCAAAAAATGTAAACGATCCCACAGTCCCCAAAACAAAACTGATCTCGCCTGTCTTTGCAAGCTGTGCCGTGTTTTCGTTTGAGAGTCAGTACGATGTGCTCAAAATTGCTTCAAAGTTGGTGGCAACCGGTTTGATGGTCACAAAATCCAACTGCCCGTTGGACTCCCGTGCACCTGGCTGGACGAAGGGGAACAGCTCTCTGGCGAAGCTGGCCCACTTCTCCGCCTACCTATCTGCTCGTCCTAACGTACTATTGCTCGTCCACCTGAGAGGGGATCGGAGCTTAGAGTAAGGCTGAGCAGTGAGAATGGACAGCCAAGAATACTTAGAAGAGCATTCTCCAGAACCCAGTGTCTGGCTGGAGAGGGCAGGACAGGGAGGAGCCTCCATTTCCGGCATAGTTGACTGTGTAGGTTGTCATTCTCCGAAGGGACCACTGGAGGGGCCGCAGATGTGGGGGAGGTCCTTCTTTACTTGTGTACCTGTAAGGTTTGAGGTGTCTAGGGAGCCTCCAAGGGGAGTCATGCCACCCATCCCATGGGTAATTCACATCACTCCCCTGCTCCAAACCCTACTGAATGCAAATCACACTCCTCATGCCCCTCAACACCACCTCTGGCATTATGGTCCTCCATGACCAGGCTCCAGACTCCTCTCCACACTCAACCACTTCTTACTCACCCACTGTTCCCCAGCCAGTGTCAGCAGAAGGTCTGTGATTACTCTCACCCGCCTCCCCTGGGCACACTGTGGGCAGCGAGACGCAAGAGAGGTTAGAGGCTGTGCAGACTAGCTTAGTGTTTAAGCATGCAGTCTCTGGACCAGTCTGCCTGGCCTTGAATCTGGGCCCTGCTACTTCCTGTGTGACCTTGGTCAGGTTGCTTCACCTCTCTGTTCTTTAGCTGCCTCACCTGCAGGCCAGGGATAATAATAGTACGTACCTTGTAGAGCTGTTGAAAGGAACAAACACGGAGAAAATGCTTGGGATGGAACCGAACCTGCTGGAGGCCTTCAGGAAAGGGCTCCAGAGGCTTCCGCTCTCTCTGATTCTAAATCAAGCTTCAGAAACTTATTCCTGAGCTCCTCGAGGATGGTAGGAGCACTGTCCTCAGCACTTCTGTTTCAGCTTCTGAATTGCAGGGGAAGAGAATCACAGTGGCAGGGTTCCCTGGGGTCTTAATGAAATGATACAGAAAGAAGCCCTTACACACACACACACACACACACACACACACGTAAACACACACACACAGAGAACATGGACTCTTCACTGTGGTCCTTGCCCTTAGTGAAGAGGGATTCTGATGACCTAAGACTGCTGGAGGTTTATACCCCAAATCTCCCTCTTGCCCAGGCTTTAGAAGTCAATGGCAGAGGAACAGGGGCAGGTGAAGGTGTGGCAGTGATACGAATATCTGATCAGTGGCGGATAAGATACATAAATATCTTATCCAAAAATCGCATGTACGACTCTGAAAATAGATACAATCTAAATTGATCAAGAAAAAGCCACCCTCGTGAACAGTGTGTTTTTTTCCCACCAGAATGTCCTTTCTCCAGGCAGTGACTGTGGACAGGAAACTGGATATTGCTTCTCCTAAAGGGCGGACGAAACTATCTTTAGAATTCTGGACCCTACACTCTTGAACCTGTTAGCCCTCCAAGTCTGACCTTGAAATCGCACAGTTGTCTCTTGCATGACAATCGGATGAAATCCTCAGTGTTTGGATAATGAAACTCGGAGGCTACTGTTACAATAGAGTGAGAGAGATGATTTGAGTGGCCTAACAAGTTAGGACAATCTGTTCCTTTGGTTGCCATTCTCTTTAGATAAAACCTCTCCCGTGGTTAAAAAGACCATGGGGTAATTATATGCAGCCATTGCTCAGATGGATTTCATGACTTCTTTGTGGCCACTCACAACAGTCTGGCTTTCCACGGGCTTCCTTCTCCACCTCTGCTTTTGTGCAGCTCTTTCTGATGGTCCTAGGCACCCACTAGCAAGTCACACCCCCTCATAAAGGAAATTATTTGGGCAGGACCGTTTTTAGGGAATACCTCCCGTCATCTGATGGGGTAGGATGAAACACTCTTAGGGACCCTTTTCCAGATAACATCTGCCACAGGGTTGCATCAGATCCCATCTTCATGGGATGGGATGGCGCAAACAGTTGGGATATAACTAAACTCTTGTGTTTATAGTCACTTTTGAAAAAGACACAAAAAAGGCATTAAATGTGGGCGATCAACGTTACTGTCTTAAGCCATTTTAGACATGTCTTCTGAGCCCTGAGTCATTATCATTCCACCTTCATTTTCTTCGCAAACATTTCCTTGGTGTTAACCAGGGCCAAAAGCCTCTCCCAATCCTTCTCTTCCCACTCCGATTCTCAACAAAGAGTAGGAGCCCGCTCTTCATAACGCAATGGGAAACGTGAGCGATGAAAAGATTTTTTTTTTTCTCCTTTCCAAAATCCTTTCTGTAATGCCGGCCGTCAAATGATCGTTATATTTTATATTTTATGATTCTGTGAAATGTGCCGAAATCAGAGCTACGTAATACACATGGCAGAGGGCTCTGCTAATCCTGGGGGACCGCCTTCATGCCGGAATAAAGGGTGAAGGGCTGGTAAGTAGAAACCTGACACAGAAGGAATTCCAAACACAGACTAAAAGCTTCTCTGGCTACATCACACGGGCAACTCCAGCGCCCACGATACTGTTCCTTTGTGCTGATCTCCTTTTAGCTTTGCCATATTTGCAGAAGAACTGTACCGCAAAGCGTCAGCATCAGCTCAGCTGCTGAGTAATGCGTGCTTGGCATGCCTGACAGGACGATGGCTTCGCCAGGTGTCGACTTTCTGCCAAGGGGTACGAGTCCCTCTCGGAGCGCCCTGAGTTTCCCATCATGTTACTTCCTCCCATCTGAACCCCAGATTTGGGCACCACCGGTTCTTACCAAAAAAGGAAATCCACAAAGGCTGCCTGGGAAAAGTTAAGAAACTGTCTTTGGGCTCGTGGCTAACAGCACGCAGGGTATTTTACAGAAATTAAGGGGAACAAGATTCTGCCTTTCAGAAGCTTCTCCCTGAGCGAGGAATCCCATGCTTGTGCCGAAGGTGGACATACTCGCCTCTTCTCGTAAATTCTTTATGACTTTCACACGTTTTACTGCGTACCTTATTTTTATGCCTGCTAAATGTATCCCTTCTCAAAGCAGACTCTCTTCTAGTCCCTAAATGTGTCTCAAGCTCAGTTGTTTCTCCCTGTTGTTCTTTAACCTCACCGGCCATTCCTTCCCCTAAAGGGAGCTCGTTGGATGAGAGACAGTGATGGTTCTTAAGCTCGGCGTGGAGACACGTAGGTGAATTATGATCAGCTCTGTATTGCAAGGATTTGTTACTGATACTTGAACTGAAGGTTGCAAATAATTTATTTTGATAAATTACAACAGACTTGAGTTTTCTCCCTCAATAATGTTGCTCCCACTCCCTTGAATCGCCTTGTTCTTTCTTGAGTGGGAGGGAAGGGCGCTGTGTTCCCACAGGTGGTAGGGAAGTTTGCATAATCCTAGCTTCTGCCTCTCTGAGGCTCAAGCGGCTTATATGAGAGCCATCCATCATGTGTGTTCCGGTAAAGAAAAAGTTGGGAAGTGCTGTGACAGAAGGGAACTGGACATCACCTCTACCTCTTATTCGTGGTCATCATTCCTCAAGTCCCAGTGCTTGAAACCGTGGTGATAGCCCCTGGCTGTCTGTCACCTTTGATATTCTCTCCCTGAGGCCTTCATTTGAGATCCTGTGAATTGTATTTTTAATTGGATACTTTACGGTGTTCCTAGATCATTGTGTTTATGACAGAAAGAAAGAAAATTTCTTTGCTGGATGATAATAAACACAGTCCTTAACTGATTCTTGAATGAATATACTTAACCTGTACTACTTAGTCACATTGACCTCACTGGTAAGTCAAGGCAATTAAATGTGAGCCCAAGATTTACTAAGCACACACCGATGTTTCAAGTACTGTAGAAGACAACAGAGGATACTTCTGTTCTGAGCAAACGAGACAAATACAATAACCTATGCCCTGATAAGGTTTATAGTTATTCCTTGTTAGACCCAATCCAACCCCTTTTTTCAGCCCACCATCTTGTTTTCCTTCCCCCTTTCCTTCTTTAAAAATTAGAGACCGTGTAATATACACGTAATGTAGAACGTGATGACTGTAGCTAACACGGCCGTATGATATATAGGAAAGCTGTTAAGAGTGTAAATCTTAAGCGCTCTTATCACAAGGAGAATTTTTTCCCCTTTATTCTTCTTTCTTTTCTTTTCATCATGTCTATATGAGAAGATGGATGTTAGCTAGAACTATTGTAATCATTTCATAATAGCTGTAAATCAAACCATCATGCTGTACAACTTAAACTTATAAAGTGATGTATGTCAATTATTTCTCAATTAAACAGGGAAGAGGAAATAGAGACCAGTCTTACCTTGACCTTTGCCAGTCTCTGGCTCTCAGTGAGAATCTGCTACCTCCTTTTATTTTTTTATCCACCGACCTATTTCCACTCCTTCCACACTTCTGACCATCTTTTATTGTACATGTTTATGGGTTTTCTCTTCACTTTAAACCCTCATTAACAAATTCAACACACATTTATGGAGCACCTAGGGTGTGCAAAGCCATGTGCTGAGCTTTGAGGGCGATCACTGCATATATAAGACTCGGTTCTTTCAAGATGTTTGTGCTCTAGCTAGTACATAACTGGTCTTTCTTTTTTTTTTTTTTTTTTAAAGATTTTATTTATTTATTTGACAGACAGAGATCACAAGTAGGCAGAGAGGCAGGCAGGCAGAGAGAGAGGAAGGGAAGCAGGCTCCCGGCTGAGCAGAGAGCCCGATGCGGGGCTCGATCCCAGGACCCCGGGATCATGACCTGAGCCGAAGGCAGAGGCTTTAACCCACTGAGCCACCCAGGTGCCCCCATAACTGGTCTTTCGCCCACATGAAGTGAGAATGACCTACTGGGATGAATGCAGAAAAAAACAGATTTTCTTTGTAATCCAGGAGGGAAGGAAGAGAGAGCAGGGACCGATAGGAGTATTCAGGATTGTTCATGGCCCATCTTCTATTCCAGTAAGTATAACCACCTCATTCCCAGCTAAAAAGTTTTGCCAGTGACTCAGTCTTTCCAATACTGAGCCCTTTCCCCATACAGGATTGCCTTAGCAAATGTAGGCACGTGCCTTGCATCCTTCCATAGCGTGAAGACTTGGAACCTGGGGGCTGGCTCCCTGACCCGCTTAGTGTCTGGTTTTCAGACCCTTTTCTGTTTAATGAAAACCAGTGACATACTAGGCTGGCAAAAAGAGAAAAATCTCATGTAAAGAAAGTGATTGTTATTGTTTCTTCACATATCAGCACCATACAGCCTTGTCACGTTTCGGCTTAAAGGTTAGCATTCATTATTGCCGGTGTCCTCATCTATGTGATTGGAAACTGCGTAACTGAGATAGTTCCTACGAGTTTTCCAAGCAAAAGCTGAAGCCTTTGGTCTCCAAAAACAATCCTAATCAAGAATAAAATAGGAAGGGGTGCCTGGGTGGCTCAGTGGGTTGGGTGAAAACTCTGCCTTCCACTCAGGTCATGATCCCAGGGTCCTGGGATTGAGTCCCGCACTGGGCTCTCTGCTTGGCGGGGAGCCTGCTTCCCCTTCTCCCTCTGCCTGCCTCTCTGCCTACTTATGGTCTCTCTCTTTCTCTCTCTCTCTGTCAAGTAAATAAATAAATAAAATCTTTTAAAGAATAAAATAGGAAAAAAGTAAACAATGAAAAATGTGAAAAAAATAACCAAAATTTTAGAAGTATAGATATTTTCATGATCGCTTCCTCAAAGAGGTATATTATAAAGAAAACAAAAACAGACTAGTTCCTTCTTCCTTAGGTAAATATGGTTCCTGAGTAAGATTTTTCAATGGAAAAGTGTTTTTGTTTTTTTTTTTTTTAGGAAAATTAGTAACACATTCAATAAAACTCATGAGGTCACCTGCAGAATGAGGGGTCTGGAAGTACTGATATATTTGCCATTCGGGTCCTTGTTTTCATCATAGTCTCTGGAGGAAGCTGCCCCGGGATTTCTCAAAGTTGACCGGTAACCGGAAACATGCAACATCGGTCACTTCCATAAGCATTTCTTGGGCCCCAGAATGGACTGGTTTTTGTGCTTTCCTACAAACACTAAATTTCACCCAAATGTACAAAAGGGAAACTCAAGATCAACAAAGCTAAATATTCAGCTCCTTATTCTTTCTTTTTCCTATCAAGTTAATGAGAAGGGCTTTTTTTTTTTTCCTGTTTAAAAATCATTCTTGTGTGTGTGTGTGCCAGGGTTCTCTGTGTGTGCACATACACGCACACAATATTCACCTGCCCTTAGAAGTCACTCTGGCAAAACCCAAAAATGCTGGGTTTTGAGGAAAAAGTTATTCTAAACAATAGCAGCGCCCCCGCCATCAAAGAAGGAAAATTCTTCCATCACTCTTTGAACCTTAACAGTGTTTTCATAGGCCAGCTCATTGTTTTTCTTCTCTATGAAAAATTAAAAACAATAACTGTTTTGATGAGTTCTCCGGGAAAAGACAGTTTCCATGATTTCATTTCTTGACAAAGAACAGCTACCTCACTTGGTTTCTGCCACATGTAAGCAAACTCCCAGCTGTAAAACCTCCCATCAGAGGAAAGGATATGGGTCCACAAAACCCTCAGAGTTCTTCCCAATCGCCCATGGGAAGAAGCCCGCCTGTCCCTTGCTGGGAGAGGTGAAGGAGTCGCAGGGGTGAGGTGTGGGAGAAGAGATAAACTGGCTGCCCCACCCCACCCCACCCCTGTGTGGTCACAGCGACATTCATGGTGGATTCTGCCCTGTCACCACTTGGTCTGGGTTGTCTCTTCAAAAATAAAAAAATTAAAAATAAAAAAAAACACAAGGTGTGCCTGTCTTCTATAATGTTCTGTTTTAAAGGAGAGGAATCTCCGCGGAGAGCCCAGGACCCTAAAAGTCCAAGGCCTGGAATTCCTCCTTTTTCTCTTTCCATTTTAAACAGGAAACATTCCCGCTAAGAGGGTCCGGAGGGACCGTTGGTTGGTTGTTCATTTTAAGGCAGATAATGTTTGTGTGTTGCGAATGTCTGTGATTTATCCCAAGGGCTTAAAATGAGTGCAGAAAAACCACATGTTTCACTTCATGCAGAGAAACAGCTTCAGTGGGTTTCGAGAGAAAGCACAGGTTTAGAATATTTTTTTAAGTGTTTCGGAAATCTCTAACATGAACCGAAAGGAAATAGACATGGGGGGCGGGGAGGAGGGGAGCTTAAAATATTTTAGGACAAAAGAGATAATGAATGCTGGAAGTTTTCTAAATCAAAAATAAAATTCAAAAGGAAAGGGAAGATGTAACCCCAATCCTTTATTTCCCAGGGCTAGAGTGAGATTTTGCGTGTGTGCTCCATTTGTCATGGACAGTTTAAAAGAGAGCAAGGCAAACTGCACTGAATAATAGCAGTTGATGTTATAATAACTTGTACACAATTTAATTTTTTTATCTGAAAACTCCAGCTAAATTACCCCAAGCTCGAGGATCTTTCATTATTATACATAGCCCGATTAAGACATCAAAAAGTAGAAAGAGAGCGCTATCATTCAGCCTCCTGACCATGCTCACATGCTACTTTCCACAGCCACCTGAACTTGGAGCCTGTCAAACCTTCACTGATTTGGGGGAACTTACAGAGCTGTTTTAACACCAAACTCTGCAGATTACAGGGTGATTTTGACCCTCATTGACGGTGCTTGATTAACCACAGACACTGTATTCTTAGAGGTCTGTCATTGCTTTCAAGTGCTCTCCCAATTTGGATTCTGACATTGAAGAGCTTTTCATTAATTATGATTGTTGCTTTTTTTTTTTCTTTTAAAAAATTACAGAAGGGAGACTAGTAGAAAGTGGGAAGGATTGGGCGATGATAGCGGCGAGTATGAACACAGAAGGTTTATGGGATTTTAAGAGCTGCAAACAGAACTCATCTGTTTAACCCCAGGCTAGACAAGATGCAGTCATCTGTACACAGTTTAGAGACGGACGGCTTCTGTTTCAGCAAATGGGTCAGAGGATGCTTGTTGTCTTCGTAGAGACATCCAGACAGGGTCGGTCGCTTGCTCTGAGCGTTTCTTCCGGCCCCAGAGCGTGCTTCTCGGCTTGGTGATAGAATTGCTTTACCTCGAGGTTCTAGGTGGCTAATTCCCAGCTCTGGGTTAGGACTTTCTCTAGAGACTGTAGAGAGGGGAGGGCACATGGGGAATGTGAGAGAAGCTAACCAGAGTTAGACCGAGACCATGGCTCATGTCAACAGCACCCCACAGACCAAGCGGGGAACGTTATAAGCCTGAATAACCCGTACACTTCTACCGCCATGTCTGTGACATGGTTCTGTCATGGGAGGGTCGTACCGAGGAGGGGGTCAAACCATCCCGCTTCAGGAGAGCTGAAGTCAGCCTTGTTTATTTACAGAACCAGTATGGCCACTGCACGGAAGGCCGACACACAGTGCTCTAAGCCAGGTGGATGTAGACTTCTCTCTCGGGCACCAATCTGAGTATCAGTCGTCCTGGCTGACATGGGGTTCCACGGTGCCAAGGACATGGGCCCTTGCCCTCTTGTTGTTGGACCTTCCTCAGCACGTGGCTTCCTCCGTGTAGTTTAAAATGGCGGCTCCCACAGCCAAAAGGAAGGAGAGGGAGGAAGAAGACAGTTCCACCTCTTCTTTTTAAGGGCGGACCTCACTTCAGTTCACACCCCATGGGCCAGGCCTCGTCCGTGACCACACCAAACTACACGGGAGGCTGAGGAATGGGGTCTTCAGCTGGCTGGCTTAGTAGCTGCTGACGTATGTGTTCTTCTCTTTGCAGGGGAGGACCAGCCGGTCCCGTAGACTACCTGACGGCCACACCTCGAGCGCTCTACAAGGAAAGGGAGCTTCCATATTACCCGGGGGTTCATCCTGTGCGTCCTCCCAAAGGGAGCTACCCTCGCGCCCCAGATCTGAGGGTCGCAGACCTCCGGTATCCTCAGTATTACCCTCCTCCGCCAGCCCCCCAGCACAAAGGACCCTTCCGACAAGATGTTCCACCTTCCCCCCCTCAGCACCACAGAGTGCCCGCCAATCCAGAAATGGGTAGACCAGGCCCCCGAGGGGGCAGCCCAGACCGGTATCCCTACCGAGCCCAGGATCCCAGGCAGAAGAGCCCCATGACTGCAGCCGTGTAGCTGAACGCGCCAAGCTCAGCCCGGCCCAGGGAGGGACACGTGTGACATCACCTTTGCCCTTCCTAGACTTTCAGGACTTCCTCCTGTTCAGACTTCTCCACGGGATGGATGGGTTTTCCTCACCGAGGTTGCAACACTTGACTGCTGGCCAGAGGCAAAGAGGAGGGGACAGGAGGGCGGGGGATCCCGAGGAAGAGGGAGGACGGGGTCTTACAGTTACTGCCTGAGAGTCGGAAGACGTTTAGGATCATTCAGTTCGGTGAGCGCGGCAGTTAAACCGGCAAATGACAATGGAGACGCTGCACACAGGGCCTCTTTGGTGCACAGGAGCCCCACGGAATTGGCCGCGCGGAGGCAGTCTCTGAGGCTCGGGCTCAGCCCCCTTAGGAAAGCTGTTAAGTCTGAAGAGTGGCTGCAAATACGAGCATCTTAAATGAGTAGGTTTTTTTGTTTTTTTTTTTTTTCCATTGGGAAAACAAAACAACAGCAAACATGACTCGCGATTTCCTTGAAATGTTTATACCCAGAGGAAGGCTGCATTTCCCTATTTGCAGAATTTATCAGGCTCCCGGTACCACTCATTTGGCAGAATTACTTTTTCTTACTTTTTATATTAGAAGAAAATAAGATACGAATGCAGTAGTAATGTCCTGGGAGACCGTGCAAAGCCAGTCAGGGCTTCCAGAAGGAATATATTCTGTGGACCAGGTTAAAGAGGGCCCAAAATCCCGTGGTCCTCACCTTCCTTCCCCGCAAGTCCCAGGCAAAACACCACTGAGAGATCAGGTTTCAGAATCATCCCCAAATCTCCTGCCTGTAATTTTCGTAACCCCGGGCCTCTACTTTCAGGCTCCTACTTGAGGGCTAAAATGTAGTTGGGAAAAGGAGATCCTGCTGGTTAGGTTACACAGGAAGCAATGCTCTGGAGACGCCAATTCATTGCACAATCAGTGTCCAATAGTGCCATCAGCACCGGGGACAGGGAGGGGCTGACTGTGGCCTTTAGTGTTGATAACCAGGAGGTGGAAGGTGGCAGTGACTGACCGTGTGTGTGTGTTTGTGCGTGCACACATGTGTGTGTATGTGTGTGTGTGAAGGCATGTGATTACCAGAATGGAGAACGTACGATAAAAATGCTTTCTGGAAAGTTTGATGGGGAAGGAAATAAAAGGAAAAAAAAAGTCAGAAGGGAAAGGAAAAGAGGCATGAAACCAGATCATTATTTATCTGCTGTATTTCAGTCACAAACATCAGGGCAACACCAAGGCCAGCATCTCCAATTGGAAGGTCTCATGGCTTTGAAAAGCCAACACCCTCCCCCTCCAAAACCCATCATGTTTCCTTTGAGCTTTGCAGTGATTTTCTACTTATTCCAGCAGGACTTCTAAAGCTTCCAGCCTGACCCAAATGAGCACACAACAAAAGACTGAGGACCAGCAAAACAGCAAGCTTGAATTGTTCGGGGACGCTTAGACTTTAAGCCTTTGCTGCTCCTTCTCCATTCCCTCCGAACAAAACAAAACAAAAAGTCTTGAGTTCAACGTAGACATATTGTGGCTGAGATTAGAATACCCCTGATGGACAGGGTTTAATAAATTATGGTATTATGGAATATACAGAGTATCCAACCCAGTTTAGTCTTTTTTTTTTTTAATTTAAAATAGAGTTGCATTACCAGGAATGAAGCAACCGCTGGTTTTAGACCTGAATGGTTGTTATTTACTGGACTTTAAGAGATATCGTTTTCTAAACTGCAATTTAGTTATGGCCATCTTAAAAACAGACTGTCAAGCGGGGTTTGGCCATCTGCCGTCTCTCGTAAGCGAGCACCTTATACTGTTTGCAGTTTGCGCAAGGAGGCCGAGGGCCTTGTGCCCAGCTCCCCCAGAGGTGGAATGCAGGGGAGTTATGGGGCTTCTCCACATGCTAAATGACACTTTCCCCTCAAACTAAATAAACTTTCCAGAAGAAAATGATGAAGTGAGGGAAAGGTAACGTGTTGGGGAGCATTAAAAATCAGCTCTTCAATCTGTTGCAGAGTTTAACCAAATTTCTCCAGGCTATTGGATGTAGTCAAGCCAGAGTCTCCTTCTGGATTAAGTCCAAGTCCACACGAGGGGCAGCCAGAGGCAGTGCGAGAAAGGGAGATTTCTGTCCATGTCGGAGTAGGGGCTGTTGTAGGAAGAATGCCCATGTTTTGACCATGTAGCCACCTTGGGAGCACAGTACCTCCAGCTTCCAGGCTCTGGGCAAGCCGCTCGAAGCATGATTTTGTGTTTATACAAAGTCAATAGAACACTTACTTGTCAATCCTAGGGGGCAGCCAGGGATGAGAAGGTACTGTTAAAGTGAATAAAAAGTAGATTATAACCATCTTCTTTTCTTGCTTGACGTATATAACGCATGCCCTATTTGACCCTGCCCAAAAGAAGCTACCTTATGTGCAACAGAGGCTGTGTCAAGCCATGCCATAACTGAGAGCAGGTTGAAGGTAAGCTTTATAAATGCCTGTGTCCCAGCCTTCCTCTGTCACCACCCAGAAGTTGCAGAACTCTTGCCCAGTCTCTAGGAGAGCAGGTTGTTTAGAATATTTAGAAGACCAGGCTGGAATCAGTAGCAGGAGGTAGTTCTCCGTTAATTTATAGCCTTGGAAAGACTCAATCAGGTGTTTGCTTGTTGCTCAGAATATAATGAACCCAGGGGGC
Source organism: Lontra canadensis (assembly GCF_010015895.1). Lineage (NCBI taxonomy): Eukaryota > Metazoa > Chordata > Mammalia > Carnivora > Mustelidae > Lontra > Lontra canadensis. The sequence goes on along the minus strand of NW_022631012.1, from coordinate 9,013,536 downwards.
GCCTGGGTGGCTCAGTGGGTTAAAGCCTCTGCCTTCGGCTCAGGTCATGGTACCAGGGTCCTGGGATCGAGCCCCGCATCAGGCTCTCTGCTCAGCAGGGAGCCTGCTTCCTCCTCTCTCTCTGCCTGCTTCTCTGTGATCTCCGTCTGTCAAACAAATAAATAAAATTAAAAACTTAGATTTAAAAAAAAAAAAGAATATAATAACCCCAGGAACAGAGTGACACAGTGGGCTGCAAGCCCAACAACACGCACCCACTGGCTCCTGATCTGACCGCTGGGTCATCGAGGCCTTGAAAGGATGTTTTGGCCTGGAGTCACTAGATATTTTAAGGAGCTCTGTTTTATACCTTTCTGCAGGAGGAGAGATAGGAAAGGGAGCAGACCATTGAAAACTTTGAGGTGCAGGAGAATTCAGTCCTCTGCCAGGGAGGAAAACTCTGCATCTTGTTAATCCCATGTGCCATTGGACTGTGGCAATATCGCTCTTGGAAGAAAATTCCTTCCCCACAATATTGCATCAGTGGATGAAAGCCAATCTCAAAGACAGGCGTGACTTCTTAAATCATAATTGAGTAACAAACAAAAATTGAAAAATAAAATTACCGTGAAGTTCATTATTCTTAGATTTGTAGGTCAACATGCATTGACCCCACAGAACAGCAGGGAGCAAAGATCTTATAATCAAGAGCGTGGTGAGACCCACAGATCCACTGTCACCCCATGGAGCAAGCTGTGCCTGCTGCCCGATAAAGGATGTATGTGACTTCCTTGTAGCTTTGCTTGTGTCACCAACTAAATAAAATCAAGACGTGGTTCATTATTTCCTTTAAAGACTCCTGAACTTGTTGAACTGTCTTCATAAGGAAATGCACCTGACAAGGTGAGTAGAGTCTATATGCATAAAGACCCAGCCTTTAAATATTATTTGTTCCTATAACCTATAACCCCAGCATTTGCTTTCTTTGGAGAAACATTTCAGCCTTTCAGGGGGATAGAGAGATCTGCAGAGTTTGGATAAGAATGTGTGTCTATAAAATTCCCATAGGCATGAAACTCTGAAATCCGCAATGAACCGCCTTCAAATTGGTGCTAAATTGGGTAGACACCCTACTGCTTTCTGAGTCCAGGAGCAACAAAAAGTCCAGATTTCATGCAATTAGGCGGGAGGGAGTTGGATCCAGAAACAGCCACAGGAGTATTTCTCTGCACTCCCAGTTTGCACAGACTTAGTGGGAAATGATGCCACAATGAGACCAGAAAGGAGAGTCTCCGTAAGGCATCCCTACAAAGTCACCTCTCTGAAAAAAAGGAGAATAAAAGGTAGATATCTAAAATAAGCCTAGAATCTGATATGCAGCTACTACTTCTAAGGGAAACTCTCTTCTCCCTCATGTCCTTAAATAGTAGTAGAATCACACAGCGCCTGACTTTTAAAGATGGGCTTAACTCACCAGCCTGGAGTGCCGAGTGAACCCCAAAGACTGTCTCCTGACTCGGCTCTGGGAGAGTGTTCTCTTCCCTCGATGTGGACTGCCGTGCTGTTTACTACTGGAACATAAAAACAAGCCCTACTGTTTATACAGTCACTTCTTCTAGTGTTTTCCTGTGCTTTTATGACACCAAGTCTGTTCATAAGTTCTGAAGATAAATTATGTGAAATCGTATTTTGGCATACGGGGGCGGAGAATGAATTTCTTACAGACTTTTTAGGATGATCCCATTTGTACCACAGAAAACATTTTGGATGTTGTTATATACGAATATATAAATTTTTCTCGTTTTATTTTGCATTAAAATAAAGCTTTATTCAGTCAGTAAGACACCAGAGTGTTGGTTTTCATTCCCCACCTGTTTGTTTTAGGATGGGATGAATGAATAGGTTGGTCTGGTTCTGATCACCCTTGAACAACAACGTCATGGGATAGAGGATATGAGGAGAAAGCCTCTATCCCATGCCAGTCTCCCCAAAAACACACTCAAGTTGGAGATGAGCAAGCAGGCCCTTTGTTTGACAGGGCCCTTGGGTTCAGTACCCACAGAAGGCAGAGCAAGAAAGCAGGGATGGTATTGGCTACCCTTGAGGAGAAGGTGGGACCCAGGACTGGGCAGTTCTCTTCCAGTAAGGCAATCCCCAAAGGGGGCTGACAGCTGGGGACAATCTTTGAGAAGTATTTGCAGAGGTTGGGAAAATTGTCCTTCTTTTATTTATTTATTTATTTATTTCTCTTTCTTTCTTTCTCCTTTCCTTTCTTTTTTAAGATTTATTTATTATTTGAGGTAGGGGAGGAGTAGAAAATCCCAAGCAGACTCTCCACTAAGCATGGAGTCCAACCCGGGGCTCAATCCCACAACCCTGAGATCATGACCTGAGCTAAAATTAAGAGACGGATGTTTAATCGACTGAGCGCCCTGGGCCCCCCAAATTGTCCTTCATTCTTGAAGCGTGATGTGGGCATTTCATCACAGCATCCAACCCAGCTGACCCCTCCTTCTCATGCTGGCAACGTTCTCACCTTGCCTATGGAATCATGATTCTGAGTGGGTTCTCCTTGCGACCATCCCTGTGTCCCGAGCCTCTTTATTAGCTTATCCTCAGACCTCCCCAGATTCTTGGGCAAGTTCATTCACAGCCAAGATTTCAGCTACCATCTCCAGAGAGATTTGCTCATAATCTCCAGCTCAGAGCTATCTCCCAGGCACGTGCATTTCCACTTTCCCACAGATCGTCCCCACTTGAACTTTCCACAGACCCTTTGGACTCAACATGCTCCAACTGGAAGCAAAAGCTTTCTCCTAAGAAACTTGCTTCTCATGATTCTGTCCTGGCCAATGGCCCCACCATGTTCACAGCTACAAAATAGAAACCTGGAAATGATCCTTGCCTTTCCATTTACAACTCTGCCCCTTCCTCCCACCCATCCCCATCTGATATGCTGGAAGGCTAGCCACTGAACCCAATCTGTCCCTGCTTCCCGATATCTAGCCTTGGCTCAGCCCCTTGCTTCTCATCCAGCCTGTTCACTAGCTTTCTCAATGGTCTACCTCCGACTGTGCTTCCTTCCAAACCGCCTCTATACTATACAGACCCAGAACCTGCGCTGGTGAATAAAATTTGATTGGAACACATACATACCGATTTGCCTATATATTGTCTAGAACTCTTTCCCATTACCGTACCAGCTACTGCTCTATCCTGCCGAAGGACTTGAGCTGGAATGGAGATCAGACGATATATGCTACTCTTCCAGATGCAGCATAGTCTTGTTGAAAGACACTGGTTGTGAAAACAGGCAGACCTGGATCTAAGACCAGGTTTAAGCGCTAATCGGTTGTGTAAATACTGATCTCTCTAGGCCTTGACTTCACCATTCATGAAATGGAACCACTCCACATCTTAGGGACTTGTCTTGAGAATTAACTTCCATGACATATACAAGGGTTCCAGAGCCAGGTTAGGCCAGCTCCCGAGGGCCCACCATCCACACCTCTCCCCAACGCCATGTCGAGTGATACAACTTGGTAGTTTGACATAGGCCATGCGGAAAGCGTTTAAAACACAGAAATCAGGATGGCCTACAGACAGAAACTTCTTCTTTCCCCTCTGAAGAGGCGGTTGTTCAACATTTACCAGCACTCCACTGTAGAAAACATATCCGGCAGTCAAGGAAAATTAATCCTTGCCCCTACGTTAGCACACATACTCATGCACACACGTATGCTCACACACACACAGGTACACGCACACTCTTTAAAACCTTCTCGTGGCTCCCTCCTATTTAATAGCCTAAAGTCAAAAACCCCAAGCCCCCCAGAACCACTCCCCTGTGCCCCTCCCTCTTCATGTCCTGCTGTTCCCAGCTTTCTATCCCGTGCTACTGTTATTTCCAAATTACTTTTACTTAATTGGGCCAGCTGTGCCTGTCCCAGCTCTGTCCCATGGTAACACACAATAAACAGAGCCGCTCAAAGCGCCCTTCATCTGTGGCTCCTCATTCGTCCCTCCAGGCCCGGATCCAGCAGCTCTTTCTCTATGAAGACTTCAAGGCGGGAACTGGAGATTGGCTGCCTCACACCCATCCCTCCCTCCTGCACAGGCCCTACTGCACGGCAGTGCTCATCCTGAAGACCACACTTCCCGCCGTCCCTCACAGCCGTGGTTCCACGGGAGGCCCAGTGCCTACCGATCAGGCAGAACATGCCGCGGGGTGGAACCGAGGACCGGGCATGCTTCTGGCAGCAAACAAGGCAGCAGAGGCATTTGATTTCCTGCAAGAATGGCCCTTTGCTTCCTGGGTATCGAGAGGCTGTGTGAGGGTCATCCATCCTGTGACCATGGATTCCAGCTGGGGCAATGTGATTCTGTGCCACAGGCCAGAGTGTCTTCCCATCTTTGAGTTCACAACTTCTTCGGGGAGCCAGCTCTGTAGCACAGTTCAGAGATGTCCTCCAAGAAGGCCTGCCTAGGGATGGCTTCTCTAGCCCTTCGAAGAATTCTGTAAGCCCCTAACTTTCCACATCAAATCCCTTTCGGTCTGCTGGAAGGGTTTCAGTTATCAGCAACCAACCTCACCAAGATGCCTGCCGCAGCCCTCCTCCCGAACCACGCGAGGTCGTTCCAACCTGAATGTTACCGAGATACTTTCTGCAGATCCTCAGTAAAACTTTTATTGCTTCTATTACGATGATTAGTTTCCATGTCTGTGTGGCCTTCTGAAGAGTATCGTATTTGTAACACATTGCCTGGCTCTGACTCGATGCTCAAGAAATATTTACTGAATTCATTTGAATGAAGAAATGAGGTGTGAGGATCCTTTTTCTGAATTGCTGTGCACTGCTGACATTCCACCTTGCAGCCCAAACCATAAATCTCCAAGTCCTGTTGTTAAAGATGGCCCGGTATGGTTCCTGAGGTAAAAGGTGTTAGCTCACGTAGGCAGGCCAGACTCTAATTTAAAACACGAAGCAGGCTAGGAAATTGTAAATGCAACGGGTAATGCATTATTTAGAGAGTAAAGAGAGACTTAAGTAAAGAGAAAATGTATTACTACAACCTACTAAGATGGAAAGACTTTTAGTGACAGATGATTACTATTATTATTGTATAATTCCTTGGATTTTAGGCAAGTGCTTTGCATTACTTGTTCCTTTCAGCAACTGTAGGTGGGGAACTGGAGGGCTCCCTGACTTCCTGTAAGGAAACTGAGTCCTACGAACAATGGTACTAAAATAAAAATTTAATGAATGCTCTTTAGGTGTATCCAAAGAAACCGGAGATTACTTCGTAAATGTCTTAACAATTGAGATTTCTTTGCCCACAGCCATGTTTGTTTCCACTAGTGATTGTTTACCGTGCATGCTGAATGTTTCATGATCACAGTCATTTTTGCTTCTCACGTAGTCAAAGAACATCGGTTCATACTGATTTTACACCCGGAGAAACTGAGGCATGAAGAAGCCAACCAGGTAACTGAAGGCCACCCAAAGGAGAAAGCTGAGTTTCTCTTTATTCATGAAGTATTTTTTGAGAACTTCCTATGTTCCTGGCACTTGGTGGCTACCTCCTGAGTGGGCTCTCTGCTTCGCAGTGTGGGCGGGTGTCTCTCCAGCTTGCATGAAAAGCTCCTTCCTGGGCTTGTGGCCCAGTTTTGTACATCATACCTGTGCCTCTCTAATCACCAGCCTCTCAGAGGTCATCAGGCATGGCCCCTGTCCTCTGGAAGAGGAAGAAAGATGTTCCTGCCTCAATGTTTAATGTTTAGTTATCATCCTTTCCACTGAAGCTTTATCTGGCTGTTTGTGACTGTCCCTCCCCAAAGCAGCCCACATACCTAAGTTTGCTGCATGTTAATCGGTGTGCGACACCATAGAAAAAGAGCTTTAACAGAAACCTAACATCCCTGGACTTCATCACTCTTCTGCCTCATCCATGAAATAAGAAGAACAAAAGTAAAGTGCAATTCAACTGTAGCCCAACAGCTACTTCAGGTCAAACATTACAAAACACTGCAGGGAATCCCAGATGTGGACTAGGCTTGGACTCTGCCCTCGAGGTCCTGCGCGTACACAAAACTCAGGGCTGACCGTGGTCCATGCTCGCGGGAGGCATACACTTCCAGGGAAATCTGGATTCAGACTTTGGTGTGGACAGGATCGTGTCAGTTTTATGGAAGACGTGACATCCGATGTGGCCTAAGAGGATGAGAAGACTGTCAACAGGCCTGGCAAGGAAGGCTATCAGCTTTCCAGCTACAGAACAGAATGCAAGCACCCACACAGAGACAGGAACCCTCTGACTATGTGTGATTTGGGGGTGAGAAGGAATATAGGTTATGTAACGGGGCTGGGAGGTTAATGCTGATGATAGCTAATGTATTCAGTGCCTAGCAAGTGCCAGATCCTGGTCAAAAGGATTTTCATAATTTATCTCATTTAATCCTCAAACTCCATGAGAAAACAGAGCCTTAAGTGAATCAGTAAATTGCCTTTGGGATTTCAGACCCTACAAGAATAAATGACTTAAGGACTCCAGGGACGTGGGCGCTTGGTGAGGGGAGGGGGAATCACTCCATGAAAGAGTATTTACAGAAAACCAGCCCACATGAAAGCACTATGCAGATTGAACTGGAAAAATTCATCAAATCAGCATCTCTTACCAAAGAGGGGAGAGCTAATATTTACCGAGTGTTCAGGAGCTGTGATAGTGGTTTTCCCTACATTCATCTCATTTCTTCTTCACATCAGCAAAGTGGACACACTCACCCCATTTTACAGATGAGAAAATTGAGGCCCGAAGAGACGAAGAACAGCTGTGGCTAGTAACGTGGCTAGTAAAAGCAGCTCTGGGCCCATGATTCTCCTTGCTACCCTCATGGAGATGAAAAGCAAATCTCAGCACAGTTTCTTTTAATTCTCCAAAACCTCCATGGTGATTACCATCGAAAGTGTGTGCAACATGGAAGAAAATTCAGAACTCGTAAATGCAGATTCTGACATTTGAGACTCAAGAAACAGGCAGCCTTGTGCTCGTTCCACTCTAAATTAAATGATAATCTATGTAGACAGCAGTTTTGAAAGGTATCCAGGCAAGTAAGTTGCACTTCCGACTGAAGTCAGACAGGTAGATGAAACTTTGATGACTTAATTCCCCCAACTAGGAAAGGTATAAACAGACCAGGACTCTGCGGTGGAAGGAGGCTGCCAGGAAATTTATTAAGAGCAGTAAAGTGCAGGGCCATAATTTCAACAGGTTATCTGGCTTCTCTGGCTAATTGTTTTCCAAGGCTTCCCAGCTCGGAACAGCTCGGCGTTCTCATCACCTGGGAAATGTGCGGGTTCCTTAGGGGATTTTCCTCCCAGGCAGCCACCTCCGTTCTGCAGACCCGGCTGTATTTTCGCTCAAAGAGCTGTCATTCCATTAAAGAGCCGCCCCAGCCCCACGCGCTGTCTTGCTGATCTTCAGAGAGATCTGGGGTGTCGCCCTTTGATTGATGGAGAGTGAAGCTCCGCCCCAGCCCTGTGCTTTATTAAAGCAGTTTCTGGCCATATTATACCTTTCCCCATTCCGCGCTCCCTATGGCTTTACCACCCCGGAGTCCAAATCCCTTTGATTGGAAAGTGGAGCCTTGGCTTTGCCTCCTCCCACCATCCCGCCTCCAGACACCGCCCCCACCCTCCGCTCTCCCCCCCCCACCCGCCCTCGCCCCCAGGTGCACGATGCCAGGGTGGGGAGGGGTGACGGAGACCCAGACCCAGCCCTGCTCTCCAGGTGGCCTTTCAATATCCGTTTTTCTCCTGACCCTCTCTTGACCTTCACAGTGTGGCAGTGTTTGGCCTGGGGCTGTGCCTCTTCTTGGTGGTTTTGGGTTTTTTGTTTTGTTTTGTTTTGTTTTTCTTTTTCTTTCTTTTTTTTTTTTTTTCCATCCAGGCTTTAAAGGGGAAGCCTCAGAGAGCTGGGCCACGCTGCAGTGGGACCCACTTTCAAAGTCTCCTGCTCTCTGGGCTGTGTTCTGCAAAATCACAGGATGCAGGCCCCCAGCAGAGACCCCAGGAGAGCGATGGGCATAGGACTATCTGCAGGTGTACTGACTGTGGTGCAGATGCTAGATGTGTGAACCCTCGTTTTGTCTGAGGCACGGAATTTGTCCTCCATGGATAGATTGCCACCCGCGCCCAACACACAAGCCAGGTCTGTGCCACGAAAGGCTTGGGGGGTGGGGTGGAGAAATTTGAGTATTCGCGGCTGCCAGGTCCCACCATGCTGTGTTGAGAAGCAGTGAGGTCCTTCCCGAGCACCTGGCATTGGGACATCTCGGTCCCTCCTTAGCGGCACGTCCCCCAGCTCCCGGGGCTTTCGCTAAGATCTTACTGCTGTTTGTCACTCCAATCCCGCCCCATCACCCTGCCTCAGGGAACTCACTGGAGTGGGGTTGATGACAGAGTCACGTTGAGCCAAGGTTGGGGTGTGCTAACTGGCAGGTGCGCCCCCCCACCCCAGTTTTCCGTGAGAAGATATACCCCTCCCAGGGCCGGCACTGCGGCAGGTGAACTACAAGTGGCTCCTGGCATTGGCCAGCTGGGTGACCCACCTGGTTCCTGAGTCCTCAGTGGCTGCCTCAGAAGTATGATGATCACCCCGACCTCCCAGGTGGTGGGCAGATGACATGAAATAATGCACATCAAGCACTTATGGTATCAGCAGAAGGATGATTGATGTTATTTACCATTACTAGTCCTGATTTGCAAAGAATCTGTCTTTAAGTGGCAAATAGCACACAATCACCACGAGAAAGCATTGCGTTTCTAAATCTCTGCTTCCTACAAGGAGACCTGGTGAATTGCTGGTGGGTCCTCAGCACCCCTCTACAACTTGCTAATCTCTTTATCAACAGAGAGTGGACCTCAGACTTCTGCAGGCTCTAGCTTGAGTTTAATAACTCTGTTTTGCTTTCATTGAATTAATGAAATGGTATTAATTTTATAATTTTGGGGGCGCCTGGGTGGCGCAGTGGGTTAAACCCTCTGCCTTCAGCTCAGGTCATGATCCCAGGGTCCTGGGATCGAGCCCTACATCGGGCTTTCTGCTCGGCGGGGAGCCTACTGCCTACCCCCCGCCTGCCTCTCTTCCTACTTGTGATCTCTGTCAAATACATAAATAAAATCTTTTAAGAAATTTATAATTTTCTTCTATTTAGGACAAAATTATCCTGGCTTTTTTTTTTTCACATACTGTAGTGATGTAAGTTTTCATTAAAAATAAAATTATCTAAGGGGCGCCTGGGCAGCTCAGTCGGTGGGGCATCTGACTCTTGATTTTGACTCAGGTCATGATCTCGGGGTCATGAGATCAAGCACCACATGGGGCTCTTTCCCTCTCCCTCTGCCCCCCACCCCCACTCACACACTCTCCTTCTCTAAAAATAAATAAATCGTTTAAAAATAAAATAAAATTATTTAGGTAGATACTGAGTAAATAATGGTACAAATGGATATAGTAACAGCCATGGCATGGCCAAAACATGAAGTTCGGAAACAATGTGCTAAGCCAGCAGAGAGGTATCCCACAGGTCTCTGAGGCTTCCACAAGGTAGAGTAACTTCTAGAGGATGTAAGCTGTTTGTCTGAACCCTAGGATTCCAGGGTAACCTGTAGATGAATGAAACAAGGCTGGAATGTTCTAAGAGTAGAGACTATGCTGACGAGGTAGGTTTCCCCCAGGGAGGATCTTGCCTGGCCTTTTGCCTTGCTTCTGGTTGGAGTTCTGCCATGGGTCCCTGGGTTCATTTTTTTTTTTTTTTTTTTGCTCTCATCCCCTAGCAGTAGGTGACTGCAGGGACATTTGGCTTGGTCTCCTGCTAAAGCCAGAGACAAGCCAGACTGTACCCAAGTATGACAGACACCAAATGGAAGCTTTACTCTTTACTTTCCCCAAAGCCTTGGAATTGCATGCGCTTTAGTACAGGCCTCAATCTGTTTCTATCGTCACATGGCATCTTACCTGTGGGTCTCTGTGTCCAAATTTCCCTCTTAGGAGGATGCCAAGCACTGGACTAGGATCCAACCTAATCCAGTATGACCTCATTTTCATTCGATTGTATCTGCCAAGAACCTATTTCCAAAGAAGTCGCCACTCACAGGTATTAGGGTTTAGGATTTGAACATATCTTCTGAGGGGGACACAGTGCATCCCATAATACTCTCCATTGTCCAGAGGCTCTCCCCCATCTCTCTTCCTCTAGCCAGCCTCACATCAAAATCTCTGCCCTGTGTGCAGCCAAGACTCCTTCGCACTGACCAATGTGTACCCATGACCAACCCTAGAGTCCCCACTAGTCCCTTCTAGCACTTCTTTTCCTTCTTTACTGCAAAGGTCACCCTTTTCTTGGGAGACTGGGAAACAGTGACCAAAGGATGGGGGTAATGAATGTCTGCCCAACCAGATGACTTATTATATGAATAAAGAAACAAAGAAAAGAAAAGAAAAGCTTTCTTAGATTTTCCTTTGATATAAGGAAGTTCATAGGGCTCACTTGCCTGGCCAATGAGTGGCCGGGGATTTCTGGGAAACTTTTGCTTCCTGATACAAACAGCACATCACATCTCTCTCTTTCTCACTTGTTTCTTCCTTTTCCTTCCAGTCATAGCTGGAAGTACAACAATCATCTTGCTACCAGGAGGTGTTAAGCATAAAGATATGAAGCCAAAAGCCAACATGCTAAGTAACATTCAGCATGCAGAGATAATTTAAAATAGTCAGCACTTAGTGAGTATTTAATACGCTCCAGGCATGGTTCTGAGCACATTAAATGTATTAACTCCCTTACTCCACCAACCGCATTGTCCCAACCCATTCATAGAGGAGGAAGCTTGCACAAAGCCATGCAGTGGGCTGCAAGGTCCATGCTAGAAACTTCTACAGTATTCTACCTCTCAACAAAGATAGAAAGAGTTTGGAGATCCTGAAGGCATAATTGAACTGCTAGCTCCTTTTCCTATTTTAAAACAATAAAGTAGAAGTGATTGGGGCTTCCATTCCTTGTAGCTAATTGCAGTGTTACCTCTCAGTGTCACTGAAAGGATTAAATGAGGAGATCTATGTCTCTGTATGGAGAAAAGCAATAACAGTTAATATTGTCTACAACACAGTAGGTTCTCAATAAATAATTGGTTTTATTGTTTAACCAGCTGGAAAGGCCAAATAATTAAATCAGTAGCATGGTAGGCAGAAGAATGGGCTCCCAACGATAGCCATCCTCATCCCACCACACCATCAATACGTTACATTCCTTGGCAAAAGGGAGTTTACAGGTGTGATTAAGGTTAAGGACCTGGAGGTGGGGGGATTATGTTGCACTATCCAGGTGGGTCCAATCCAATCACATGAGTCCTTAAGCAGAGGACTGGGATGAGAGAGCAAGTCAATGGCAGAAGGCCAGAGAGAGAGTGGCATGAGAGGGGTTCGATACTCTGTTACTGCCCTGAGGTACAGGAATCTATGTGTTAGGATCAGAAAAGGCGTCTAAGAGCAGACAGAATGAGAAAGGGCTGGGGCGAAATCTCAGTCCTGTAACAGCATGGAACTCAGTTCTGCCAACACCTGCATGAGCAAGAAAATGGATTCTCCCTTGGAGCCAATGTAAAGGAACAAAGCCAGCCTACTCTTAGCCCGGTAAGTCCCATCCTGGATGTATGACCTACAGGACTAGAAGATAATACATTTACATTAAGCTATCAAGTTTGTGATCAGTTGTTATAGCAGCAATAGAAAACTAATACAATTCATTATGGCGTTTGGCGAAGCACCCAGAGGTATAGCCTCAAGGTCTTTAGAGAAGAGTTAAGGACCTCCTTCAAAGAATGGTGAAACCCCCCCCCCCCCATGGCATAGAACCATGAAGATTTCTGGAAAGTTATCTTTCCCGATGGTGAGACTGACTTTGTTTAATGTGACAAGTAACACTATTCTGATACACAACTCAGGCGGAATCAGCCCAGGAGTGCCGTTCCTACAGTAGGATGGGAACAGTGCCTCCTACAGTTGTGCAGTGCAATAACCCCGCTAGTTAGGGGGTTGTGTGGGATCTGTGAGGGTAGGGGCTAGAGCTTGGCAGGGCAATGTCTGTACAAGGTATTCTACAGCTCGCCTCTCTCAAAAGCACCTGGCTGGAAGTCCCGGCATTTTTTATATTTGATGAGTGCAAAATGCTACTTCCTAATGTCAAAAATTCTACTTAAAAAGATAAAAAGGGAAGCTTTGGGGTTTCCTCCTCTCAATAGAACCTCTACAGTCAGGTGAGCTGAGGTCAGTGTGAGCTGGTGTGGTCTGGCCACGCTCCATCATAGCTAACAGGGAACACAGCTTTATCAGGAAAAGTCAGGTTTAAACTGAACGCTAAGTCAAGGTCAAAGATGACCTTCAGATGACAAGGGTCTATATTTTGCATCCAAATCTGGTGAAGGAAATAGTCAAGATCTTGAGAAAACCCTGTCCATTTTACCTATCCTATCCTCCCAATTAGAGATTTAGAAACACTGTAGCCCACTATCCTCCCAATTAGAGATTTAGAAACACTGTAGCCCACTGCTTGCAAGGACAGATTACAGGACTGGTTTGTCAAACACAGTCACATTTGCTGACAAAAAAGCCAGTTATATAAAGAAGTGCAAAATGGAAATGCTGCACCATTTTCCAGAACAAAATCTGCCTCTAAAAAGATGTAACTCCTTGCAAAATATGCTTCATCATTTGAATAACAAAATAAGATATGCAAAAAAAAATCAGACTTCTCAAAAGAGAGTCTGCATTCAGGTTGCAGGGGGTACAGCAATATGATGAATATTCTTGGTGCTATAAATGTTTTGTGAGAAAATAACGTGTTTTAGAAATGGAGCGGAGATAATACTGGAGACTTTGCTTTAGCAGCTCTCAAATAAGTTTCAAGGCAGGTTTTCCTGTTTCTTACGGATTCCTGGAATTCATGGTGAAAGCTGCCATTAAAATTCATTAGATGAAAAGTAAACTTATATTACAATTGATGACATTCTCTTCTAAATTGTTAGCCCTATTAGTGAGAAGCCTCGTCTGCCAAACTCTATCTACGGTGTGCGCTCTTCTCTTGCATTTTAATCAAAGAAATGTGCCTTAAATGTTGATTTTTTTTTTTTTATTCATGCACTACATATCACACAGGGCATTCCACAAACTATCCTGAGATATTTCTCGACTTTTAGAAACAGGAGGCTGAGGTTGCAAGGAAATTCTTCTAGTCCACGCATCAAGGTTGGAAAAATTACTTAAGGATGACTGGAAAAGATTTTTTTTTTTAAATGTGCCCTGCTACTAAGGCCTGAAAGAGCACTTCATTCAGCTGGAAAAAAATCCCTGCGAGCTTTTCTTAGAGTCCCCTGAAAAGCATCTGTGAGGCCTATCCTACGGTTGAAAGCAATTCAAGAGCATCAAAAGTAGAGGGGAAGCTCTGTCTCTGTCCGCTTGATCTCAGACGCCATTCCTTTGCAGTCCTCTCCCTCCATGGCCTGCCTCCCACAGATTAGATCGGGTGAGCAGAAAATGGCAGACCTCCTCTCATTGATGGCAAGACTGCATATCCGGTATAGACTGAATGTCTGTGTTCCCTCCTCCCTGGCGAAGCCCTCACACTCAATGGGATGGTGCTTGAAGGTGAGCCCTTTGGGAGCTAATTAGGTTTAGATGAGGTCATGAGTTAGGCCCCTCAGGTTGGGCTTAGTCCTTACTCACCCTTAAAACTGCTAGTGCTTCTGAGAAGACCAGAGCTTGCTCTCCTTCTCTCTGTCCTGTGGGGACACTATGAGGAGGCGGCCAGGAAGAAAGTTCTCACCAGGGAGCCAAATCTGCCAGCGCCTTGATCTCGGAAGCTTAGATTCCAGAACTGTGAGAAATAAATATTGGTTCTTTAAGCCACTCAGTCTGTAGAGTGGCTTGTTACAGCAGCAGGAGCTAAGATATCCCTTCATCCACAAAATAAGGCATGACCATTTCTTCTTTATGAGTTAGCGCCTCTATGGTCATTCCTCTTGAACGTTTGTACTAAGGCAATCCACAGGATGACTGGCACACCTGAGGAGTGTGGTTTGGCAGAAAAAAAATCTGCGGGTCAGGATTTTTCTCTGAAACACAGAGCAGGCTCACAGAAAGGCATCGTTCATCTTGGCAAGCTCTACACTAACCGGCTTCCCTCATCAAAAAGCCAATTTCAAGCTCTCCTGAGAAAGGCAGGTGACACGAGCTCCTCTTCTACTCCCCAAACCTCACTGTACCAAGTGCTGTAAGAACAGAAATGGAACAGAAAGACTCCCTGCATCCTTTGCCACCTGCCTTCTGGCTTCTCCCCTCACCACAGTAGCTGGAGGTGATCACCTTCACAGGTACCAGTAGACGGCAGAAACCTGGGCTTCCCAGTCTGACAGGTCTGGGTTGGAAGCTCTACTCTACCACCAATGAATTGAATGACCTTGAGTGGATCACTGAAACTCTTTGAGACACAGGGTCTTCATTTATGAGCAGTTAGCAATAATTCCTGCCTCACAGGATGTTTAAGAAGATGGGTAAGATACCTACGTAAACATTTTTAGCACAGCACCCCACCAATGTTGTTCGCCTGCCCCTCCCTCCCAGTCTCAACAGTAGATTAGCAACTCTCAGAAGTAATGGGTCATCCGCACCTATATTACCAACCTCACTCTTCCAGGCTATATCTGAACAGGTCAGAGTTTGAGGCTGTGTTGCAGAAGTTCATGGTGGCAGAGCTAAAAAGCCTTGATAGCCAGCCTTCCCCGAGGAGGAACCTACTGTTCATGGTGGGACTGTCATGGGAGATCTACTAGTCTCCATTGTCCTTGGGTTTAGCTCCAGAGAAAGCAGCATGAACCTATATTAATGGAACAACAGTTGGTCAAACCAAATGACAAGGAAAAAACCTCCTGGGGCACCTGGCTGGCTCAGTCAGTAGCGCATGCAGCTCTTGATCTTGGGGCTGTAAGTTTAAGCCCCATGCTGGGTATAGAGCTTACTTAAAAATAAAATCTTTAAAAAAAAAAAAAAAAAAGAAAGTAAGAAAGAAAACCTCCTAAGTTCACGGTTTTTTTTTTTTTCTATCTTCAAAAAACAAAGTTGAATATGGGTGAATCATGCCTGCAATTTAGAGCTTAAAGATAGTACTTTGCTTTCTTCCCACTGAGGCTGTTAGAAGTTTGGGCCCTTGGTATCAGCTTCATCCTGGAAATGAACCTGACTCACAATCTATTCATAACCCAGCTCTGAATCTCTTCCCCTTAGAACTTTTGGCAATAAAAAAAATAATAACAATAAAACCAGGGAGGGAAGGATGAAGCAATTCAACTTATTTCATTATCTTGGATTTTACACTTCTTGTTTGCTAGCTTGATAAGGGATGTTATAATCTTTTATGCTATCAACATCCTTTTTATTGCACTAGATGGTAAGGGAATTGCCCCCAAATTAATAAAGACCATATGTTGGATTTGATTAAAAATCACTTTGGAATAATGATTGATCTAGCTTGGGAATGAAACTAAGCTCCACCACACCCTTCTTTCTTTTTTTAATAATTGCCTTTCAGAATTCTTTGGGCTCCTTTCCTCCCCCACACTTGTCTTTATCTGCAAAACCAGGGTAATGAAAAGGTCTTATAAATCTCTGGTGTATATATATGTTACCAAGAATTGCAGTGTAATCTGAACTGTTGGTCCATCCAATGCCATCTTTACTGCAGTGGGGACAGTAATAACAGCATTTCATGGTTGTGTCTCGATGTGTCAGGAAACTGGTATGCATGACAGGACTGGTCCTCTGACCATGTGATGTGTGACTTTAGTAGGGTCCCATTTTTTTTTTTAATTTTTTAATTTTTTATAAACATATATTTTTATCCCCAGGGGTACAGGTCTGTGAATCGCCAGGTTTACACACTTCACAGCACTCACCATAGCACGTACCCTCCCCAATGTCTATAACCCCACCCCCCCTCCCAACCCCCCTCCTCCCAGCAACCCTCAGTTTGTTTTGTGAGATTAAGAGTCACTTATGGTTTGTCTCCCTCTCAATCCCATCTTGTTTCATTTATTCTTCTCCTACCCCCTTAACCCCTCCATGTTGCATCTCCACTTCCTCATATCAGGGAGATCATATGATAGTTGTCTTTCTCTGATTGACTTATTTCGCTAAGCATGATACACTCTAGTTCCACCCACGTTGTCGCAAATGGCAAGATTTCATTTCTTTTGATGGCTGCATAGTATTCCATTGTGTATATATACCACATCTTCTTTATCCATTCATCTGTTGAGACATCTAGGTTCTTTCCATGGTTTGGCTATTGTAGACATTGCTGCTATAAACATTCGGGTGCACGTGCCCCTTCAGATCATTACGTTTGTATCTTTAGGGTAAATACCCAGTAGTGCAATTGCTGGGTCATAGGGTAGTTCTATATTTACATTTTGAGGAACCTCCATGCTGTTTTCCAGAGTGGTTGCACCAGCTTGCATTCCCACCAATAGTGTAGGAGGGTTCCCCTTTCTCCACATCCTTGCCAGCATCTGTCATTTCGTGACTTGTTAATTTTAGCCATTCTGACTGGTGTGAGGTGATATCTCATTGTGGTTTTGATTTGAATTTCCCTGATGCCGAGTGATGTGGAGCACTTTTTCATGTGTCTGTTGGCCATCTGGATGTCTTCTTTGCAGAAATGTCTGTTCATGTCCTCTGCCCATTTCTTGATTGGATTATTTGTTCTTTGGGTATTGAGTTTGCTAAGTTCTTTATAGATTTTGGACACTAGCCCTTTATCTGGTATGTCGTTTGCAAATATCTTCTCCCATTCTGTCAGTTGTCTTTTGGTTTTGCTAACTGTTTCCTTTGCTGTGCAAAAGCTTTTGATCTTGATGAAATCCCAATAGTTCATTTTTGCCCTTGTTTCCCTTGCCTTTGGCGATGTTCCTAGGAAGGTGTTACTGTGGCTGAGGTCAAAGAGGTTGCTGCCTGTGTTCTCCTCAAGGATTTTGATGGATTCCTTTCTCACATTGAGGTCCTTTATCCATTTTGAGTCTATTTTCGTTGTGGTGTAAGGAAATGCTCCAATTTCATTTTTCTGCATGTGGCTGTCCAATTTTCCCAACACCACTTATTGAAGAGCTGTCTTTTTTCCATTGGACATTCTTTCCTGCTTTGTAGAAGATTAGTTGACCAAAGAGTTGAGGGTCTATTTCTGGGCTCTCTATTCTGTTCCATTGATCTATGTGTCTGTTTTTGTGCCAGTACCATGCTGTCTTGATGATGACAGCTTTGTAATAGAGCTTGAAGTCCGGAATTGTGATGCCACCAACTTTGGCTTCCTTTTTCAATAATCCTTTGGCTATCCGAGGTCTTTTCTGGTTCCATATAAATTTTAGGATTATTTGTTCCATTTCTTTGAAAAAAAATGGATGGTATTTTGATAGGGATTGCGTTAAATTGGTAGATTGCTTTAGGTAGCATAGACATTTTCACAATATTTATTCTTCCACTCCAGGAGCATGGAACATTTTTCTATTTCTTTGTGTCTTCCTCAATTTCTTTCATGAGTACTTTATAGTTTTCTGAGTATAGATTCTTAGCCTCTTTGGTTACGTTTATTCCTAGGTATCTTATAGTTTTGGATGCAATTGTAAATGGGATTGACTCCTTAATTTCTCTTTCTTCTGTCTTGTTGTTGATGTAGAGAAATGCAACTGATTTCTGTGCATTGATTTTCTATCCTGACACTTTACTGAATTCCTGGACAAGTTTTAGCAGTTTTGGAGTGGAGTTTTTTGGGTTTTCCACATATAGTATCATATCATCTGCGAAGAGTGATAGTTTGACTTCTTCTTTGCCGATTTGGATGCCTTTAATTTCCTTTTATTGTCTGATTGCTGAGGACTTCTAGTACTATGTTGAATAGCAGTGGTGATAATGGACATCCCTGCCGTGTACCTGACCTTAGCGGAAAAGCTTTCAGTTTTTCTCCATTGAGAATGATATTTGCAGTGGGTTTTTCATAGATAGCTTTGATAATATTGAGGTATGTGCCCTCTATCCCTACACTTTGAAGAGTTCTGATCAGGAAGGGATGCTATACTTTGTCAAATGCTTTCTCAACATCTATGGAGAGTATCATATGGTTCTTGTTCTTTCTTTTATTAATGTGTTGTTATCACACTGATTAAATTGCGGATGTTGAACCAACCTTGCAGCCCTGGAATAAATCCCACTTCGTCGTGGTGAATAATCCTTTTAGTGTACTGTTGAATCCTATTGGCTAGTATTTTGGTGAGAATTTTCGCATGTGTGTTCATCAAGGATATTGTTCTGTAGTTCTCTTTTTTGATGAGATCCTTGTCTGGTTTTGGGATCAAGGTGATGCTGGCCTCATAAAATGAGTTTGGAAGTTTTTCTTCCATTTCTATTTTTTGGAACAGTTTCAGGAGAATAGGAATTAATTCTTCTTTAAATATTTGGTAGAATTCCCCTGGGAAGCCGTCTGGCCCCGGGCTTTTGTTTGTTTGGAGATTTTTGATGACTGTTTCAATCTCCTTACTGGTTATGGGTCTGTTCAGGTTTTCTATTTCTTCCTGGTTCAGTTATGGTAGTTTATATGTCTCTAGGAATGCATCCATTTCTTCCAGATTGTCAAATTTGTTTGCGTAGAGTTGCTCATAGTATGTTCTTATAATTGTTTGTATTTCTTTGGTGTTCGTTGTGATCTCTCCTCTTTCATTCATGATTTTATTTATTTGGGTCCTTTCTCTTTTCTTTTTGATAAGTCTGGCCAGGGGCTTATCAATCTTATTAATTCTTTCAAAGAACCAGCTCCTAGTTTCGTTGATTTGCTCTATTGTTTTTTTTGGTTTCTATTTCATTGATTTCTGCTCTGATCTTTATGATTTCTCTTCTCCTGCTGGGTTTAGGGTTTCTTTCTTGTTCTTTCTCCAGCTCCTTTAGGTATAGGGTTAGGTTGTGTACTTGAGACCTTTCTTGTTTCTTGAGAAAGGCTTGTACTGCTATATATTTTCCTCTCAGGACTTCCTTTGCTGTGTCCCACAGATTTTGAACCGTTGTGTTTTCATTATCATTTGTTTCCATGAATTTATTCAATTCTTCTTTAATTTCCTAGTTGACCCATTCATTCTTTAAAAGGATGCTGTTTAGTCTCCATATATTTGGGTTCTTTCCAAATTTCCTCTTGTGATTGAGTTCCAGCTTCAGAGCATTGTGGTCTGAAAATATGCAGGGAATGATCCCAATCTTTTGATACCGGTTGAGACCTGATTTAGGACCCAGGATGTGATCTATTCTGGAGAATGTTCCATGTGCACTAGAGAAGAATGTGTATTCTGTTGCTTTGGGATGAAATGTTCTGAATATTTCTGTGATGTCCATCTGGTCCAGTGTGTCATTTAAGGCCTTTATTTCCTTGTTGATCTTTTGCTTGGATGATCTGTCCATTTCAGTGAGGGGAGTGTTAAAGTCCCCTACTATTATTGTATTATTATTGATGTGTTTCTTTGATTTTGTTATTAATTGGTTTATATAGTTGGCTGCTCCCACGTTAGGGACATAGATATTTAAAATTGTTAGATCTTCTTGTTGGATAGATCCTTTGAGTATGATATAGTGTCCTTCCTCATCTCTTATTATAGTCTTTGGCTTAAAATCTAATTGATCTGATATAAGGATTGCCACCCCTGCTTTCTTCTGATGTCCATTAGCATGGTACATTGTTTTCCACCCCCTCATTTTAAATCTGGAGGTGTCTTCAGGTCTAAAATGAGTTTCTTGTAGGCAACATATAGATGGGGTTTTTTTTTTTATCCATTCTGATACCCTGTGTCTTTTGATTGGGGCATTTAGCCCATTTACATTCAGGGTAACTATTGAGAGATATGAATTTAGTGCCATTGTATTGCCTGTAAGGTGACTGTTACTGTATATTGTCTCTGTTCCTTTCTGATCTACTACTTTTAGGCTCTCTCTTTGCTTAGAGGACCCCTTTCAATATTTCCTGTAGAGCTGGTTTGGTGTTTGCCAATTCTTTCAGTTTTTGTTTGTCCTGGAAGCTTTTTATCTCTCCTTCTATTTTCAATAATAGCCTAGCTGGATATAGTATTCTTGGCTGCATATTTTTCTCGTTTAGTGCTCTGAATATATCATGCCAGCTCTTTCTGGCCTGCCAGGTCTCTATGGATAAGTCTGCTGGCAATCTAATATTTTTACCATTGTATGTTACAGACTTCTTTTTCCAGGCTGCTTTCAGGATTTTCTCTTTGTCACTAAGACTTGTAAATTTTATTATTAGGTGATGGGGTGTGGACCTATTCTTATTGATTTTGAGGGGGGGGGTTCTCTGAACCTCCTGGATTTTGATGCTTGTTCCCTTTGCCATATTGGGGAAATTCTCTCCAATAATTCTCTCCAATATACCTTCTGCTCCCTTCTCTCTTTCTTCTTCTTCTGGAATCCCAATTATTCTAATGTTGTTTGGTCTTATGGTGTCATTTGTCTCTCAAATTCTCCCCTCGTGGTCCAGTAGCTGTTTGTCTCTTTTTTGCTCAGCTTCTTTATTCTCTGTCATTTGGTCTTCTATATCACTAATTCTTTCTTCTGCCTCATTTATCCTAGCAGTGAGAGCCTCCATTTTTTATTGTACCTCATTAATAGCTTTTTTGATTTCCAACTTGTTTAGATTTTAGTTCTTTTATTTCTCCAGAAAGGGCTTTTATATCTCCCGAGAGGGTTTCTCTAATATCTTCCATGCCTTTTTCGAGCCCGGCTAGAACCTTGAGAATCATCATTCTGAACTCTAGATCTGACATATTACCAATGTCTGTATTGATTAGGTCCCTAGCCTTTGGTACTGCCTCTTGTTCTTTTTTTTTGTGGTGAATTTTTTCGCCTTGTCATTTTGTCCAGTTAAGAGTATATGAAGGAGCAAGTAAAATACTAAAAGGGTGGCAAAGATCCCAGGAAAATATGCTTTAACCAAATCAGAAGAGATCCCAAATCATGGGGGGAGAAAGGGGATAAAAAGAGGTTCAGAAAAAAATAAAAGAAGCAATTAAAAAAAGAAAACGAATATAGAAAAAATATAAAAAAGAAATATATATATATATTAGATTAGATAAACTAGTTTAAAAATGTTAAAAAAACAAAAAGGGTAAAAGTTTTAAAAAAATTTAGCAGAAGAAGAAAAAAAATAGAAAAAAACATTAAATTAACTGCAAGACTAAAGAATCATGGGGAGAAAGCCATGAGTTCCGTGCTTTGCTTTCTCCTCCTCTGGAATTCCGCTGCTCTCCTTGGTATTGAAACTGCACTCCTCGTAAGTGAACTTGGTCCTGGCTGGGTTTCTTGTTGATCTTCTTGGGGAGGGGCCTGTTGTAGTGATTGTCAAGCGTCTTTGCCCCAGGCGGAGTTGCACCGCCCTTACCAGGGGCCGGGCTGAGTAATCCGCTCGGGTTTGCTTTCGGGAGCTTTTGTTCCCTGAGCGCTTTCCGTAGAGTCCGGAGGACGGGAATGAAGATGGCGGCCGCCCAGTCTCCGGCCCGGAGGAGCCAAGAGCCCGGGGCCCCACTCCTCAGTGCGCCCTCAGAGAACAGCGCCCAATAACTCCCATCTCCCTGGCCTCCGGCCGCGCTCCGAGCTCACCGAGCCTGCGACCGGTTCAAGGTAAGCCCGAGCTTAGAGCTCACTCCTCGGCTCTGTCTCTGTAGCCGGCTTCCCCGTTCTAATACCTGCAAGCTCTGCGACACTCAGACACCCCTGATCCTTCTGTGACCCTGCGGGACCTGAGGCCACGCTGACCCTGCTTGGGCTTCACCCCAGTTAAGCCTCTGGAGCGATGTCCCTCAGCGGAACAGACTTTTAAAAGTCCTGGTTTTGTGCTCCGTTGCTCCGCCGCTTGCCGGGAGCCGGCCCCTCCCCCCGTGGTCTATCTTCCCGTCGCTTTGGATTCACTTCTCCGCCAGTCCTACCTTTCAGCAAGTGGTTGATTTTCTGTTTCTAGAATTGCTGTTCTTCTTCTCTTCGATCTCCCGTTGGATTTGTAGGTGTTTGCAATCTTTAGATAAGCTATCTAGCTGATCTCCCGCTACCTGATGTAGTCTCAGCTGCTACTTCTCCGCCATCTTGACTCCTCCCCAGTAGGGTCCCATTTTGCAAAACTCTATGGGAAGTGGGAAAATTCTGCATGAAGAGCAAACTTCCCTAGTTAGTATAACCTATTTTCCGAGCAATGGAAAGCCATCTAGAATGCTGTTCTCCACATTTGATGGTGCTTCTTTTCAAAAACATGAATAATTAAAACCTACCAATAGCCAAGATGATCCATCTTTGAAAATCCTTTCTTTTACTCCTGCTGCAGAACTGCTCCAAACATGGAATACATAAAAATACCTGGGAAGCTTGTTAAAATTAATGGATCCTATGGCTGTCTCTAGAGATGCAGTTTTACTAGGCGTGGGGCTGGGCCAGAAATCTGCATTTTTAACATGTACAGAAGTGCATTCTGATATAGATGGCCTACAGATCACCCTTGAAGAATCATTACGGTTATAGGAACCTTCAAAATATCTTAGTTGTGTTTAAGAGCATTGTCTTTGGAAGAAAATTGCACTTGATACAGATACCAGCTTTGCCTTTCCTACTAACTCAGTGATCTTGGACAGTTTAGTCAACCACTCTAAGGTTCTGTTTCCCCACCCAGAAAATAGAGACAATAACACCTCTATCCTAAGGTTGTCGTGGAGATTAAACAAAATACTGTGTAAATGATGTTAGGCACTGTCCCTGGTAGCTGTAAGCTTTCCATATGGAGAGCTATCCCTAAGGAAAAATACTTCAAAGAAAGACATCAACAGGTTGGTTGCTATCTTATTGTTAAGTTGGCTTTCTGTCACAGAACCAGTAGAAATGAACCAAGAGGAATATTGGCCTTGGAATGATAGTGATAGGGATTTAATGGAAGTGGAGATGAGCAAATTATGAAGGAATGATAGTAAGAGCGTGTAAGAAGGTGGTAGAATGGAAAGCGGTAGAGACAGTGGGGGCAAGTTTCACAATTGCTTTCAGTTGTGTGCTGGATAGTTGTACCATGTTGGATAGAAGTAGGAATCCTTTTATTTGGAGACTAAGTGGTATAATGAGATGTGTGTGGATGCCAGGTTGACAAGAAGTGTATTGTGATAGCTCTTTGATATGTCAACTTGACTAGACGACAGCCCCCCAACTCATTCAATCAAACACTAATCTAGATGCTGCTGTGAAGGGATTTGGCAAATGTAATGACATTCTCTAGTCAGTTGACCTTAAATTAGAGAGACTGTCCTGGTGGTCCTTGATCAATCAGTTGAGGGCTTTAAAGGCAGACTGAGACTTTCTTCAGAGAAAGAAGACATTCCCACCTATGGACAACAGCTTCAGCCAATGTCTATGAAGTTCTAGCTTACCTGTGAGCTGCCCTTCCTGAAAGCCTACCCTAAAGACTTGTTTAGTCATCCCCCACTGTGTAAGCTCATACCTTGTATTGAATCTGTATCTATACATGCACATATGTGTATGTGTATTTATGTATAAACACATATACATATTACATATACAGAAGCCTGCATAGATACAGAAGCCTACATAGATACAGTCCATGTATCTAAATAAATCCATATATATATAATCTGTCTACCTACATACCGACCTACCTACGTACCATCCCCTACTGCCTCTTCCTCTCTGGTTGCACCTTAGTGATACAGCTTTTTATCCTGCTCATGTTTTAGGAACTGGATTCAAAATAGAATTAAATGACATGGCTTATAAATAGGCCCCCTCTGTCTCCTGCCCCTTTGCAGCTAGTGCCATGCCCATGTCCAAAAGGAGAGCTGAGAAATGTATCCTTTGCAAAAGTGAAGACCTTTAAGGTGGCTTTTTTTTGAAATGTTCTATAGGACATCAGCTGGTAATTCTGTGATAAGTACTCAAGAAATCACAATAGTGCTTTAGATTTTCTTATCGTCCTCTCTCTCAGTAATCCAAAGGGATTTACAGATTTTATTGTAATAAAACTCTGGAAATGTATCTGTGAGTGGGTTAAGGGCAAACATTATTAGTCTTATCTTAGAGATACAGAAACTAGAGCACAGAGAAGGGATGAGGCTTTCTTGAAGTGGCTCAGCAAGTCAGCAGGTGAGACCCAACAGAACCCGGGAAATTAATTTCAAAACTCTCAAACCTTGTTTGTCACCTGACCTGTAAGGTAGAGTTTAAGAAAAAAGATTTTTAAAAAGGTGGTAGGAAGGAGGGAGAGAAGAAGGAAGGAAAGAAAGATACTTCACTTTGCTTAAGGAAACACTGTTTAAAAGAGATCATTTGTAAGGATGCCTGGCCGGCTTAATCGGTTAAGCATCTATCTTTGGCTCATGTCATGATCTCAGGGTCCTGGGATTGAGTCCTGCATTGGGCTCCTTGCTCAGCAGGGAGTGTGCTTCTCCCTCTGGTGCAGTTCTCTCTGCTTGTGCTCTTTTGCTCTCTCTGACAAATAAATAAACAAGATCTTTAAAAAATAAAAAAATAAAACTAAAAGAGGTCACTCATAGACAATGTTTTTGGTTTTTTTAAAATACTTTATTTATATGAGACAGAGAGAGAAAAAGTCATTCCATATTTCAAGCACAAGCCAGGGGAGCAGCAGGCAGAGGGAGAGGGAGAAGCAGACTTCCCACAGAGCAGGGAGCCCGACTTAGGACTCGATCCCAGGACCCCCTGGGATCATGACCTGAGCCGAGGGCAAACACCCAACCAAGTGAGCCACCCAGGTGCCCCTAGACAATGGATTTTAAAGAGATAGATCCAATAGGGTATCATTAAAATATAGGGAAGGGGCACCTGGGTGGCTCAGTTGGTTAAGCAATTGCCTTCGGCTCAGGTCATGATCCTGGAGTCCCAGGATCAAGTCCCACATCTGGCCCTCTGGTCAGCAGGGAGTTGGCTTCTCCCTCTGCCCCTCACCCCTCTCATGCTCTTTCTGTCAAATAAACAAAATCTTTAAAAAAATATATATATATATATACATATACATATGTATATATATAGGGAAGAAATACAGTGACTTGAAGAGTTTTCCAACGCATTGTGGAGTTTTAAAAAAAGTTAACATTTTATTACAATTATATTTCCATTTTTGTTTCTACAGTGCATAGGGAAAGATGTCCAGAAGAGCATGTTCCAAAATGTTAACTATAATGTAGATGAATTTCATCTTGTCTTTGCTTCTCTGTCTTCTCTCAATCTCTCTATTGAACATGTATGTGTTACTTGTATTTTTTAGTTTCTTAAATGTTCTATTTTTCTGTGATGCTTATTACTCTATTGAGATTAAAAGAACTATTGGACATGGGGACCTAATACTTCAACTGCTTCTGTGTGCCCAAGAATCAGCTGGCAAACTTGATAAATGTCCATTCCTGGGTCCCCCAACAGCCCAGCCTTCCAGAGCTTCTGACTGAAGAAATCTGGGAAAAGCCACAGAAACTACAGTTTTAAGAAGCCCTTGAGGTTGGGGCCCCTGGGTGGCTCAGTGGGTTAAAGCCTCTGCCTTCGGCTCAGGTCATGATACCAGGGTCCTGGGATCGAGTCCCACATAGGGCTCTCTGCTCGGCAGGAAGCCTGCTTCCTCCTCTCTCTCTGCCTGCCTCTCTGCGTACTTGTGATCTCTCTCTGTCAAATAAATAAATAAAATCTTTAAAAAAAAAAAAAAAAGAAGAAGAAGAAGCCCTTGAGGTGTGTCTATGACAGCCAATCCAGGGACAACACTTTGTGAAACACTGTGAGACGTATTACTCTTTATTGGGAAGGAATCTCTTCTAGGTTCTAAAACACCCAGTGTATTAAATACGAGTAAGTATGGGAAAGCCAAGTGCCACCTTGGCCTGCCTTCAGATAACTAAAAACATTTCCTATACTTGTGAATATCCCTTGCCCTCCCTGCTGTGGCATCAGCGCCAACACCCTTGTGCACCTCCTACATCTGAGCCAAGGACGTTGTCTATCCAGAGTATGGCCCACAGTCAACGGCATCATCGTGACCCCACAGCTTGTTAGAAAAGCAGCATCTCGGATCTCCCCAACCCAGACCCACCAATTCAGAACCTACATTTTAACAAGTCTCAAAAGCACTGGATTAGACACGTACGACACCAGACCTGATGCCAACCCCCATTTACATGTTCCCCTTCTCGAAATCCCCTGTGGACGGATTCTCAGTGCACACATCTAATGCTCCTTGATCACCAAATGGCAAGTCTGCTGGAGCCCGTCCCTTGGTCTGGGATTCAGAGGCCAGGTCAAGGCCCTCCTTCCTCTGTGGGATGTGCTGTCATCTTTGTCTCAGGCCAGCCAACTTCCTCCAGCAATCTCCCTTACCCAACCCACCAAGACCCAGAGCCTAAGGACACCCTTCAAAGCACAGTTCTGTGAGTAAGCAGGGGGTAGGCTCAGTCCATTCATTTCCCAAGCCCCCTCCCTCCCATCTTCTAGAAAAATTCAGACAGTTTAAGTCATCTTTATCACCCTGTTAATAAATGTGGCAGTGCGAGGGCAGAGAGACAGGAAAAGACCAAGACAAAAAACAAACAAACAAAAAAAACCACACACACACACACACACACACACACACACACACACACACACACACACAGGATATTTCTTTTTCTTGCCTTGCAGGATATGGCATCGCCGGCATATTTTTTTTTTCTCCGACTTGTGCTCTTTTCTCTTTTCCTTTTTAAATAGACACATTTCAAATGTCAGTGGGTGATAGTGGGGCCAAGTCAGATAGGATTCGGGAGACCAAATAGCTAAAAGGTTTGATCTTTGCAGCTGCTTCTTCAAGGGCGGCTCCAGGAGCCAGACCAGTGGGGGAGAGCAGGCCCCTGATAAGCTCAAGTGGGCATTTATTGTGCTCACCCCTGGCTCCCTCTCAGTTTAACCTTTATTTACAGACTTGAATCCAAATGGTTACCGGCTTGAAAAGAAAGTACTCTTTCCCTTCTCCTCCCCTCTCCCCTCCTCCTGTCCCCAGAGGGGATGGAAAAGAAACCAGACAGAGGTTAAGTGAGAGAGACAATGAAAAAGGAGAGAGTCCTTATCTCAGATCCCACTGACTGACATTGAATGGGGTTCCCTGGCCAGTTTTCCTTTCCTTACACCTGCCTCCGAACATCCCAAGGGACTTAGTCAAATTGGTCCCCACCTTGGCAAGCCAGCCAAATGGAAATGACACTCGAAAACATCTCCCTGCCCCCAGATGGGCCAAGGCTAATCAGGTGTCCTCTCCTTGGGGCTGAGTGTCCAGGGACAGCCCATATTTTAGCTGAGTAATTCAGACTTACTGGCCTAATGCTTTACTGAATCTTGTCATCGCGGCAGCCAAGTAAAAATTATAACTGTACGCCGTGCGGAGCAGTAAATCCTGCGGCTGTATTCTCAGTCATTCCATATTTCAAGACAGGGAAGCTTATTTCTACAAGGCTGTTAATAACCAAAGTGACTGGACAAGTAAGGGGGAAGTTGGCCTCTGCTGTTGGCCCCCTCCCATGTGCCTCCAGGAGACCAGAGAGTTTCTGCGGAGCTTGTAGCCGGTGCAGGGCTGCACTCCCCATGAATGCCCAGGAAAACAGGTGTGCGTGTCCTTTCTGGGTGCAAAAGGAGGCACCTCTTTGTTCTCTGGGAAAGGCTGCATGGTCCTGGAGTTGAAAAGTCACCCTAGGAATCAAAGCAAGCTGACTGCAAGGGGAGGGTGGGGTGGAAAGCTGGGCAGGAGCGTTCCCAAAGCTACAAGTAAGAGATGACTGTTGGGGGTCGAGGAAGGCAGGGATTTCTTGGGCCCAGCAGTGAGGAAGCCCAGGGGAGCTAGGACCCTGGATGGAAGGAAATGTCTGCTGTGCCCAGAGGAGGCTGGCCCTCCCTGCTGAGTCACACAGCCCCAGTGATCCAAGGTGCAGGGCGACTCTCCCAGCAACCTGATGCTAAAGAGAGCAAGGAAAACTAGAAGAAAAAAAGGAGGGATGGAAGAGGGAGAGGGAAGGAGAGAGAAGCAGAGGAGGAAAATAAAGAGAAAAATCTGTTTAACCCTGCTTCCCCTGGTATTTTCCATCTTTATTAGATCATGAGATCATTTTCCCCTTCCTGAGATCTGTCATTGTACTGAATTCTGTGGGGTTCCAAAGATCAGACTTTGGGAAATTCTGCATTGTATCAATGTTCTTTTCTTTTTTTTTTTTTTTTTTCCCCCACATCTGTCCTGAAAAGCATAGTGGAGGGCACCTGGGTGGCTCAGTCAGTTAAGTGTCTGTCTTTGGCTCAGGTCATGATCTCAGGGTCCTGGGACTGAGCCCCACCTCAGGCTCCCTGCTCAGCAGGAGAATCTGTTTCTCCCTCTCCTTCTGCCGCTCTGCCTGCTTATTTTTACTCTCTCTCTCTCTCTATCAAATAAACAAATAAATAACATCTTTTTAAAAATAAAATAAGTGTAGTGGAGTATATCACATTTATCTGAAGGAGGTATGTATGCACACTTCTGTGTATACATTTCTTTTTTTTTTAAAGATTTTTATTTATTTATTTGACAGAGATCACAAGTAGGCAGAGAGAGAGGAAGAAGCAGGCTCCCCACTGAGCAGGGAGCCCGATGTGGGGCTCGATCCCAGGACCCTGGGATCATGACCTGAGCCGAAGGCAGAGGCTTTATTTAACCCACTGAGCCAACCAGGCACCACAGTGTATACATTTCTTTGGGTCACTTAGCTCCAATATCCTCAATAGCGTGTTAAACTTTCCCATAACAACTGCTCAGCTAAATATCACTACTGACCAGTTTACATTAAAGTGTGAAACTCATAATTCACATTAAGGTGCAAAACATATTAATTAATGTTTCTGCATGCCCCATTTATTCAGTGTGTAAGCTATTTTTGAGGTTAAATATTTAATTAAAGCCTTCTATATTGACTATAGGCATTCCTCCTGAAAACGTTTGCGTAGCCTGGGATAGCAGACCTTGGCAGCTCAGGCCTACCTTTTCCCACTTTCAAGCTGTGTGACCTTCGACAAATCCGTTAGCTTCTCTGGGCCTCTGTTCCTTCAGTGATGGGATAAGAGTGTTGAACCAGATAATCTCCGAGGCCACTTCAGTATCAACATTTATATTTCAAAACCCTTGCCATAGCAAACCTTGCTCCTCATTACTGCCTCTCTATGATCTAAATATTAGACTTGTAAAATGTGAACAGATTTAATTTACTAAAAGCCTCTAATCAAAACCAAACCTTTTACTTAAACAATTAAAAAACAATTAGCTGGGGAAATAAAAACAATTTTAATTTGCTAAATGGGCTTCCTCCCTCCTAATAGATATGGACAAGACCCTAACTAATGCTTCTGACCACACGGAAACCACACAGGCTTCGCTGAGTCTCCGGGTAGAGGCATGGGGAGGCTCCATTTTCTAATAGGGAAGTGAAAGGCATTCGCATTAACCTCAGCCTTTTTGCAGTGAGTCATGTTTAAACATATGTTTGCAATGCTCAGTGCCTCCCAATCAGCGATCTAGTCTCTTGCCTAAACACGGGTGGATCCTGCAAGAACCCCAGACCCCACGATCCTTTGTCATCATCCTGTCGGACCACCGTGGACTTACATGTGTCTCTCCTTGAGACTGAGCCCCTCAAACACAGTCCTGAGCACAAGTGAGACACCCAGAAAGAGCCTTTTCCATTAATGAAATGTGTGGGCATCTGGCCCCAAATTCCGGTAGATTCAACTAGAAAATTGCTCGATTTTACATGACACTCAAAGAGATCAATAGGCAAAACTTCCAATCTCACCATTACTCAATTGCGGTATGGACAGCATATTTAATATACTGCTCATATTTCATAATAATTTTTCTTTCAATTTATAACGTGCAAATGGAGTAATCACCATTCTAGAAGCTCATCCAGGCTGGTTCCTCACACTGTCTTGGTTCCTTTTCCCATCTACTCTTTGAAACGCACATAGTTTAACCATGAGCAAGCCATTTCTCCCTGTGGGCCTTGGTTTTCCATACATAAAGCCATACAAAGATTTGCACCATCTCCATTTTAGAAGTTCTTTTAGTTTGCCTTCCCTTATCCTCTCAGAATAGGGGTATTTTCATGTTGGGCACATTTCTCGCAGCTCTGGGTCTCCGCTTTCTCTCTCGTAAAGTGAAGGTGGATTCTCTGAGGTCCTTCCATGCTCTTGACAACACAGTGTGATGGAGTGACTGCTCGTGTAAGTCTTGGGAACTGGAGAACCTGCTTATTCCCACCCCCCTTTTCATTTGTGCTTTCCTGCCCATCTCCAACTTTCTTTAAATCTTTTTCTCCTTGTTTTCCTCCTCTCTGGTGTACATCACAGATGTGGTCCAAGGAGAGCTGGGAGGGCTGGGAGGGATGACTTTGAACCCCAATGGCCCATTTCTGAAGAGTGGCTCTGTATCTGACCAGGCTTGTGATGCGGGGCAAGTCTCTGAACCCCATGGAGCTAGTTTCTGTGTCTATAAAATGTAGACAATCATAAGAGCGCCTACCTCATCCTCAACAGAGAGGATCCAGTGCTTATTTTCTGTAGACTGGTTAGAATCGGGTCTGGTTCAGTCCATGTTGACTTGTCATTCCGTTTGTCTGGACAGGACTGTTAGATCGGCTCTTGAGATGTTGGTTTGCCTGAGTAGAGGTTCATGAGAACTTTGGGTAGAGAGAGAGTGTGGGATGGGGAAGATAGCCAAGGGTCCACATCAGGAATGAGCTCCTTGGTGGGGCCCTGTAGAGACCAGTGGAGAGAGAGGAGGTAGCCAGCCATCGGAATGTGAGTAGACATATAATTACACTGGGGCTTGACAAAACAAAACCCAGAGGGAGAAAGAAAGAAGTCTTCCTGATGCTTCTGCCCAGAACACAAAAGGGGTTTTGTATAGTGAGGCCTGAATAGAACCCAGCAGAACTTAGTCACCACAGGATGGAACCTTGAGGGACATCTGAGCAGAGGACCTTAAGGATCTGAGGTTTAAGGTTTTAAGCACAGACATCACCTTTCCTGGAGAGGACACCAGCCACAGGTGCTGTTGAGGAACTACATAAGCAGCAGACATCGTCAGATGGGCGGAAGCTCTGCATTCACAGGCCCTGAGTAAGAGCAAAAGAAATGCCCCCTAGGTCTCCCTGACTTTCAGGGAGGAAAGTTTTGCACAGGGCTGAAGTCCTTCCCATACAAGTAAGTGAGCACAAGCCAGTGAAACAGGATCATCGTATTCTGTGAGCGCATGGGTGTACACATGTCCACAAGGCCTGGGGGATTTCAGGTAACACTTTGAGGTAAGAAGTGTGCTGATCCCTAGCTAGATGCACATATTAGCACATATAAACTATATCCTTCACCTTCTGAACCAGATATCAACATCCCAGGTGGAAATGTCAGCTTGATCACTGGTGAAGTCAACAAAGCACCTGGCTTGAAACTACATCCAAGTCGGCTTGCTAACATTTCACCCCTAAATTAGGCCAACGTGACCTCTTGTGATGTCCAGACAACCTCGGTTGTCTCCTGCAGAGAGAGCCCTTCTTCCAAACTTGCCAAGTGAGGGGAAGGAGAGAGGCCAGGAGTGATACTCAAATGAAACTTTCTCTGCATTGAATCATGAAAGGGGAGGACACAGTGCTCCCCCTATCAGCCCCAGCTGGGGTCACCAACTCAAATGCTTAAGGGGGGATAATGGGGCCATGTGAATTATGCAGGAGTGTAAAAAGTCCAAGAGCAGGCGTGGGAAGATGTAGGATCTGGGAGAAGATGAGGAGGGACAGAGGCTGTGCTTGAGAAACCAAGGGACCCAGGTCCCATCCAATGTGGCAGCCTCCACTCATCTCTGACCAAGCTTCAGAATTCGAATTCTCTTTGAAACATGAAATCTGATGTTTTTTTCCGTGATGACATGGAATTCGACCTCCCACAGCTCATCCAAGACTGGCTAGTTTGTGGCCTATTTCTACAGCCACCGAGGAATGACCTGGGATGGGGTGTACTTTAGGGAAAATGGAAAGCCAAGTTGAAGGTCTTGGACTCTCTCAGGTAAGGGAAGAGGAAAGAGACACGGAGAGTTCCTCAAAAATAATCAAGGAGGAGTTCAGGATGCTGGGGCAGGGAAAAGGGTCTTACAGGGACCCTAAAGCCAGGGGATCTGAGAGATTGCTTCATAACCCCAAAATGGGAGATGACAGCCTTTGATCCATAAATACAGGAGGATGAAAGGGCTCCCCTCTGAGAAAGAGGGAGATCTTGCCAGAATCTGCCTTGTTCTCCAGCTCACACCCTCTACTGTCTCAGTCCATTCAAATGCCTAAGGAGAGGCAAACCCAGAAGCCAATGAGTCACCCAGTCTGGGAGGACTGTCCTTCCGTCCTCGCTTCCCTTCTGCTCCCCTTCTCTCACTAATTGTTTCCAGGGCTAGAGCTGGGGGCAGACACCGTCCAAAGGCCGGCTCTGTTCCTCTCTTCTCCTCTTGAACAGGCCTCACAGGCTGCCCTGTGTTGCTAGTGCCCATTCAGCTGGAACTGGCTGTTCACAGCCCCAGCTAAAAAGGCCTTTCATCCGCTCATTATCCCTCCACCGAAACCTCAGACGGAAAGAGACTTCAAAGTGCCACAACCAAGTTTGATTTCCAGTCTTCGGCAGCTCTCCCACAAGCAGAGGCAGAAAGGAAATGTAGCCCCACTGTCCCCAGGTTCTACCTCTGCCGGCAAAGGTGTCATCCACCCATAGTAATTCCTAGTCTGCTCTGTTCCTTCCCTTCCTGGAGCCTTCCATTACAGTGTCTATTAGAAAAAGAAAGGCTTCAAAGGAAGACCCTTCCACGGTTCGGAATTGCCTCCTTATTCTGGTAAGAAACCCCCATTAGCAGCATAAGCCGAACCGAGTTATCTCAGAGCTCCCAGTGCTTTGGGTCTTGAAACAAGAAGCCCCTGGCACAGCTCCTGGATTTCTCCAGCTTGTTCTCCTCCTCTTATTCCTGATTAGAACCACATTTCTAAAAGTAAATTTAAAGTGAGGCTCTGAGCAGCAACCAGAGTGGCAAAGTGGCCATTTCCCCATCTTGATCTTAAGGGTCATGGTAATGCCGCCTGGTCCTTTGTGTTCATCTGGTTTCTAGGCTGAGGTTGGAATGAACTTCCACAGTTTATGGATCTTTGGAAATCTGTAGTGGGGTCCTCAAGTCCTATCAGAACCAAATATAAACCAGGGTTTCCTCTTTTCCCCTCACCACCATCTCATTTTCTTGAGTGAGAGATGCCCAGGTTGGTTGGACAATATCCCCAAACAGAAATACATTCTTAGCCTATCATCTGCTTAGACCAAGTGGTTAGTGAAAAGTCTTGTGACGCTTTGCACACATGCATACAAGGGCACGACCTCAGGACTGCTAGAAGCCTACGGAATCAATTTCTGACCTTGTTTGGAACCATGCTTCCCAGCACGGGTAAAAGAAGACTTGAAGGTAGCTGGTTACTAAGAATTTACCATCAGCCTCAAAAGCCAACCAGAGCCTGGAAAACAGACTCTTGCCTTATTAAGTGTATTTGTTGCCATCCGCCATACCCCCAGCTCCCCACCTCCCCAAACCCTGCCCTCAATCTGCCCCTAACAATGTCTGCTTGTGAAAACCCACTAAACTTGAACCAAAGGATCTAGCTCTCTTTTGCCATACAACAGTTGCTATTTGCTTCTAAAAACCCCTCAAGTCCTAAGGGGATTCAGCACCATTGTTCTCGGCCCATGCCATCAACCATTATGCCATCAACCATTAGTGCTTCTCTATTAAAAGCAGTGGTTCTGTCCCCAGGAGCCCCACCAGGCCCAAGATGAAGAGAAGTTCCCAATGTCCCCATCTACAAGCACTACTTCATCTGTCATACCAGCTTGGATGATCTGATATGCAGTGATTCTAGAAGTAAGAGGAAGAATTCGGCTCTTAACTCTAAGACTTAGATTGACAAGAGCATCTCATGCATTGCATGAGCGGGCAGTTGGTGTCTTTCTGCTTCCCAGTGGATTGTGTCCAAGCCCTGTCTAAACCATCATGTGATAAGTTTGGAGCTTAGACTTATGAGTAGGTGGGGCTAGAGTCTATGTTGTTTAAATAAATGTGGAAATTATGTGTTCAGCTATAAGGTGGGTCTGGGGGACACTCAGGATCACCAGCTATACATTGCATAATATTCTGCTAATCTTATTCAAAGATTTATTTTTTGAAAAAGCAATTCATTAACAGAGACATTATAGGTTTAGAATGCAAAAACGCTTCATGAATTTTTAAGCTAGAATTTGAGACTTGAAAGCCATTTTCTTGCTTGAGGCAGGAAATCCAGGCAAAGCACTTGAACCCTCAGGCCAGCTCAGCTACTTTGCTTTGCCCCCAGGGTTTGAAGTTCAGGAAACCTTGATGAGCAGGTTGATCATCAAGGTCTATTCCAGCTCGTTCGTGGATTCTAAAAGTACATCCTCCTCTATTTTCTGAGGTTTGTTCTTCCCAGAGGTGAGACAAAGACATTCCACTAGATGAAAATTACTTCTGATTTTCATGTTGCACCATCTAAAGAAAAGCAGCCACCCTGATGGACACTGAAAATTTTGGATTCAAGGATACAAGAAGCCCCGAGTGGAGAGTGTCGAAGGGTTGCTGGAACCAAGAGTTTGGCTGTTTGAGATCATTGAACACCATCTCAAGAGGAGCTGCCATTTATAGCTGTATGACCTTGGGCATATCCCTTAACTTTGACTGTAGCTCAGTTTTCTCGTCTGTAAAATGGGGATAATAATCACTGAATGTGTTTCATGGGCTTGTTAGAAGGATCGAATGACCATGAAGTGCTTTGAATAGGCATTGTCTACCTCAAGTGCTATAAAATAAGTTTTGGACCTATTCCTTTCCCAAGACATTTTAACATTCTTAGTTCCAGCAAGAGCCTGCCCTTACTGCTCCCCACCACCAGAATCCTATAGCCATTATTATATGGATAGGGTTCTCTTTTCCCCTCCCCATTGGCATTTTTCCCTTCCTTAGCCTCAGTGGAGTGGAGAATTTGCATAATAGCTTATGTTATTAGTCTAAGCAAGGCTGCCCATATTAGCAAGAGAAAGGTGTATTTGAATTGTAGATATTTATGATAGGCTGAATAATGAATGGCCTCCTAAAACTGTCCACATCCTAATCCCCAGAACTCGTGAATACATTACCTCAGATGGCAAATGTAACTAAGTTAGAGAACTTGAGATTGGGAGATTATCCTGGTGGGTCCCGTGTGATCACAAGGATCTTTATAAGAGGGAGGCAGGAGATCAGAGAGGTGAGAAGATGTCACACCTGCTGCCTTCAAGATAGAGAAAGAGACCGCCAGCCAAGGAAGAGAGGCCTTCTGGTAAAGGCAAGGAAACAGATCCTCCCTGAAACTTCCAGAAGGACACAACCCTGCCAACCCCTTGACCCTAGACTTCTGACCACCCAAACTGTAAGGTAATCCATTCGTGTTGTTTTAAGCCACTGACTTTGTGCCACCTGATCACAGCAAGAACAGCAAGGTATTACAATTCTCTCTACCAAAGTCTTTCTCCAGGGTACCTGGAAAGTTCAGAATGCAGCAAGATGTCACAGTAAACCAGAGCCCAGCTAGAGAGAGGACACAACACTATATATATATATGTCTATATATAGATAGATAGATAGATAGATAGATAGATTTTTTTTTTTTAAAGAAATACTTAGCATGGCAGAGGATGGCATCATCCTCTGGAATCTGCTTTATCATCAACTAAGAACGAGATCACTTGCCATCTGGCCATGAATTGTACCTGCGTGAGTTTCCAGACATAGCAGGAAAGGTGTTCCTTAGAACGTTTTGAAAGTTCTCGTTTTTGTTCTGGGCCATTTCTTCCATCGTTTTGCTTGACCGTTATGAAAACCTTTTATCTATATTTTCACGTGTTTAGATAATAGTACTGACAACGAACACTTGTCACAAGCCTTCTGTTTATTAGGCATTGTCTAAAGTATTTACGTGCACTCATTCATTTAATCTTCATGACAACCCTTTGAAGCATATACTGCCATTATGCCCATCTTAGAGATGGGGAAACTGAGGCAATGAGAGGCTAAGAAACACCCCCGACGTGATGCAGTTCAGAAGAAGATGAGCTGGACGGTGTGACTCCAGGGTCCAGGAGCCTAACTGCTGTTACCTTGTTCTTCAGTCCCTCATGATCGTGAACCTCCTAAGGGCAAAAGAACCAGTGTTATTCTTGTTTTCAACTCCCTAACTGCCACCCTACCATGCCTCCCACATTTTTTTTATTAACATATAATATATTATTTGTTTCAGGGGTACAGGTCTGTGAATCATCAGTCTTACACAATTCACAGCACTCAGCATAGCACATACCCTCCCCAGTGTCCATCGCCCAGCCCCCGCATCCCTCCCATCCCCCTCCTCTCCAGCAGCCCTCAGTTTGTTACCTGAGATTAAGAGTCTCTTATGGTTTGTCTCCCTCCCTGGTCCCATCTTGTTTCATTTTTTTCCCTCCCTTCTCCCCACAACCCCCCACTCTGCCTCTCAAATTCCTCTTATCAGAGAGATCATATGATAGCCTCCCACATTTCTTGAGCCCTTGCCTGCTAGGGCAGAGGCAGACATTTCCACACATAGTATTACTTTATGTAATCTCTGCTATGACCTCCAGCGTCTCATGGCAGGT
This sequence comes from Lontra canadensis, assembly GCF_010015895.1. NCBI lineage: Eukaryota > Metazoa > Chordata > Mammalia > Carnivora > Mustelidae > Lontra > Lontra canadensis. The sequence goes on along the minus strand of NW_022631012.1, from coordinate 8,976,654 downwards.
CATATGAAGCTTGAAGAACCCACACCCCAAGCTCTTTCCAAACCACCACACTGAATTATGGAAACGACAGCATTGGAGTTGGAGCCAAAAGCCCTGACCGGAGCCTTCACTCCTCCACTTATTACCAGTGGTGTATCTCATGCCAATCTCTTCATTTGGACCTATAACTTCACCTCTACAATGCCCTGTAGAGATTTCAGGCTCCTGCTGGATGGAGCTGGGAGACAGAGCTGACTTCCCCCAAAGCAGCAGCAGGTGTCTAAGACTGGCTGTTGGAGCGGAGCTGTGGTGGGTTCTCAACCCTTCTCCCACGGAGGGCTCTCTGGTCTACCCTCCATGCCTTCTCCAAGAGGAGCCATCATCTGACTGGAGAGGCTGGAGATTATTTCCTCCCTCGAAGCAGCACTGTATCACCTGCCCCAGCTCCTTCCTTTCCGTAGGTGTCAACACTGTTCTTCCTTCTGTCCACCCCCAACTGGGGTCTCACTGCTACAGGCCTTCGCAGCAGCTTAGAAAAACCTGCTGTCACATGGGGATGGGGCAGGCGACTGAGGCCCTACCTGACTCCTTTCCTTCATCATGTTTCCAGACACCTATCCAGGCACTGAAGGAGATTTGAAGACTAAAGCGCTATGAGACCTTGTTGCTGGAGATGAGGGAGAGGGTCCCGGTCCCTGGGAAATAAGCCTACCACAGGGTTTGACAACTTCCCCAACCGGAGGATAGGGAGGAAGGAGGCAGCCCAGGGCACGCTCCAACCCCAGCTCCAGGAGCCAGGGAAGCTTCTCAGTTACATACCAAGTTATCAAACACATAACTCAGGATTCTAAATTGTTTTGTTCTCTGGACCCTAAAATATGAAAGTCTATGGCTTACTCTTTGGACTTTTTTTTACTTTCAAACGCATTTGATAAGCGAATGAAAATAAAAGATTGCCTCTCCTACATCAGACAGGTGATTCAGAGCTCCTCACTGACTTCTCAAGGCCAACTGTGATCCCTCAGGGACGAGAGCTGGGGCAGGAGCCATGGCACGTGACTCCGTGTTCCCCGGGACGGCTGCACATTGGGCTCACTGGGGGGAGACCAGGGAAATAGTAAAGGCCAGACCCCACCCAGAAGAGTCGGAATCCCGGATGGGGCGGGGAGACGGAGCTGGCTTCTCCCAAGGCCTGGCTATTTTTTAAAGCTCCTCCATGGGTATAAAAGGCAGCTGGGATTGGGACCTCCCAGAACAGTGGTTGAGAGTTTAGTGTTTGGAATCAGACAGACCGTGTGTATTACTCACTATATAGTGATGGGTAAGTCACTTGAGCATTCCTTAGCTCCGTTCCCTCATCCAGAAATGCCAGTAAGTAACACAGTGCTTTCATGTTGCAAAACCCAGAGAAGATTAAAAATATTTATAAAGTAATCCCAAAAGGGGGAAGGCAACCTTCTTAGGTGCTCAACCTTCCCAAGGGCTGAGGGGATCAGTACCTGCCCATACCACCTGCCTTTGAAGGCATGCTGGTTGGGGGCTTTGTGCAGGCATGCGAGGCGGGGAGCATTTTACCAAGTCATCCCACCATAGACTATTAAGGCTAAAAGGGACCTCAAAAAATGGTCATCAGGATTCAGGGATTGCCTTGGTCAAAATCCAACACATGGCCAGAATGTGCTTACCCTCCCTTTGATCAGAGGGCAGCCCGGAAACAACAGTCCCATCCTTTTTTGGGGGGGGGTCACCCCTACATCACGTGGGATGACACGCAGATTCATGGTCCCCCTGTTTTCCTTGCAGCCTGAGAGCGTGGCCAGAAAACAATTGCCTTAAAGTGGGCTGCCTGTGCGGAATGACAGCCTGCAAGGTTCTTTGCTCTTTTTCTTCTCCTCTGCTATCTGAGAAGCTGCAGTCGATGACTGTGTGCAGAATTAAAGCCAGGAGTGTGGGAACACAGGCCCGCTCAGAGAGCCACTCAAGACCAACAAGTCGACCACTCCGCATGTTGAAGTCATTTATCTAGCCGGAGGATTGTTTTTCCTCTCTGGGTTTATTTCGTTTGCGGGATGGTTGGGGTTTGGGAGAGCTGTTCGTGTCCTGACACTTGAGCTGCTTCTGCACCACTGATTTATAACAGATTCATGATTCTAGAAACGCTGGTTGCCCTGTTTGCATGCCGCCCTGAGCTCCCTCCCCCTCCCAGCTCCTCAATTCCACTTCCCCCTGCTGCATGGAGATGAAAAACCAGAACGTAAAATGTAAAATGTGCTGGTGACAAAGAAAGGCCAAGAAGCCACTGGTTACATGGGCTTGAGAGTGGAAGCCAGGTGCATTCTCTCCAGCATGGCTGCAGATCGTCTTTGAGACAGATGTCACCCACTCCTCCGCCATTCTCTTTCCGTGAGAGAGGCGCAGAGCTCCAGAATGGGAGACAATAGGCATTAATATCCATTGGAATGACAGCTGTTTATGACTCGCTTTGCACGGGACACGTGTCCCCCAAGCAGAATGATTAGCGCTCCGGCAGAATACGATATTTGTGGGTAATCAAAAGCGAATGGCAAACTGTTTGGACTAATGGGAAGCAGGGTCCACATCAGCCTTTCTGGAAGTTCCCACCAAGAATAAATAAGAACGTGCGCTCAGAGCAATAGAGAGGTAGCCTCCCGCCTCCTCCTAACATGGTGGATTTGCTTAGCGTATCCTGGGAAAACTTACCTGCCTCGCCAGGGTGTTACGAGGATTAATTAATGTTTGTAAAGTGCTTGGAATTCCACTGAAGAAATGTACCTTGTCGATGCAAATTATTATCATTCTATAGTGCCTTTCATCCCAGAATCTCAAAGTGCTTTCCCAACAATTAATTAAGCCTCACTACACCCCTGTGAGAGAGGAAAGCATCATTCTGTCCGCGTTAATACAGTAGAGTTTTTGCACCTGAGTCACAGAGTCTAATGTTCAAGTCGCCCTCCAGGAGGGAGAGAGACCCCATTAACGAGCATCCCTAAGTGCTTCATAATACATGAGTCGCTAACAATGCAAGGCAAAGCACTATACCCGATACCTATGGCCATAAGGACTTGTTTAATTTTGTTTGGTCCCTAATTGTCTGGGCTGCTTGTTTTATTTTCCTCCCTCCCCTGTAAGGCAATAAGGTGCTTGTCAGATAAGAGCCCAATTAGCAGCTGTAACGAGTTACAGTGTTCTGACTGCACCCTCGAATCCTATCCCTTACCATCTGTAATGCCAGAAACAGGTTGCACCCCTCTCCCACCATGTGCATCCCCAAAGAAGTTAACTTAGCTTTCACAAAAATTTTAATGGCATTATTAACAGGATGGGCAGCTCGATGCTGTGTTAGCAACTAGAAGCTGTGCACACATCTAACATGTGAGCATCTCAAGCACGTATTGTAATTCTTTTTTCATTCCAAGCGCAATAATTCATAAGCACAAATCTCTTGTATTGGCTCCTTTTAAAAGAAGCCTGGAAATCAAGCAAGCATGTGTAGCATTCCAGTGTGTGCTGGAGACAAATCAGCCTGCAGGGTTCTCACTACGTGTATTTGGAAACGGAACTTGTTGGCACCGTTTCTGGACAGGTTTAAGACAGGCTCGGGTGGCCAACATTCTAGTCATGAACACTTGGAGGAAGATCACGATTTCCAAATCTAATCCTATCTCGGGGGTTGAGTCACTGCATGACCTCAGAAACACCCCCTCACCTAAAGCTTCCGATGGCTCTTGGGTTCATCTTGGAGGTGGAAGACCCCACTTTCCAATGGGATTGGCCACTTTCCAATGGGGCTGGCCACTTCCCTGGACAAGCCACTAGCCATGCTGAGGCCCCATTTCCTCATCTCTAACAATGGCTACCCTACATACTTTCCGTGTTGCCATGTGGCTGGAGTGAGATCATTTGTAGTTGGGAGTGCTTTGTCAGCCATGACCACTAAAGTGTAAGTGACTGCTAAGAGCAAGATGAGTCATCATAAGAACCCTGCAACTGTAGGAAGATACGTTTGTTCGTAGTCATAAATCACACAGAGGTAGCCATCTCTAGGTGCGGCATACTTAGTCATGCTAAGTGGCACGGATAAGAGAAACCGAAGAGCTCTAAGATTTTGAAATTCTTAGGCAATCTCAGATGGGTTGTAGTAGTTCGAGTTCTGCGGGTCTAGCTTCTTTACCTCTCCCTCGCCCTATCCCCATCTCCTAGTCTCCTTGTGCTGGTGACGATTCCTCCCCTAACACCTTGTAGGCATGGTGGGGCTTTCATGTACAGAGTCTCATCTGCACCCAACTCTGAGAGTGGGCACGTGATCCAGGTCGGTCAATCAGAATACTCCACCCCCTGACCTAAGGGGTGGGCACCAACTGATGCCTGCTCTGTTGGAGTCTTTTCAATGATGTTCAGATGTCGGGAGAGAGAAGTCCTATTTCCACTGAAGTGACTAAGCCAGAATAATGGACACAAGTTGTCTGCCCCTTGAACAAAGCCCGCCTGGGAATGTCAGAGGCAAGAGGGAAGTGAATATTTGGGGCACATGTGTTAATATGGGGCAATGACTTGATGTCACATGATTTGGGCTCTGAAATCTAGCTGTTCATAGACTTCTGATTTTCTAATTATATGAGCCAATAAATTCCCATTTTACCTGAGTTAATTTGGGTTGAATACCTGTTCCTTGTAATAGTAAAAGATTTGGTTAATTCAGGCATAAACTTGCCAACGGAGAATAGACAAGATTTATCCGTTCATCCTGGGGGGAAGATGAGTCACAAAACTCCAAACCCCATGACTGGATGAAACAGTTATTTTGTGAATCTCTTCATAGTATCTATAACACAGAGAGAAAAGATGATGTGAAATAACTGTTTTTTAAAGAGAATATAGTCCGCTTCCTTACAAGTCGTTTGGGTGTCATTGGATGTTTGGTGTCTATTTTCTCTACCTGCTCCTTGTAACACAAGGCACGTTGTCAACCAGTGACTATTCTCCTGATACGAAGTCCTGTGTTTGGGCTTCCCCCTCTCTTCCGCACCTGCCCCATCAGAAGCCTTCGTTCTCATCTCTTCCTCTCCATTTGTATCATATTAATCTCAGTAGGGTTAGTGCTGTCCTGTGGGGAGATTGAAAGCTCCTTGGGGACAAGTTTGGAACCTCCGAAAGTATAGTACACAGCTTGATACATAGTGAGATCTTTAATTTCCTCATTGAGATTGACTGTGACATACTGCTCATTAGCTTTAAGGGAAAGCCAAGGCACAGAAAGATGATATTTTTTTATTCTGAGGACAACCTGGTCAGGCACTCGAAACATTTAAGTGTAATTGGCGGGTGTGCAAGTATGTGTGTGTGTGTGTGTGTGTGTGTGTGTGTGTTTTAACTCGCAGGATTTTTGTTGACTGGATTGAGGTATACGCATACTTGGGTGCATGACGATGAGCTCCAACTCTGGTTCCAGACGACCTGGGTTTGAATCCTGAAACACTGTGTGACTTTGGGCTAATTATGGTCTCTCTGTGTCTCATTCTCCTTATCTGTAAAATTGGGCAAAAAATAAGGTTACCTTGTTACTGTGAAAATTCAATTGATTTGTGCCAGGAGAGCAGATGGTATAGTGCCCAGATCATAGCAAATACTCAAAAAACATAAACTAGTATTCTTAAGGGTAAAATCTGCCTCAGAGTATGCATTCACCTCTGGGTGTGCGGACACAAAATCCATCCATTTTACAAGGCACACTTCAGAGTTTTTCTGATCATTCCGCCTGTGGAATCAGGTGTTGCTTCACCACGCTGAATCACGGTCCTGTGGGGCTGGGCAGCAGGTGTCATGCTCGTGAAAGCCCATGATGGTGTGTCGCCACCACGGTGAGTCCCAGATGGTGTTCCGAGACGCAGTTATGAAAACCAGCGAGAAGAGACTAGGGACACCCATCAAGCTTCAGTTAAGAATCACAGAGCTCTTCTCTTCGTTCTTGTCAATGTTTTTTCTGGCTTGTTACCTTCCCCAACCTTTATTTTTCTTTATCGCATCCCAGCGGTGGGTTTTTTGCTGTCTCTGTTTGGACATAAACCTCCACGTTTTCACCAACTTCCTTCCCCACCGGCCCTCATCTGATCTTTATTTGCATCCCTTTGCTTGCGTGAGAAACGTCGTCGTTCATGAGTGTCAAGTGGATGAAACAATTCTCACGGTAAGGCAAGTTTATCTGTCCTCCGGGGCTGCCAGAAGGTAACTTCTGACCTACATGCGCTGCCTTCGTGGGGCTTTGAAATGCGTTCAACTTGCTAACGAGTCAGAGAGTATTTACAGAGGAGCGATGAGTCAAATGGGGAACAGGAACAGATGGAGAAAAGCCCGTTGTCATGCTTCAAGAGTCCATTTCCCACGCTGGAACGCATCAAAGCCTGGCGGTATATACTGCGTCAGGTCACCCACATAGTATACAACTGATTTAATTTACTACCAAACGCTTTGTTTTGCCATTACATGATCACAAATGGGCCCCCAAAGAGGCAGTATTGGAACATAAGCCAGGGCAAGGAGCCAGCCAGACATGAGTTCTAGTCCTCATTAGAAAACTCCTTCCACGTCCTTACAAATCCTCTGCGGCCGTTCTGATCTGTGACAGAGACATACCCTGACACCACTCTGGTCTGCGGACTGGTCTTCCGTTTACCTCGCTGTGGTGTGCCACTTCCCGGGCAGATTCTAGAGCGTGCTGAGGCCATAAAGGAAATTGACCTCGTGCCTTTGGGTGTTGAAGTGACGCCCAGCTCCACCACCCCATATCCTGCCTTCTCCATTGTGAAATCACTGCTCTGAAAACAGAACTCGGTGCAGCTACAGAAGGGCCTGGAGAGGATGGCTCTCGACACGTTTCCCCACAAGGCCTTGCTGTTAAATCTCCCTCAAGCTCTCGGAGCAAATTGTCAGCGATCCACTTAGCCAGCCCTACACTCCTCAGCTGCCTCTACTGGATGAGGGAAATTGCTTTCAGGGATAGATACATCTCAAGAAAGTTGGTTACAAAATGGATTTCTATAAAGAGAATTCCATTTTCCCCTGGCTTCCATTACAAAATTGGAAAATTTATCACACTGGGCGGGGGGGGGGGGGGGGGATCCTCTCAGGAGACTAAAATGAACATTTGGGATGAAAAAGAAATTAACGTAAAGCCACGGCAATGGCTCATCTCTTGTTGGAATGCACCAGTGCCTGCTGGGAACCACCTAATGGTTCACTTTTCTTTTGAACCATTTTCAGCATTTTGTAGAAGTGTTGGAACTCCTGAACCTTATACACACTGCCAGTCCTTTTCCCTCCTCACTCAAATCTATTAGAATTATCCCCATGATGGAAGGTTCCATTTCCGTGGTCTTGAGCCACTCAAAACTTGCTAGTGCTCACTCCTACTGGCCGAATATGGCGTCAGGCAGCAACGTAACATTCATTCATTCATTCATTCACTTATTTATACCCTGCTTTACCCCTATAAAGAATTTGATGTGGCTTATAGGGATAAAGATGATAAAATGGTATGTTTGCATTTCAGATTTAGTTCTACTTGTTTGCCCTAATTAAGTCAATTTTGACATTTTAATGTCATAAGTTATAGCACTAAATAATAAATATTAATCTGTTTGAGTTGGAAGAGTTTGAGAGGTCATCTAGTCCTACCTCCCACCCAATAGAGCTTCTGTCATATCCTGTCCAGTGAGGTGGAGAGAGATTTCTACTTCAGCTCCATCACAAATTATTAAGAAACCGCACAAAAGTCTTTCACAAAATGGTACATGAGAACCTGTATTGCTGACGTGAAACTTGGCGCTTTCTACTGAGTGGAGAGAAGTTTGAGTCTCTGTGGGAAGATTCTGTCATAAGGAACCTGTTAAGTTCCCACTGCCACTTTTCTCTTAATAGGAATGCCTGAGACATTTCTATCTTCTTTTTCAGTTTCTCTCCCTTTTAAAATTCCTGGAAAAGCAAGAGATTTTGTTCTCTGAACCCGAGCCCCCTCTCCACCCACGCCCACCTCCGGATTGAAACTGCTCACCTCATGATCTACCCTGACTCAGTGGAATTTCCTGTACCCTGTCCATGGAATCCCTCTGCCCCAAACTTCCCCTTTTCTGGGTCAGTTCCCCCAGTTATTTCCTCTTTAAAGACTGTGAATAAGGCACAGAGTCCTTTGGTTGGCCCCACAAGATGTGACCACAGCTCTCCTCGGGGAGAGGAACTATGGGCAGGAACATTGATCTGACAGCTTAACCGGTCAGGTGATTTTCAGAGACCTCCTCTGATCTCCCTACCCAAGGCCAAGGACACATCCTTCTGGCAAGGACACACCTCCCTCAGAGTGTCTAAGTCCCATTCCGTCTATCACGTTGTCCCAGGATCACAGGGAGCACCTGCACAATCTAAAGAGAGTTTGAATAATCCACGTCCAAGAGTTCATGCTGTCATAACCCCAGAGTCAGAGTGACTTACATGCGAAGATGTGTGTCTCGCTCTCAGCGCACATCGGCACGGCTAACCAGCAGCTCAGCTTTGCCCTTTGTTTCTCCTCATGCTGGGACCCAGCTTCATGGGGCAGCCCAGGGTTGACACCTGCCGTTCTCTTGCCAGAGGCAAAGGGCAACGGCTGAACCTCACGATGGCTCTCCAAGAGTCAGCTTGCAGGTCACACTGTGTCACTGCTGCTCAGTTTCCAATGGCCAAAGCACGTTCCTGGCCACGTCTGATGTCAAAGGGGCGGAGATGTGCACTCTCCCTTAGAGAAGGCACTGCACCCCGCAGGGCAAAGGAAGGCCCTATCATCCTTCTGCAGTTAGTGAGCTGAGTAATTGCACCAATGACACGACCTATCTCAGCGACGCTAAAGTTTGGGGGAAAGTCCACAGAGGAGCTAACCTGCTTATTCCAACCACACATTGACATGGAGTTCCACTGTCCAGATTTTGGGGGCACCCCCTTGCTGCTATTTCTTCTGGTGGCACTGAGTGTCCTTCAGGGAATTTCTTATCCCTTCTTTATGCCACACGCTTCACTTCTTACTACCCTCCTCAACTCTCTCTCTCTCTCTCTCTCTCTTACACACACACACACACACACACACACACACACACACGGCAACGGGGTCTTCTTCGCTCTCTCAAGTTCCCTATACCCCCTTCAGTCCCAGACTGTCGTCCTTCCCAAAGCCTCCTCTTGTGTGCCTCGGAAATCGTTAGGGGCACGAGGGACAGATGTTCTTGCCTGTTCCCGTTTCCTCTGTTGGGTAAGTCACAGGGAAGTTTCCAGTCCTTCTGAGAGAAGGAAAGAAAGACATAGGCTGGGCTTGACTCTAACCGACAGGCTGCTGTCGTTTGCTCCTTGGATTACTTCACTTGCGGTCACATTCTGAGTAGATCAGGAATCGCACGCTGCGGAGGGAATCTTCCGCCCACAGGTTTCCCTGAGTTTATAGATGAGTTTCATATTGTCCCTGCTCACGAGGCTTTTGTACCTTCTTGGGCTAAAAGGGTATCCGCCTCCTTCACAACCTTTGGTTACATACAAATTACTTTTCTGTGAGTCATCCTTAAGAGATGTGCCCCAGGGTGGCACTTTGAGGATGTGTCAGTGTGTGTGTTTGTGCGTGTGTGCGCACGTGCGTGTGTACTCTGGTTTTCGGCTTTTTCTTTACTTGTTTTCAGTGCTAAGTAGAGTCACTTCTGCCACCCGGTCACACAGAAGCCACAGGGCACGAGTCCCATCCACTGAGTCATCGCACCCCCCCCATCACCACATTTTCCTCTCTCGTCGTCCCCCAGTCCCGTTGTTTCTTTATATTCCTCGGGACCGTCCCCCGGTCCAGAAGGAGCTCTGTCCAGAGGAGCACTTTCAAAGGGCTCTGTCTGCATGTGCTTCTCCCAGCGTCGCAGGATTTCACAGCCCGGTTTAAGGGAAATAGTCCAAGTTTGTTACCGCACACTGATACGTTCAGATGATCTCCGAAAGCAACGCTGATGTGTGCCAGAACCTTCACTTTTCAGTTTGCCCAACTGCCTTTCTATAGTCCAAGAGCTCCAGCCCGAGCCCCGCGTCCACGCCCAGTCTCCCCTGAGGCTGAGCGCCGCCACCCGGGGTCAGTAACAGTGTCTCTGGGGGAAAAGCACCTTGTGACTGGCCCAAAGCCAGACTCTAATGCCACGCAGGTATGCAACTGTCTTGGTTTCCCCCCCTCCCCCGAAAGGTCATGACCTTTGACCTTCACGATGTTTGCATGGCTGCCCCTGTGCCTCACCCTGCTGCTTTGGGACAAAGGGCGCTAACCTATAAAGGGCCAGGCTCTTTTCTCTAAAGTATGGGTGGCCATTGGAAATCGTGTAACGCTAACCCCCGCTGAAAGGACACACATCGAGAGAGGGCTGTTGACACAAATGTCGGGTGAACGGACGTTTCATAGACCCATGGAGTAGAAGAAAGCTTCGTCTTCCAGGGAGACCTATCTATTCCAACCCCCTCACTTTCCAAAGGAAGACACAGAAACCCAGAGCGCGGAGCACGACTTGCTTGCAGAGCCGCTGAACGACAGAACGTAGACTTCCTATCCCTTAAAAGAATGTTCTTTCTGCTTTACCGTGTCCCCTTCGTGGGCTAAGCACGGTGATTTTTTTCCAAGCACCAAAAAACCAACAAAAAGATATTTGAGCTATTCCTCTTTTTGAGAACGTTACGTGACCAGGAATGGCAACTTGTCCCCATTTATTCAACTTAGTTCCCGTCAGCACTCAGTGGTTCTCCCTACCGAAGCACAGCCTATCTGCCTGGTCCTGGAGAGATCGTGCCACACCAACAATCAACAAGTTATCACTCAGGTGAGGATAACTTACTATCCAGGAGCGTCATACCTGGGTCTTTCCGCCTCTAGGACAGTCTGCCTATGTGACCTGCACTCCCAGAGAGGCTGAAGGAGGAGTTTTCTCTCTGCACGGTCCCATCTACCCCCCCAAAAGCAATGAGGTGCTTAATAAATACTATTGTAAGGTGATACGTTTTTACTACAGCGGTGATAGCTGGGGTTGTTCTGTTTTGTTTTGTTTTTTTAAATATTTTATTTATTTATTTGACACAGAGAGAGATCACAAGTAGGCAGAGAGGCAGGCAGGGAAAGGGAGAAGCAGGCTTCCCGCCGAGCAGAGAGCCCGATGCGAGGCTCGATCCCAGGAATCTGAGATCATAACCTGAGCCAAAGGCAGAGCCTTAACCCACTGAGCCACCCAGGCGCCCCTTGTTTTGTTTTTTTAATCAACATTCTCATGACAGACCCCAGTTGGACCAGCGGATGCTGATTTGTGGTCTCTTGTAAGATTTCTCTTTGGGATCTATTACCAAGTTCTTTTGTCAGTGCATGAGTAAACAGATCATGTGGAGAGGTGGGGAGAGCAGGAGTTTGAAGTCTAAACATTGCCCTGTGGTGAAAGGACAGTACTTGGTTTAGAGTTTAATTTCCTCTTCAGCCAACAACTCTTTGTGTGATAAATAAGTTAACATTCCTGTACGTATAGGCAGAAAGACAATCTACACAACTCTGGGGCAGGGGAAACCTGTTTATTTTGCAATTAGCAAACAGTGAAGGGTCTTGTCTGGACCATGTTGTGAGGGTCCCGGACTTTGACCCTCTCCACTGACAGTGGGCATCTCCCTCCTCGTTAAATAATCCTCCCGCCACCACATTTTAAGAGTCAGAGAATTTTTTTTTTTATTAACTCTAATAAACAGCACAGCAGCATTTGTTCAAAACAACTTTTTCAAATTCTTTTCAATGGATGTGGGGTTGCTCCCACGTGTTACTCTTGAAAAGAAAGGATCAAAATACAAAAGCTATCATAACAGTATTTCTGCTGGAATTGCCCTGGTGAGCATTTTAAAAATAGCAGCAGAAGATACTTTGATTTTTTTTCTCATCGTGATGTTGCAAAAGAACCTAAATACAGCTTTGCATTTGTTTAACTGAAAGCTGCCATTTCTCAGTGTCAGTTAGATGTCGAGTCCCAAAATGATGAGCACAGTTAACTTCAGCTACCAAAAAAAAAAAATTATATGAGTCTTAGCATATTTTTACCAGAGTGTCTTTGTTAAAATGATTCTACAAGAGAGTCTACAAGAAGAAAATCTACAAAAACTGGAATTAGGGAAATACATGGGATGGGTTTGGATTTGACATAATTTCTATTTAGCAATGCAAAATAAATAAATAAATGTCAATACATTGAATTTCTCTGGCCTGGACAAATTCATCATTAGTTACAGAAGCAATAAAAACAAAAATAATAACACCAATAAAGACCATAAAATGGTGCAAAGGCCTTTCATGAGTTTTTATACATTTTATACATTTTGTTCTAAACAGTGGCTTCAGAACTGATCCCACACATGTATGTTTTAGTTAGTTCCAGATCAGTCTACACCTACAGGACAGATCCTGGGATCCTTATTCCCCTCAAAATACATGCTTTCCTCAAGCAGTGGCTTCTTTTAGATTATTTATAATATATTTCACAAAAATGTGATTTTTTTATGTCTTAGCTCAAGAGCACATTTTTGCCTGAACCACGGTGCCCTCAGTGGAGGCTCAGTCACGCCCACCACGTTGTCCTGTGCTCGGCAAGCTGTTGCAATGTGACTGGGGTACCAGGATGCTGATATTTCTTCTGTGTCTGCTTTGCTTTAGGGAAGGCAGGAGGGGATGGATACAGAAGGTTGGGTGTAGCAATCCTAAACTCTGAGTCAATTTGCCTGGCCGTGGATTTCAGGCAATTAAGGAAATGGACTTGAAAATTAACTCGTGGGCATGTGTGTTGGGCCTTGAGTGGGTTCCATTGACTCTTGCCTTCCTTAAGGATGATGTATCATTGATTCCTCAATGGGATCGCCTCGGTCTGGCTCCCCTATCCCGATGGACGTCAACAAGGGATCCAGGCAAGGAAGGATGGAAGGCTTGGATCATCTATTTCTAATCAAATGTATAATTTTTAAAAATGATTCTGAGACTCAGAAACTTACTATTTAAGCCATAACGAAGGGGAAAATCTGTGTTACAGTAAGAACACTACAGCTTTCAAAAAGCTGTCTTAAGAAATGAAACCTCACATGAGTCACAAGAGGTTTCATTTCATAATTTCATTAATAAAACTTCCTCCAGTTTTAGGAAGGCAGAATTATCTGGATCCCCCAAGAACAAGAAATAGAAAAATTTCCCCACTAATTCTTTTCTTTCTTTACACATTCTAAAACTTTATTGAATTACATTTATAAGTGAGAAGAAAGCAGTTTACCCTACTTGGGAGAAGAACATGTTAAGCTCTTTTTTTTAATTTTTATTTTTTTGAAATCTTAACAGAGTTTCTGAGCATTCTAAGAAAAGACAGTTCTTAGCATCACAAGGGCAATAGAATTTTGAATTTGGTTTATAAGGCTGGCATTTGGGAAACTATAGTAAATAATTTTGATACTTTGGTAAGTTATTTGGTAATTCATATGAAGTTGCTATATTTAAGACCCAGTACATAAATCTCATGTTTTCATTTTCAAAAACATTTGTCACGTACCTGAAACTGGGCTAAACACTCTGACGAAAATAGACAATAAGTAGTAGCAATGCTACTGTTTACTCAATAATGAGTAAAATCAAGGAAGAGCCATGCTCCACTGAGCCCCTGCTATAAAAATATAATGGGGACACCTGGTTGGCTCAGTGGGTTAAGCCTCTGCCTTTGGCTCAGGTCATGATCTCAGGGTCCTGGGATCAAGTCCCGAATCGGGCTCTCTGCTTGGCAGGGAGCCTGCTTTCTCCTCTCTCTCTCTCTGCCTGCCTCTCTGCCTACTTGTGATAATTCTCTGTCAAATAAATAAAATCTTTTTAAAAAATTTAATGAAATCATAGAATTTGAGAGCTTACAAATATTTTACAGATCACCTAATTTACTACAACCCCCAGAAAGAAATATATTTTCTTGTGACCCAGAACACTTGTGTCTATGTGTCTATGAAACATACAGAAAGGGAAACCAGTTTCATGAACAATGTGTACGCTGATCTTATTCTGATCTATTGCATTTTTTTTTAAATGTTGATCACAAACTTCTAAGTTGATTTTGTAACTCACTAAGGGAGCTCATCCTGAATTTTGAAAGACACCAATATGGTACAATTCCCCTATCTTAACGATGAGAGCCTGAATTAGGTCACTTGCTTATGGCAGAGGCTTGGTTCGTGGAAGGGCTAGCCCGGATTTCCTGTCTGTTGGCATACGGGTCTCTATCATGTTATCTTATTTTGTTTTCTTCTTAGAAACTCACTATCACCTTCTGAAATGATCACACTCATTGCTGACTTGAGGGTTACCGGCCTCTCTCACTAAGAGAACACCCGTCTTCATTGATGATTCATTATTATTCCCCCCATGTAAAGCTTGGCATACAGTATGTGCTCAATAAATATTTTTTCTTTGAATCAGTGAGAGCCCTAAACTGACCCTGCTTTCTCTCACGTGCAGACTCAGCAGAATGGTGGGGTAGGGTCAAGGCTTTGAAATAACAACGTGCCCTGGATGAGTGAGGAAGTAGCCTCAAAAAGAGAGAATGGCTCTCATGACACAAGGCATACTCAGTGCCAGGGAAAAAAGCTATCACCAGGAACTAGGTCTCTGACCCCCGTTCGGGGGCCCAAGTTAGTTTCCTCTGACATGTCTGCCTTACATTGTCAACCTAATTATTCATGTTATCAGGCTGACTTGCCCTAGAATACGCCTCACCCCCGCCATGCAACTTTCCCATTTTCTAAGAGCTGGGGGAGCTCAGGGCTTAGGAAACCCCAGTCTTTGTGAGAATACTGTCAGTCGGGTATGGCTACAGGCACACTTCCAGAAGTGTTGAAAGGTCAGAAATTACATTTACTTCTTCTAAATTATGATCAAATCAAATGGGAAATCAAATGGGAAGTGTTTTCACATCCTAGCTCCTGGCCAAATTCTAATAAAGAGACAAACTCGCTTTGTAATTTAACTTTGGGGGACTTGTTTAAAGGAAGCAAACTGCTTCTTGTCAGAGAGGTTTTTGTTTGGCCAGATTTCCTGTTTTGATTTTTTAAACTTCTTAGAAACTAATCTCCAGGACTCCATGTCAAAGAAAGGAAGAACAAGAATGGGCTACAGAGAGCTTGCGATGGGAGGCTACAGAGGAAAGTTAAATTCCGCAAGAATGACCCGCGTTTGCAATAATGCGTGTCACAACTCAAGCACAGTTTGTCAAAACTCCAGGGCCTGCTCGAGAAAGCCCCAGCTTCATCGGGCACATGGTTTAGCAGGCCCTAATGACAAGTGCACCTTGGGCTTTTCCTTTCATAGCCCAGCTGGCCCGAAATGTCCCCTCCCCACCCCGAGCCTTAGTAAATACAGGAATCTAACAACTGTAATGGAAGGTTGAGAGGAAGTGCCTTTGATTCTAAAACAAAAGTTTTCACTGGATTTTGCCTCAGTGACGTTGGGTATTGTGTTTGGCAGTATTCTGTCCTCTGAATCAGATTTAGCCAATAATAAATACAGGATGGCCAGGCATTCCGCGCCTTCCCTAGTGACCCTCAACCAGGGCTTCCTCACGTCTCTCCTGTCTCCTTTATAGGAAGTTTGGATTAGAAAGAGAAAAGGAGACTAAGCTAAAAGTGATCATATTTACTGTGCTCTAGAAACAATTTTCCATTTCGTATTATCCCAGCATAAATGTTGCCCCTGCATTCCATTCACAATGCAAAACATCAGGGTACAGAACTCCCATGAGGGTTTGTTTCTGCCTAATGTACCCAGGGGGAAAGCCTAGAAAACATTAAAGCAGTAGCTCGGAGCTTTAATGAAGTTAACCTGCTGAAACCAGGGGAGGTTTGCCTGAACTACACCTGAAAGCACTTTGATTATGGCATCAGCTTCAAAAGAAACCCATTCCCTCATTTCTGAGCTCTGCTGCATTGAGAAATAGAATTGCACCTTTATATTCAGGCTAATTTTGCTGCCTTGCTGAGGGCTGAAAGCATTCTGAAGCATTCTAAAGATGTAAGGGAGGCAGACTTCTCCTTCCTGTCCCCTTCACCCCCCCACCCCCCACCCCACACAAGCCCAAATGGACAGAGGGTGCTCTCAACTCTCCAGGTCCTAAGAATGTAAAGTCTAGTATGATAAATGCCTTCTGGTCAGAAAAAGATAACCTCTCAATTTCTGCTAACATTGAGCCAATACAGGCTCTACAGGTATGCTAAAACAACAACAACAACAACAACAAAAAACCACCTTTGTAAATTTCCCCTCCCTTTACACTTAACCTTCTTTTAGCTTTTTAATGTAACTTCCTTCTCCATTTCCTTTCACTTTGTAATGCTCTGCTGTTGTGTATTTCCGCTTTCCTTTTCTTTCTTTCTTTTTTTTTTTTTTTACTTTTGCTGATGTCGCGCCTTAACGTTCCTTTTTCATTTCCTTGCGCATCTCTTCCTCTTGGATTTTAGTTCAGCCTGTGCTCCTGCGGTTTTCTTTTCTGGTCCCAGCTGCCCCCTAATGGTTTTCAAGATCATTACTGCTTAGGGGTAGGGAGGGAAGAAAAGAGAGCTGGAGAAAAACATAAAATGTGTTTTTTCTCCTAACTTGGAACATAGTATCAATAACTCTGGAAGGATATTGACCGCCAAAGGGTATCAAAGGGGAGGTGAAATGGAGAGGTAAATTATAAAATTGGGGGATAGGGTGGGAGGGCAGTTTGGGCTTTCATTGAGAACTTTTTGTGCTGTTCAAAATTTTTTTTTAATGATCTACATGTATCACTTATTTTCTCTTTAATTTAGAAAACAAATAGAATCCCAGCCTGGAGATGCCTCTACAAATTATCTTTCCTTGCAGAAAGCAGGAATCATTCCAAGCCTCTTCCCCACCCCCACCCCACCCCCACAGGGATCCAATCCTGATACTAAAGCTGATTGGCAGCTCGGTAAACTGCGTAGGAGTAAATATGAAGGAGGAGAGTGGGAACTAATGACAAGGGTGGGTGTGAATTAACCCACCCTGGAGTATCCTCAATCGCAAAAGGTCAGCTCCCTGACTCTTGCCTTTCCATCACGACTTTCATGCTCAAATTAGCAGCTATCGCCATGATAATGTAACAATCACCTGACATGTAGATGTCTAATTAAGGCACCATAAGTCACAGTTTATAAATTCAAAAACAGCAATAACCAAAAAAAAAAAAAAAGAAAGAAAGAAAGAAGAAGAAGCAGAAGAAGAAGAAGAAGAAAGAAAGGAAGGAAGGAAGGAAGGAAGGAAGGAAGGAAGGAAGAAAGAAAGAAAGAAAGAGATCCCTTGTAAATCTACAGGGATTTGATAGGGTAAGTCTGCACAGGAACGAAGGAAAAAGCATGTGCACACATGGATGAAAGATTCAAGCTTCTAAAAATGTTAGTCTATACACTTAGTGAGAGACTGTGAATTTTCAGTTCAGAGTAAGATTCACCTGAATAGTAGAAAATTTCAGATCATAACCTTAAAATGTCGAATCGCATCACCTATAAATGCCATGAAGTTATAAATAAGCTCTTGGCTTTTGTTTGTGATTGTCAAGTGGAATCTCTTTCTCGTTTTGTTTTGGGTTTTTTGTTTCATTTTGGTTTGGTTTTCTTGAGGATCTAGCAAAGGACTTTGTCCAAAAAAAAAAAAAAAAAAAAAATCTCTCTTTTGAAAGCCCTGTCAGGATACCTAACATACTATTACTCACTCTTTGAGAAAAGGTACTCATAAATACTGTGATAACGGAATATACAATTAAGCCCCATCCATGCATTAATGTCTTCCTGGGGGATAAATGGCTGTTAATTTTAATTACTTAGGGTGGCTATGAAATTTGAACTAAAACAGTTTTAAATTTATGAATGAGGAGGGAGTCAGGAAATATTCCTAGCCAAAATCCAAAACTGTAAAGGGATAGAAGTCATTCAAACTAACCCCTTCACTTCTACAGGTGAGGAAACTGGTCCCAAATGAGTTAACAGAATTTCAAGGACACTCAAGGGCAGCAGAGACCTAAGGTCCATCTGTCCTGACCTCAGGTTTCTGCTGCCCCAACCTGCTTCTCTATACCGAGGCCCAGAGCTGAGGCCAGGAGCCCTGGGAGCTCTGTGGAGTGTCTGGTTCCCAGTGAGTGCTCTGGAAAAGTCATCCAAGAGAACACAGACGGAGCACAGGATGATAGATAATAATATGATCCAGCCCTTCTCTCCTTGCCAAACAGACACCAAACATTTTCAAATGATGCTTCTGTTCATACTGGGATTCCCTTTTTGGTGAGCAAGCAAAGTAGCCTCAGCGACTCGCATAGACCGACTACATGCCGGTCTCTGGGCTTCTGCGGGAAATCTCCAGCTCTGGTGTTCGAGTATCTAGAGCTGAGCTGTCTCCCATGGGAGCCGCTAGACACAAACGGAATCTGTATTTTTTTGAGGGGATCCGAAACATGTTTAAGGAAGTTAAATACAATTTAAAATTCAGCTCTCCAGTCACATGAGGCACATTTCAAAGGCTCGTTCGCCATGGGAAAAGCACAGATATAGCTCCTTCGTTGCCTAAAGTTGTATTGGAGGATTCTGTTCTGAAGAGAAGGGTTGATGGGGATCCTGGTGCCTCAAATGTTCAAAAATCAGTGTGGCCGAGGGAGATCAGCCTCATTAAGCCGAGCAGACTAGAAGGAGCGATGTGCCTCCTTTAGTTTCCTTTGCCAAGGATTCCGGGATATTTGAGTGAATTTTGCACATTTTGCTTACTGTTTTGTTTTTTTCCACTTGTAAGGTTCCGTCCTACCTGATCTAGTGTCCATGCCCAAAAAAGAGATGAAAGATAGACACAATTTAGAGTAAAGGAGATTTTGATATTTTATGGAAGTCTGTAAAGATTCTGGGAACCCACCGAAGGTCAGATCAAGTAGAAACTACTAAGTAATATTCAAATGTATTGAATCAAAGAAAAACATTGTTTAAGAAGTGAGTGGAGGAAAAAAAAACCCAAAACCTATTGACCAGAAACCTGGACTTCACTTCAAACAAAAGAGAGGATAAAAAATGAGGACTTATTTTTAACTTAACTGAGGCTTTGCCTCTGAGACAGATGTAGCTAAATATTAACCAGGACAATGTAGTAAATTACAGATTAAGACGCAATTATGCCTGGTATCTCCCCCTTTCAGGGTGAGAGCTTATCGGCGGCGGTGCTCAGATAAGGGGAAGCACCATGTGACAGGTGGCTTCTATTGTGGGTGGAAGCACGAAACTTCTGGAGCCTTTGGATTCCGTGTTCCCAGGAGGCAAGACCCAAATGTCTTATTTGCCTGCACACCTCCTGCATAGTCATGCTTCCATGAGCATTTAATAAGTACAATGTGATGAACACAGATGGAAAACCATACCTGAAACAAACCTCTAGTAACAACCAATTGGTTGAGTGGGTTGGCGCTGAAAGGGCTGGATCCAGCTCCATAAACCCCAGCAGCTAGCACTTTGAACATGTTCTTGCAAACCTCCTGCTCCCGAGATGTAGAGGCTCTTGGTGCTTTCAAGAAGCTCTTTGCTTTTGCTGCTAAATAAATGTCACAAGGTAAAGCTGGGAATACCACCGCTCTGTCATTTTAAGAGACATGTTCTTGGAGGCTTTTTCCAATGTTTTCCTTGAAACATCTACCCCCTATCTGAAAAGTGCCTGGAGAAAAAAATGTGGAGAAACACTTATCCAGGTATCCTTTGATGGGAGTACATACATGGAAGGCTTGTGTAAGTATAACACCTCAGAACAGAGGTTTCCAATGGCTGGCCAGCTGCGCATTTGCATCAGAATCACCTAAAATGTGTCGAAAAATCGAGATTCCCAGACACCACCCTAGATCCAAGGAATCTGATTTGCAGGAAGATGGTGCCCAGAGATCTGAATTTTTAACAGTTACCCTGGGTGATTCTGATGTGCCCTGGCCCTCAGGTGTGGGGTGTCTAGCTGGGAACACCCAACTTTCCACTGGGGTGTGGCCAGGTTACAGCTTTCTCTTAGCATCTTTTACAAATCTGTTTATGTTCCCCACATCCCTTCCTGTCAAAGGAATGGAATGTAGGATGGGATTATCTATTATTATTTCACAATTAAGGATAATGATGTGAATCATCCCAGGTGAGTCAGTGACGCTGCCAGGAATCTCAGACTCACTGGTTAGCTGATTTCTGGTTGGTTCAGTGTTTTCTCTCAACAAGCCCATCATTTCTATCCACACTACTCGTCCTTTAGCAGGCAGTGTTTGCGGACTCCCAAAATAATGAATAGTACAGACCCTAGCTCCTCACCGCTGAACCTCTGGTCGAAACTAAGCCAACTACAGCCAAACCCCTGAGAGTCCAAGTCTAGACAAAAATGGGCTGGCAGGTCTGAGCCAGTCCCAGGCTGGAGAATTTCCCTGGAGATTTCTTTTTCATCAGGCCCACGTGAGATTTGTGTTTAGTCCTTGGAAGTCCTGGATTAAAGAAATTCTAAGTCCTCCCTGGGCCCGTGGGCTCTTGTTCAGCGTGGTCTGGTGGGGAGATCCGGTCTCTCTCTCTTTCCTGGTCTAATAAAGTGTTTTGAGCTCCGGGGAGTAAACGCACCGTGGTCAGAAGCGCTATGGCAGGTAGAATTCGCATTATTTATTGAGTGCTGCCCCCTAGAGGATTACAAGCTGGCCGGCCGCCTGGAGTCCCCAGGGTTCTGAACCAGGCTCACCCTCTACCCAACTGCAGGAAATCAGGACTTCCCTCGGGTGGATTGATGAGAAGTCTTGCAGCAGTCGCGCTGAGGACTGCCAGGAAGTAAGTTAGCTCCCTCTTTAGGACACCTCTGAAAAATTAAAACCCATAATGCTGGGAATCAGGTCCAGGAACAGAACACCAAAACTGACCCTTCTCCCTACCAGACCAAGGACCCTTGAAGCTGCCTGAGCAGGACCCCCAAGAGCAGGAGCCCAGAGCTGCCATTCTTATGCTTTCCCAATGGGTTTTAGAGTACCTTTTCTCTCTCTCTCCTCCTCCTCCTCCCTGTGCCATTCACCGAAACCCTGGCTGTAATGGTCTCAGAAACAGGATTCTTCCATGTGGGGCACTTATTAGCACAAATGGCTTGGTACCCCTGGTGAGTCGTGGGGGGAGGTGATGCTAAGTGACTTTCTTTATACAGGTTGTGTCTCTAGAGATAGTAGTGTTTCTTGTCCTTAGGTTAGCGTCTTGGCAAGGACAGAAGCTGGGATCTCTACTGAAGGTTCAAAATCCAGACTGCCTCTTTCTCCTATTAAATACTGGGGAGGGGTGGTCTTTCTTGACAGTTGATGTTTAAACAGGGGGAAAAAAGTAAATCTGGAGTTTTTAATAACGTAGATGTGCTCTCAAGCCAAGGGAATAAGGAGGGCATGAAGGAAGAGAGAGGGTTGGGGGTGGGGGATGAAAGGAATGAAAGGTAGCCTTTGGGCCAGCCAGGGGTTATGGTCCCTGGAAGAACTCACTAGGCCTCTGTTAAATACCCTTTCAAACCAGGCATCTGAGATTAACAGTGTGATACGGGGTCCGTGGATTTACACAGCACTGTAAAATCCCTCCGTGGCTTGGCTCAACTATTGCAAATCACTTCTGATTCAATTTTGTTTTGGTTATCTCAGTGTAAATAACAGTTAAGTGGGAGTTACAGATTTTTCAAACACTAAAAGTGATAAACAAAGCTAATGGCAAGTCCAGATAAGGAGGAAAACCACCCAGAAGAATCCACAAGTACAAGCAAAGAAATAAATGGGATCTTCAGATGTGTGTGTGCTTCTTGTCACCGAAACTTTATTTTTCTTCATCAGCCGAGTGGCAGAGAAGGTACATGCCAGTGTTATTTCGACTGTTCTTGTTGGAGTCTTTAGGATAATGTAGTAATAGGTGCTTAGTGAAGCAAGACAGTTTGGAATCCACAAAGCCATCCTCAGAAACAAAGATACAAGTGTTTCCCCAGCTGTTAGCTTACAACTCCCTCTAAACAGTTTTCACACCTCCATTTAAAAATAGGTGGCATAATGCTGTTTTCTTTCTCGGGCGCGCTGTGACCACATTTCCCTGGGGGAAAGGTGAATAGAAGTAGCTACAGTAGCATTCGGAGGAGAAGCCTTCACGTACCCGTACTTTGGGGGACGATTGGGGGGGAATCCATTTTAATTACCTGAAAAATTCTTGGCATAAAGTCTCTCTTCTTCTGATAGTTACGAGTTAGGCGCGCAGGGAGAACTGAACCCTTACCCAGCGAGCAGAGGAGTCTGTTTGGGACACAACAAAGGACCCGAGTAGTAAACGCACGAGTGTTTGGGGTCGTATTCAGCCGGGGCCGGCCGTGTGTGTCGCCGCCACGCACTGCTGCCGGTGCGAACGCATGGCTGAGCCGCCGCCTGGTTCCCTAAACACCGCACGCCACCCAACTCCTCTTGTAACGCCATTGCGCGTGGCATTGTGCTGCCTCCTACGTGTGTGGCCTCGGAGCTCGGGAATTTGGGTTGGGGGGCAGGGATTGCCCGCATTTCCTGCGGAGTCTCCGGCGGGCGGGGACGGCGCGGCCAAGGGCAGTGCGCCCCGGAGGTGCCCCGGAGCGCTCCCTCTCCTGGGCATTGCGCGCGGGCGGCCGGGCGCAGCCGGGCGCGGAGGTGCCCGGGGTGGGCGGGAGGTGCCCGGGGTGGGCGGGAGGTGCGGGTGGCAGAGGAGCGGCTGGATGGGAGCCGCCTCAACTTTGATCGGGCCGCCGCTGGGCGGGTGGGGGGGGGAGCCGCCGCCGCCCCGCCCGAGCCCCGTGCCGCGGCGCTGATTTGTGCGCCGCGCGTCTCCGCGGCTGCCTCTTTAATCAGGAACACAGAAGGGGCGGGCCCAGAGCCGGCGCGTAATCGGATAGCTCTGCCGCGGCTCTGACATCCACATGCGGCTCGGCCTGAAAAGGCTGGGGGGAGCCGGAGGGGAAGCAGAGAAGGCGAGCGAGGCACTAGCCCGAAGCCCGCCCCCGGCACATCCTCAGACGCGCAGACCTCGGCGAGGCGCTGGGCGAGGTGGAGGTGAGGGCGGGCGCGAGCGAACTCGGAGAGGGGCTCGCTCACTCCTAGGCGATCCCAGCCGCCGCCGCCGCCGCCCCGCCAGCAGCAGCAGCAGCCGCAGCAGCCACAGCCGCCGCCGCCGTCGCCGCAGCAGCTTCTTTCCTCTGACTCCCCTCGTCAGGCTGGCCGAGCGGGTGTAGTTGCTGGGGAGGCTCCCGCTAGGGGAACCCGGCGACGGCAGGAGCTGGGCGGCCGCCTCCCACTCCGGCCGTCCGGCGGTGGCTGCCTCCGCCCGCGCGTCGGTCCCGGGTGCCGGGGGATGTGTGTCAGTTTACGCCTCTGAGATCGCACAGCTGCCTGGGGACCGTGGGATGCCCAAGCCAAGTCTGGGCTTTTCTTTTTATCGTCATTATTATTATATATATATTTTTACGCTTGGCTTCCGGGAAATCTTCGTGATGTTGTAGGATAAAGGAAATGATACTTTGAGGAACTGGAGAGGACATAGATGCGTTTTGTTTTTAAGAGAGGAAACCCGTCCCCTCTTGCTAGCTTGCTCCCGCGTTGCTGATTTCAAGAGCCACCCTCCTCTTAGTGAGGTGAGAATCCAGCAGGAATAAGGTGAAGACGGGCCGCCGGGACCCAGGAGGGAAACACTGACCATTAGAGACCTTTGCAGAAGACACTGTAAGGAAGAAAGCAAGAGAGAGGAAAACAAAAAGACTTAAAATTATACAAGAAATCTACAAATCCAGCTCTGAAAGCCTCTCAGAAAGCCTCCTTCTCCAAAATGGATATGTTTCCTCTCACCTGGGTTTTCTTAGCTCTCTACTTTTCAGGACACGAAGTGAGAGGCCAACCAGGTAAGCCCCTGAAAGTTTTTCTGTTCATTTCAACATGCTTTTTCCCTTTAAAACCAACGGCTTATATGGGCCCCCACGGAATGGCATAGAAAGAGGCTTCCTCTATACTAAATAATTTAAAGAGAGATCCCAGCCGGCCCTCCCTACACCACCACCACTGCTCCTAAAACCTAACTTTTCTTCCCTACTAGGAGAGTGTGTGTGTGTGTGTGTGTGTGTGTGTTTTGAAACATAGAATTTGGCGGTGTTCAGATGTCGCATATGGACTGAATCAAAGGTTTAAAAATACTACAAAGCCTTTGCATTACAGTTTTGGGGATTTTTTTCCCCCTGTCTTGAAGCAGAACACATCTCCCTTGAGTTTCTTCAACCTAGCCAGTGAAATATAAATCATTTGCATTCTCTCCACTTAGCTACATTGAGCAATGTTAACTGAAGGGCTTGGGAAACACAAGAGTCTAGTTTTGGTTTTCCAGTGCTGTGGATTCTTTGCAGAATGTGTGGATATGCCTGGAAATCACAGGGCACAGGCTGATGGAGCGAGTGGGCCTGCAGCTGAGCTAGGGGCCTGGGGCTGGGCGCTGCTGGCAACCAAGGCGGCTGGTCGTCCCCGCTCTCCTCCCTGCATCCATGTGTTTTCTGGGAAAGTAAATCATGTTCTTTTCAAAATTATTATTAGATAAAACAGACTGCGTCGCCTTCGAAGGTCTCTTACTCTTGTGAAGTGGTTAGAAACTTTTGAGTGGAATTTGTTCTCAACCACTGCCAAAAAGGGTGTGTGGACAGACTGCAGAGATAAGGACTGCAAGGCCCAGAACAGTTTGGGGCCAGTATTTGGCAGCGGGGAGGAGGGCTGGCAAGGGGCACCCGGCCTGAGAAGGGATCGCTGAGTGCAGGGAATCCAGTGGGGCTTGCCTTTCCTTCCCCACACCACTCTCCCGAGAGTGTCTCTCTCCCCTCTGAAAACCGTGGGGAATCTGACAAAACTCTTGGAAGCTGCTACAGGTGATTGAGATTGGGGAAACCATCTATGGAGGAAACAGGGAAAAGAGAACGAGGAGATAAAGCTTCCGTGAAGTGCCCTTAGTGGAAGGCACTTCCAAGGCTACAGCCGGCGGGCGGCCGGGGTAGGGCTAACCCCCTGCGGCTTCCTGGGCCCCTCCCCTCCATCACCGCGGCATGGGGGTCCTGCGGGAACCCAGAGGGGAAGCTGTTCGCCTGGTGCTCTGGCTCTCGCCGCCAACACACCCCATTTAAGCTCGAGTGTTTAGTTGAGGGGAAGGAAGACTGAGGATCGCCTTTGCTATCCAGATCACACGTTTGCTGCTCCTTCTCTGCCATATAGCCGGTCTTCAGGGCAGCTGCAAATCGGATCAAAGAGATGGGCGCAGGTCTCACTTGTCTCCCCATCCCCTCTTGCTTTAATTCTAAGTTCCCAGCTTGAAGCGAAATTAAATTACCTCCCACAGACCTAGATGCTGCATAAATTATGTATGTTTGTGTGATTCGCTGTGTGTGTGTGTGTGTGTGTGTTTGCGCGCGCGCACGCGGTGAAGATGCCCACAGTATATTATGTGTTCAGGCACGGACTCTAGTAGGCCCCGGCGAGCGCGCGCACACCGGGGCACACACCGCCGCGCGCGCGCTCTCACATACACACGCGCGCGCGCGCGGACACACACACCCAACTTCAGGTTCCGTGTGCTTTGCGGAGCGGGAGGGGTCGTAAAGACTCAGACCCATCTCCTACCGCAGATGTTCGCGCATCTGTCCCCGAGCGCTGCGCGGAGTGTACGTGTGCGTGCGACACCCGCTCGAACCCACTCCCGCTCTGCCACCTGCCTTTCGCGCTCTCCGCAGAGCCCCCTCCCACCCTAGCCCCGGGCCGCGCTGCGTCACTTCTAGAGAAGCCCAGGGGCGCGGAGCGCGGGGCAGGTCACCCACTAAGACGCCGCAGGCAGCCGGGCACCCGGGGTGGGACCTCCTTGTGGAACACGGGGCTGGGACCCGCCCTGGGTGGATATTCTCCAGCTTCTCAAAAAGGCGATCGCAAGCCGCGGGGAGCTCGGGCTTCCCGTCGGAGCACCCGATTGGCACCCGAGGAGCTGGCAGCCGCTGGCAAAGGGCGAGGCCCTACTAAACCTCTGACTCACCCGGTGCGCGCCTGCCGGGAGGGGGCTGAGCCCAGCCGGCGGCCGCGGTGGCGGGAACCCGTTCGGAGAAGGAGTCAGGGGAAAGGGAGGGCGGAAGGTGCAGGAGGGGGAGCGACTGAGCAAATGACCCCGCGGCCGCGGCGGCAGCCTCTCGGACTGGCGGGAGGTGGGTCGGCAGGCCGCATGGGCTGCGCGCTCCAGGCCCCCCACTCCCTGACCCGCCGCCTGCCTGCCTGTCTGCCTCCTTCTGCCTGGGTTCGGGGGCTCGGGGCAGCCCGGCGGGCCCTGCCCTGAGCGCCCCCTCCTGTCTCCCGCGCCCTGCTCTGCGCTGAATTCCCCCGGCCGCCCCTGGAGGGCCGACTCCGAGGGGCTGAGGTCCGGGGCCGCCGGAGCTGGGGATCCGAGCGCTGGCCGAACTGGGAGGCGGGAAGTCAGGGTGCGATTTCAGAACGAGGGCGGAGAGGGGCGGAGGGGAGCCGGCTCTAGCCTCGGGGATGCGCGCAACTCGCACGGCTCCTAGCAGCGCCCAGCGCCCGCCCCGGCGCCTGAGCAGGTGAGGAGCACGCGGCGCGCGGGCATCCACGTGGCGGGGACGTGGTGGCCCTCCAGCCTGCCCCACCCCTCAGCGCCGTCTCTAACACTGCATCGATTTGTTTGGGCTACGCAGCAGAAACAGAGCCGAACGATCCATAAACATTCTATTAAGCAAAAATATTACAGCGAAAGCAAAACCGAGGCTCGAGACTGGGAGAAGCTGGCTGCCTCCAACAACTCCAGCCTTGTCCCCTCCTCCTTCTTGACTAAGGACACCCCCAGGGAGAGGCTTGCGGCATTTCCTCCACGCTGTCCACTGCCAGAAAGTTAAGTCGCCGCTGCGGTTCTCCGCTGGGGAGAAACCTCTGCAGTCGCCGGCGCGGTCAGCTTCCCCTCCCCCGCCTTCTCGCTCCTTGCTTTTCCACGTGAGAAAGAGAAATACTCACAGCCAACGCTTCATTTTCACTGATTGATTTCTTTTTAATATCAACACAAGTTAATGGAGGCGAGGCGAGCTGTGATTAAACGGCTGCCCCCCACCCTTTGCCTCGGGCTGACTGCGCCGCAGTTTTTCCAGCCGGGTCCCAGGAGCCCGGCGGCTGGGTGGGGGGCGCCCGCAGAGCAGAGGCGAGGTCCAGGGGCTGGCGGGGGGGAGGGGGGCGGGTGGTGGAGGAATGAACCGGCCTCTCCTCTGGGAACCGTGGGGGTGGGGTGGGAATCAGCTTTCCTGGCAAGCTTAGGGGATCCGGCTCATCCGTGTCGCAGCTTCTGCGGCTCCGGTTGAATTTCTCTGAAAGGGGAGGGGATCCACGCTCTGGTGTACTGGCGTGTGCTCACGGCTCGCCGCCCTCCCTCCTCCTCCTTTCCTTTCGGCTACAGACAGAGAGGAGAGCCCCCTGGCGCTAGCCCCTCCTAGTCAGCGCCCGGCACTACTCACCCCTTTGCTGGGGGAGGGGGGAGGAGGCGGTCTGCGGTTTGCTCAGGAAATTGTTCAGGTCCTGACAATGGGTTTCTTCAGATGGTGGCAACTCCCAGCCCCAACGTCTCCACCCCCGGGTCCCGTCGCTTGTGGCCAAAAGAACCCAGACCCTATAACCAGCAACCTTCCCTCTCCCGCCCCCAGAGCTTTGATCTATGCCTGGGTTTAAACACCATTGCCATGGACACGGGCAGACGCGGTCAATCAACCTTGCGTCTGGAGTGGATGATCAGATAAGAGGTGTAAACTGTCCGTGGGAGACAGGTCTGGGTTCAGACAAATCCTAAAAGAGAAGCAATGACGTTCTAGGCGCCTGATGAGGATTTCTCTTTTAGCCCCTCTCCCCAAAATGCTGGATGACCATGAGCAGGTGTAATGATTTGCAAGCAAAACTCTGAACTCCTAGATTGTACACAGACAGCCGGCTCTAGGCTCTGGGGACTGGTCTCATGCCCACGTTCAGTGCGTGCCCAGTAAACTTTACCCCATAAGCAGCCACTGGAGGTAGTGAAGTTCTTTCCAGCTGCCAACAGAGCACACAGTGCAAAACAGTGGAAAGAAGAGAGCTCCCCATGAGTGCTCCAGGCAAGCACCTTCTTGTCCAGGATGTGCCTGGTAGGGTTGCGAATGCCCAGGCAACACGACGGGTTTGGACTTTGGTGCCTGCCTTCAGATTAAGTCACAGAGCACCCAACTGGCAAAATGTAAGGTTGGAAGACTGCGGTGACTTGGAAACCCCGGGCTATGTAGACGGGACTCCTGCTGTCTACCAAATGGCGCTCATCCCCTGCTGTTGACTGTAAAATCCACATTTTGCCACAGAGAGGTCAGCTCCTACCTTCCTTAGTATAGAAAAAGAGGAGTCCGAATGCCAATTCATATGCAATGAGGCATGAATGTAAACAAGGGCTGGAAGGGGCCTGGGGGCATCTGTGGGGAGAAACACCATTGGCTAGATGATTCTGAGGTCCCTGCCTGGTGCTGGTGCTGTTTGTTCATTTCATTTAGCTGCTTCTTAAAGTCATCAAGAGAATGAGCTGACCGTGTGGTCAGAGTGTGGGACAATTCTTGGTTGATGGAATTCAGAGCCAGGTTGGTAAGCTGGAAAAGACTAGGAAATAGAGAGGAGGTTCTTCTTTTTCAGAAGTTGGAGCAGGAGCATGATACCTTTTAATTTCTTGCACTGTTGAGAAAGGACTTGAAACGTGACATCTGGGCAGTAGTTCATGTTGTCATTAACGTATTTGCAGTATTTTATCATGTGACCATTATTTGCCACTCTGTGATCTTTGTGGCACCCTCCTTGAGGGGCAGACATGAGTTTGAGCCCCAGAAGTAAGTCTTTGTACCTTTCCTTCCAGGTAAAGAAGTTACTTTTTTTTTTAATTAACCCATTCCTGGAAGATCCTGCCTGAGTTTGTCCTAGAGAGCCTACAGCATTTTTCAAAGCTTTATCTGCCTTGATGAGAAATGGCCAAGGGGCTTAATGGTTTCATTACCTAACAGGACTCGGGGAGGCTGGATTCCGGGACACAGTGGCCCTGTAGCATGGCTGGCCCTCCAGGAGAAAGGATCTTCTGAAGCTTTAGGAAGCTGTCAAGTTTAGATAAGGCTGAGCTCCGATCCTATGGGACCTTGGTTGTATTAATAAGAAGAAATTAATTTTTAACCACTGGGAACGTTGCCAAATTATGTGACCTTTGGCAGACCAGCTGTGCTATAAAAATAAATCCCCCATTTCTGAAAATGCTTCCCCTATCCAGTAGAACAATAACAACGTGGCATTTAGGATAGGGATGAGTGGGCTTGGGGCGACAGGAGAGAAATGGGAGTTGCCAGCAAAAAACCCTCAATGTTGTGACACATGGTTTCAGATTCGAACATCCTATCCACACCACCCTCCCACCCTGAAGACACACCTTGGTTTCCGGTACACAGGAAAGAGGGCTGGGATGACAAGGAGCTGGGTGCCAGTGTGTACAGGGAGGGAAGAAGAGGTTAAGGGCTCCCAGCCCTCCCCACACCCAGCCTTGAACGGAGAGATTACTGGCAGGCGGGAAGAGCAAAGGGAGTTTTCCGCCCAGGCAAAACATTTGTCTTTCCCTAAATGCCAATAAATAAGTTTGTCACATAGAAGTTTTGGGGAGCCCTGCCTTGGGCTTTCCAGCTTCCAAAACACTGTAGCTGGACTGCCCAGGCTGAAAAGCCAGCTCAGCCATTTGCCAGCTCTGGGGTCCAGAACACTCCGTCTCTCTGTACCTCAATTTCTTTTCTGTAAAGTGTGTTTGATAGTACTACTCCCCCCATCGGGTGTTTTGTGTTGTGGCAGATTGCACAGGGCACTGCTTGGTCCAGTTCTGAAGGCCTTTATCCTCAGAAGAGTTTCAGGGAGGTTAACTGGAGCTCATGATCATAGAAAGTACATTATAACCATTGTGATAAGTTTATGTTATTTTTATGAGTTTTTGCAATAAAATAATTATCATTCTCAGCTCTTACCCACTGAACACTGGTCTGTGTTTCATAAGCTTCAGATGATCTCTCAGCACACTGTTCTTCAGAGAGCAATATTCTTTGCTGGATTTTCATCTCAGATTTACATCTCCTTGTTGCATTTTTTTCTCTCTCTCTCTCTCTCTCTCTCTCTCGCCTTGTTCTTCTGCTGGCGGTGTTCTCATCTCTACTTTTTTTTTTTTTTTTTAATCTCTCCCCCTTTCCTTCCCTTTTCTCCTCTTCCATCCTTCATCCCTGCAAGTGTGCTCAGCAGGGAGCATGTGTGGAGGGTGCTCCCCCCCACCAACGTGCAATAACTTCTACTCTGGCATTAAGGCCCCTCAGCAGCTGAACTCAAGAAAGTCATCATAAAGACAAAATAGCTTTTACCCAGCAAGACTCTTAATAATCCCATTTCCCTCTGGGTCTTCATAAAAGAGTCATGATCTAATCCAGGAAAAAGGAAGGGGGCTGGGAATAACAAAAGGAAAGCTCTCCCTGGTAGCCCACAGTGGATGGGGCTGCTAGCCAGCTTAATGCACATATCCAGTGAGTCCCTGCTCTGGGCCTCAGAAGATCCTGATAACCAGTGATCTGGGCTCTGGCCAATCTTTCAGCAAAGAAAATAAAGGGAATTGCAAACTGTGGGACTGAGCGGTAGTAATAATAATTGTTTTGATGAAGGGGAAAAATAAAACAGATGTGCCCCAAGAAGCATCTTGGGGGCCAAGGGCAGGGAGATAGGGGAGGGATGGGGAGACGGAAGAGATCATTGATTACCAACAACCTGTTTAGTGATGAAGTAGGAGCATGCCTCTTCCTGGTGCTATGGGTAACAACTATCTAGAACTCACCTTCGGGAGAACAAGAGAGGCAGGGGGTGAGGAAATGCTCAGATAAATTATTTTTACCATCACTAGGATTAAAATGTAAATATCCTTTGAACTGCAACATTATTATCCGGGGTTTAGAGTGTCCTTTGGAGACCAGGTTCACATAACTCAGCCTTGACTTATGACCAGGTATCATGATCCCAAACACGTTAACTGAAACTCTCAGTTCACCACTAAAAAATCTTCGCATTTAACAGCACACTGTTGGGTTGGGAAGGAAGGGTAGGACTAGAGAAGCAGAACAGTTTGGATAAAGCTTCCTCAGAGTTTGTGCTGGTTAGCGATACTTTGGGTGCTATGTTAGTCAACTAGCAGTTGGTGAATTAATCCCTCAGAGTCTGACTTTTGGGCAAGGCTCTGGGTTTGATCCTAAAAAGTTCACTAAAGATGAATGAGGAAGGAGTCATGCTGTCAAGTTGCTGTGGTCCTGAGGAAGGGATAAGGGTGTCCCGAGCCTTCACACACCTTAGAAGATGTTAAAGAGCTTCGGTCTCAGAGGTTCTAGATATGGAGTCCAGAAGAGTACTCTTGGTGTGGGAGACCAGGGAGGGGGACATGGTATGAGCGCCTAGACTGAGAGGATGGATGGGCATTAGAGCTGGGAAGGAGTATCAGGGGAAGATGAGAACTGAGAAGTGGGGGGCGCCTGGGTGGCTCAGTGGGTTAAAGCCTCTGCCTTCAGCTCAGGTCATGATCTCAGGGTCCCTGGATCGAGCCCCACATCGGGCTCTCTGCTCAGCGGGGAGCCTGCTTCTCTTCTCTCTCTGCCTGCCTCTGTGCCTACTTGTGATCTCTGTCTGTCAAATAAATAAATAAATAAAATCTTAAAAAAAAAACTGAGAAATGGGCACTGGGTTTATTTGGGGAACACTCAGAAGCTGCACTTTGGAATGTGTGGAGGGAAATAATTGCAAATAAGGTCAGAAATGATTCATTAGGCTAAACGCAAGGCCCCATTGCTAGGCCAAGGGGTTTGGATTTCATTCACTAACCAATGGGGAGCCCCTGATGTCTCACCATAAGCCTTTGGTTCGCTTAATCCAAATAAATGAAAAAAAAATTATATTACCTTTTTTTCTCCTTTGGTTTTTGGAGAGACCTCAAAATTAGTCTTCCTCTATTTCCTTCCCCAAATGTCTATTGAAATGGGCAGGCATTGTAATCCCACATCTCTCATCAATGGCATCAAAATTACATTTGCAATGAGGACTGGAAAAGAGTGGACATAAATAAAAACTAATGATATTATATTGGCTGCCCTATTGGAATTGCATTTGTTTATGATATAAGATGACAAATAACAAGGTTACCACAGGTGGCATGATTCGAGGTCAGAGGAGGTAATCACATCAAACTTAACGTTTTTTAAACGATTACACGAAGGTTCATTTTTAGAATCCAGATTAAAGGGAAGTGATTTTTCCAAAAGTCCCCCTTTCCAGACCCAATTCCTGGTTCTGTCCCCGGTGAATCCATTGGAGGTGTTTTCGAAGAGGGCACTTGCCTGGTTCCTTACTCATTTCTTCTTGCCTACGTGCTGCCTTTCCCTCCCGCCCTCTCATCCCCTCCTTCCTGCCCTCCCAGAGGTTCTTTTATTCAGATTTTGAACTTTATCACTGCAAAAGTTCACAGGGATTTCCATTTGCTGTGCCTTCAGGAGTGTATCACTCACTGCCACCCGGCCCCATAAATTGAATAGATTGCATCCCTTTCCAGTTGCCTTAGGAAGTGGTCAAACAACCGCATTCCTGGGCTGATGGATTGGCTCATTTCTTCCCAGCTTAAGCCAAGATACAGATTTTATGAGACTGTCTTGTGACAGACCGAAGTCGCTTTGAATAAAAAAAATCCAGCCTCGGCTCACAGAAATAACTCTTAAAAAGCAGCTTATCCAGGGTTAGTGAGCAAAATTTGGTTAAAACCCTGAGCAGGGAGCTTAGATGATTCAGCCAAGGGATTTGAAGAAACTTTTTGGTCTTCCTTTTTATGTATCGGTGTTGCTCACATGCTGACACACAGAACTGCGTATCCACAATATTTATACATTTGCAGCTACAGACTCAGTTAAGGAAAGAAACTCACGTCAGTAGGGCTAATGTGATTAAAAGACATTTGAACTCTCTATAATGCAAGACAGGCGTGCTCATCGGAAAAATCCTAGAGGTTGTTTCAAGGCTTACCAAACAGATGAAACATGAGTGACACCTTGAGTAAAGGTCTTGTTCTCTAGGTGGGGAAACAGCCTTTTCAATTTTTGGTTCAATCTGTGGGGTTATGGGATCTTTTCCCCACCTCATTATAGGGGCTTTGAATTTAAGAACTGAAACTGACCTTTAGAATCGCTCCTCTCATTTTATAGATGAGAAAACAAAGTCTCAGAAGTGTTTCCTGACTTACCCAAGGCCACACAGCTTGTCAGTGGTGAGACCATGTTGAAGGCAAGACTTCTTGCTAATGAAGTGGCAAGGTGACAACCGTCTCTCTTTTTAAGGAGGAGAAAGGGCTGCTTCTTTGCTTGCTGCTAATAATGAAATGAAAGCAGTACTTTGGAAGTACGAACAGGATGGGATTATGCTGTGGATAAAGGATAAATTATAGAGGAAATAAAGTCTGTTATTGTCAGGGAAAATGAAACCGACTGCTCCTCTCCATCTGACCCTCAGGGATATACGAGAAATGGTTGTCTTCTAATCCTTCTATCCTTTCTTCTTGTACAAGGTGTTTTAAAGTAACAAGGGAACTGGGTTCTAGTTCAGTGAGTTTCAAACTGTGCTCCCCAAAGCCCAGCAGAGGTGACAAGGGAACTGAGGGGACCGGATTCTACACCCCTTCTCGCCACCCTATCCTGCACCCAAGAGAGCCCCACTTCCTTCTACCTGCTTTGGACATTGGAGTTCTGGGTGGACTTTTGTTCAAAGAGAAAACAAACTCTTCAAAGAAGAACTTTGAGAACTACCCACTTGGTTTAATCCTCCCACTGAATTACAGTGTAGGAAGCTGAGAGGAATCCACTGGCCTCTTCTTGCTACCATGGGACCACCCCGCTTCCCTTTCCAGTAGCTCGGTCCCATCCTCTCGGACCCACCTCTGACCACAACCTGACTCCAGTCCCATGTTCAGCCAGTCCTAAATTTCCCTGTTTGGGCCAAGGACGTTTTCCTTCCATTCAGCTAAGCCCGGGATAGGACTGTTCTTTTGCTGGGGGACTGCCAGCAGGCTGTTGCCTGGTGTCTCCTGGTGCCTCCGCCCGGCCTGGGGTGAGCCATTGTAATTCTAATTATTCAAAAGTATTCGCAGCCATCAGGGTTTCCTTAGTGAACCTTAGTGTCAAGCGCAGGCCCTACAGGGTTCCTTTAGAACAACTCCAGCTGAATTTCCTTAGAAGGCAGACCAGATTTTAAAAAATATTTTCTTTTCCTTCTCATTACTTCCTAAAAATCATATATTACCAAGGAACTAGTGGTTTGGCTTAAATTTAGGTTCCTGAGAAGGGTGGGTTCCTTCGGAAGCCGGCAGAGTGAGTGGCTCAGAATTGCCCGCCGGCGGGTACAAAATCACTTTACCTGATGCAGAGCCCGGTTACCTCTAGGCGGCTTCAGATGGTGCCTCAGCCACCAGCAAAGATGAGGGCACCTGAGGAGGAGAGGAAAACAAAACAAAAAAACAGAGAGAGACTGGAGGATATAAATGTCAGAAATCATCTGACATTTCACATGTCAAGTAAAAACACCTAAATGCTCATCATGGGGGAAAAAAAAAAATCAGACCTTCCGGACTTGAGGACTTACTGTTCCCCTTCTTTCCAATTAGGTCTAGAGGTGTCCCCTTAATCCTTTTATTCTGCCCCCCTCCCAGGTCTTTATCTGGCCTGAGCTGGCTCGTGCCTCGGGCTGCCCTCACAGATGGAGGAGAAAAGCCTCTCTGAACCGCCCCAGCCAGGGTCTGCCTTCTTTTTGGGAAATGAATTTGCCCCAGGTGAAAGGTACTCACGAAATAGTTGAAGAAAGAAGTCCCTTGTCAACTCACTGAACAGGCCCGGTGGCTCCAACTTCCACGGGGTCCACTTCCCTTCTGTATGTGGAGATTGGCCTAAAGGGATTTGCCCTTGAGTTCAACTCTCTTTTGGCTCTGCCCGGACTCCTCTGACACAGGACAGACAGCATTTATGCTGTTCCTTCTGGGACACAAGACAGACCCCCCAGAGTAACGGGCGGTAGCGCTCTTTAGAGTTCATTTCTACTGGGGGCGTGTTTGTGTTCAAGAAATGAAGATCCCCAAACCTGGAAACGAGATATCAGTGATCAAGAAGACGTGTGGAAGGATTCAGT
The DNA here is from genome assembly GCF_010015895.1 of Lontra canadensis. Taxonomy (NCBI): domain Eukaryota; kingdom Metazoa; phylum Chordata; class Mammalia; order Carnivora; family Mustelidae; genus Lontra; species Lontra canadensis. The sequence continues at coordinate 8,941,300 of NW_022631012.1, read as the reverse complement.
GTGTTTTCTTTACAAGTTTTACTGATATCTTTCCAGGATTCAGTTCTCTCCAAGAAAAACAGAGGCAAAAATGATAGTATTTATCTTGGTGGCTATGTGTCTGTGCAAACGACGTGTGATATTTTACGAGCGGGTGTGAAAGCGTGTACGGGCCTGAAGTGTGACTTTCTAATAGATGTGTGTCCCTGACTTCTGCTCGGTATCTATGTGTGTGTGTCTGCTTTTCAGTGTGTGTGCCATCCAAACAGGAATGCGAGTTTATACAGGCTTGGGTATTGAAAGGGTTAACTACACCAAAGCAAAGCAGATGTTTTAATGAGTGTTCAAAAATTTTAATAAAATGCCTTGATTTTCTTCAGATAAAGAAAGGACAGGAAAAAAAAAAAAAAAGAAACGAGTTACTCCTTTTTCTTTCCATTAAGTTTTTACTGTGGAAAATACAGACTATCCGCTATGGGTTATACGTAATTTCAATTTTTTCTGAGTGGGGAAGTGGTTACTCCTGGTGTGGATGAGAAATGAAACCTTCCTATGAGGAAGTTTCCTGCCTTGATTGCTGCTTATGTGTGCCTGGTCTGATTCCTAAAAAAGCTTGAACTTGGGGAGAAAGGGGGGATTGAGGGAGAAGTTCTCCTTTTGGGAGTGGCTGGAGAGGAGAGCAGGGAGGGAGAGGGAGGGAGAGAGTGTGGGTGATGTAGAAACCATCACAGGAGCTCAGCTCCCATTCCTTCTGGAGAGTTCCAAGGCGAACGGGGTGGTTTGGGGGTGAGTCTGCTAGTCAGGGCTACAGTCTTGAGCAAAACAGCTGGCAGAGAGCTCTACCGGGGAGAAAACCCCTCCCCCTCCCAGCCTGGTAAGAGCAGCTGGTGATCTGAAGTCCCCACACCTCTGCTTTCTCAGAGGTTCCTTCTCAGCCCCATCGCATGTGCACGAGCCAGCACCAACTGGCCCCAGTTTGACTTGCTGGAAGGTGCTGGGCGCCCAGCATGGCCCGGGGTGTGGGCAAGCCTGCGGAGATTGGCTGCGGAGGAATGGGCGGTCCAGGCCCGGGGTGGGGGCTCCTCTCTGTCCGCGGGAGGGCTGAGCCTATTGTCCTGCAGGACTGGGGAGGGTGCAGGGTCATTAGTTAGAGGATGGTGTGGGCTCTGCTAGCCAGAGGAAATGGCCTGCTTTTGTTTTCCACCCAGTAGGAAATGGAACCCGAATCCATTAGATTCTGGGCAGTTCAACACGGCACAGTTTGAGCTCGCAGAGGCACGATGCCTAAAAGGCTACTTGTGCGGATCTGTGTGTCCCACCGCCATTGTGCGGCCTGCCCATCTTTTATGCATTTAAAGCCTGTCAGGCTGGTAATCTAAAGCAGAGGTCTGGAAGACAGTAATGCCAACAGACATGGGGAATAGTAAAGTGCACCTGTAGAGTTAAAAAATGCATGACCCTTTCCCTCAAAGAGCGAACGCAGGAGAAAGAGCCCGTCCTGTAGGGTAGATGCTGAGACGTGATACATAATTCACGGGCCCACGCTGCTCCATGCAGATGGCGATATTAAATCCTGATTGATGCTCAGAGAGGCACACATCGCAGGAAGGTCTCCGGGAGGCTTCTGAATATTTCCAGGTCTCTCGTGCCTTCCCGTCCTCGGTTCTAAGGTGGTATTAAGCAAAACCCCCCATTTCCCCGAACCCCTCCTGGGGATTACACTCCCAAATAGATGAGATTCTTCAAATGTCATCACCCACCTTTTCTGCCTTTGAAGTCGCCCCCTTGCCTCTTGGCCCACAGGAAGCTGTTTACCTCCAGCCGGGCACTGCTGGGAAGAGGGGCGGCTACCCCCCTGCAGTGGCCTTTCAAGTGGCTGGTGACTGGTTGGCCTGGAAAAGGCAGCAGCACACTCTGGTGGTGGTGACGAGGCAGGAGGGCCGGTGGGCAGAAAGCAAGGGAAAAACACAAAGCACTTTTGTGGGAGCTCTGAGGTCAGAGCCAGTGAATTCTCTAATGCAGATTTTTTCCACTCGGTGTATAATGAAATAATAAATCAAATTTGTGGTGTATGTGGAATTAAATGTTTGGGGTTTTTGCTTTTTTTTTCTTAAAAAAAAAAAAAAAGAAGAAGAAGAAACTAAAATCACCCTCCAGGGCCTATTCTGGCCCAAAGCTGAAAGTGTTTCCTCCATATCACATGTAATTGTTACCAGGCTTGCTTGTGGGTCGGCACCACAAAACCACTATTGTCACTTCCCGGAGCCGTTGCTTCTGGCTGCCTGGGCTGGGCTGGGAGACGCTGACTGAAATGAAGGATTTATGAGATAAAGATAGAGAGGAGAGGTTTGAACAAGAAGGGCCAAGGAGAGGAGACAAGGAAAGGCAGGGGGCAAGTTACATTTATAGCTCTCTTGTTTGTTTCACATCAGCGCATATAATTGGGAATATTTATGATCATTTTCTGGAATATTTTCATTTGGGGAACGTGTGTGATTGTGCCCATCTGTGTGTGTGTGTGTGTGTGTGTGTGTGTGTGTGTGGTGAGTGGCAGGGAAGATGAGTTGAAGTAATCTCTTCCACTGAGTGAGTAAGTAGGTTAGTCTTCTGGACTGCCATAAAAGGTTTGTAAAACAGTTTTAATCAGCCAGTGGTAGGGAAGAGAAGGGGGGAGACAAAAAAGAGGCCGTAGCATATTTGAAGTTCTTTGGGTTCTTTGACTTTTCTTTCAGACTCACCCTGTGGAGGTCGTTTGAATTCCAAAGATGCTGGCTACATCACCTCCCCCGGTTACCCCCAGGATTACCCATCCCACCAGAACTGCGAGTGGATTGTTTACGCCCCTGAGCCCAACCAGAAGATTGTCCTCAACTTCAACCCTCACTTCGAGATTGAGAAACACGACTGCAAGTAAGCGCCTGATTCCCACCCTCCCCCTGTCCCAGGCTCCCGCCCCTTCTGCTGCCTAATGGCAGCCCCCCTAACCCACCTCCTGAACAGGGGCCCCAGAGGGAAACCTCGAGATGACATTGTCTTCCAGGAGAAATAAAGCCTTAGGGGATCCCATAGTATGGAGGAAAGAGCCTTCTTGAGTGAAGAGGGTAGAGAAGCGCACCCTGTCTTCAAAGTGGGTTGTGGAGGAGAATCCCATCTAGGGGCCAGGGGTAGACTGCACTATACCAGCTCTTGACCTTGGGATTTACTTTCCCCTTGGAGCTCTCCCCATTTCCACCACTGCCACCACGTGTAGAAGCCCTACGAGCTTCTCCCCATTTCCACCACTGCCACCACGTGTAGAAACCCCACAGAACTAATACCAGGTCCCCACAAGGAGACTTCCTCAGCTTCCAGCCCTGGAGGATGAGGCTGTTCTGTTGTGAAGCGGCCGCTGGTTTCCTTACAGAAAGAGAGTGAAAAGTTTGAGTCCACACTTGGAGGTTTAAGCTTCGCACTGATTCTTACTACGCGTGCCGCATGGGTTGGAGTCTCCAAGCTGGTTGTACGGGTTTATGTCACCGACACCGTTCTAATTGCTTTACAAGTATCCCTCCGTCCTGCCCTCCTGGTGGCCCTGGGACATTGGTGTGGTCAGGGCTAACATTCTGCAGATGAGAAAACTGAAGCCCAGAGAGCCTCTCAGTCCCCCAAGGAGGCTTGGCTGGTCTCATAACACCAGTCCTGCTACCTTGGAAATGTGCAGCTTGGGAGATACCAAGTGGGCATTCAGACATCCATGAGTGCTTTAGAAACGGCTTCTCGACCCCACGGTCCCTTAAATGAAGTTGAAGGAGCAGGTAGCATTGCAATGTCAAGGATGTGCATGTACTTTGCACCTTCTAGTGGGCTCTATCCGAAAGTCTTTGCTCGTTGAAACAATAGTGTGAGTTTTCGGTGCAGAAAAGAACATAGCGATGATCACATCCTGCTCCAAAGGTGCCCCAACGATGTGCCACTGGGTGTTCAGTGTCCCGTTACGATTCCTAAACAGTCTGGACATTCCTTGTGACCGAGGTGTCGCAAAGATGGAAAAATTCATAAAGGGGCCAGCTGGCGAGAAAAGTGCAAGGGAGCAGGCCTACCTCCAGGCTCACGCGTCCTCGTGGAGGAGACAAGGCCCGCCCTTGAACCAGGGCTAGACTGAGAGGCGGTGAATTGATGTTGTTGTTATCCTCCTAGGACTACTTCACGCCTACATAATGGTTTTCTCCTAGCAAGAGGTAGTCTGCGCTGAAAACCGGAGGGTGTCTGGGATGGCTGCCTCATGTGATGAACAGTCATAAGACGGATTTTCTAATCCCAGATCTACTCTTGACTCAGTGGATGACATAGGGTAACTCATCAGTTCCTCTTTGCTTAAGTTAAAATGCACAGCCTGATACACTCCTACAGCATCTCAGTCCCGCTGAGTCCCGGCAGGGGACTTCAGCAAGGGTTTCTGGCAGAAGAGCTCCTGTATTGGGTGTTTTTGCAGCCCAGTGCCTTTGGCTGGGCTGCAGGAGGCTGGCACAGACTGGAGCCTAATGCACAGGGAGCTTGGGTCTGAGCTCAGAGAAATTTGACTAAGCACCTCTGTCTACCGAGGGCCAAATTCTGTTATGCGTATGCCAGCAAATCTCCCAGGGAAATTGCTAAGAGGTCATCTTATGTATATTCAGAGTGGCAGGACAGGAAGGCATGGCTTTTGGAAGGAAGAACTCGGAGCCTAGTGAGCATGGCTTAACACATGTTAGGGAACTAAGCAAGGCCAGGAAAACATGCTCTTACCCTGTTTGGGGCCGCAGGGTCTGCCTTCCCCCAGCCAGGACTCAGCCCCCTGGGTGGGGAGAACTCAGGTTGCTGGAGTCTCCGGCAGCAAAAGGGGACAAGCTCTTGCTGGACTTGGAGTAGGGGAAGCAGAAAAGTTGCACGTTATCTTCGGGCTTATAATCCTTACTAAGCAGCTTCCTGTTTTTCTCCCCACACCCCATGGATGCTTCTGGCTTGAACTGAAAAGGTCAGGAAGGTCAGAAAAAAAGTCTTTCTGGGGTCTCTTTTCCCCAGTGCCACGTTATCAGAAAGGCTCTGCTGGGGTCAGGCCTCCACTACTTAACCTCGTCCTTAATTCTCTCTCCCTCCCCCCTTTCCCCTCTGTTCCCCATTTCTCTGTCATTCCTGTTGACTCTTGTATGTAGAAAGACACTCCCGGTTCTCTCCATCTCTCACTCTGCAAGGTATTTTTAACATTCTTCCCTGGCCATTTGCATTCAGAATAAATGAGCTTCTCCTCCCCCACGGCCTTGTACCACTAGCTGGTGAGAGGAACAATTAAACTTATTGAAGTGTTCGAAGTTCTGTCTGGTGCCTTCTCTCTCCCCCTTCTGTCCTTTTCAGTCCAAGGGAGCTCCTGGGTTTGGAAAGCGCTGACTACCAAAGGAAATTAGACTCCTTTCTCTTTTCATTTCCGGTGCATGTTTTGAATTGGACTTGGCTCTCCAGGCTCCTAGCGGGGATGGATGCTTACCAAGGGAAAACCGCCTGCACTGTCCTCCTCCTGACAGGGCACAGCAGCAACACCCCTGCAGAAAGGAAAGTGAGTAAGAGCACCAGGAAGCAGCCAGCCCCACACTGGAGGAAGGGCCGGCCGCGGACAGCACCATCCCCTCCTCACATCTGTGGGGGTAACGGGCAGAGGTGGCCCCGAGATCCAGGAGCAGGCCCGGCCCGGAGCTCCCTGGGCCCTTGGCTCTCTGTGTCTTGAAATCCTCAACCCAAAGGTGGAGCCCCTGAAAAGTAAACCCCAGACAGGCCTTTTGCCTTGAACAGCCGCTTGTCCGTTTTGTTCCACCGAAGCCTGCTGTCTGCTTGGAAACTTTCCCTCACAGCCCCAGCTCTGCCTGAGTCAGCGCGGTCCCAGGCCACCACCATCTGTGGGGAGCTCTCTGACTCCTCCCTCGGGCTGTGAGCAGGAATCCAAACCCCCAGCACCCACAGGCTGCTCTCTGTGGGCAGAAACCAGAGGCCCCCGTGGCCTGGCCACGTAGATGTGGCCAAGGGACCAAAGGGCAGGACTCAGGGTCCTCTGAGGGAACAGGGAAGAACCACTCATTCCCTGTGGTGAGGAAGAGGGTACTACTGCTTTTCCCCTGAGTCAGCCAGCAGTAGGCGGGACACTAGAGGGCTTTGGGAACATATGTACACAGACTTGAATCTTTTTCCATTTCTGAAATCTAAGATACATGCGTTTTTTTTAAGAACACCCACCTGCATATGATACACAACTTATTCATGAGGCCTCAGACCAGCATGGCCTCCCTCCCCAGCCCAGAGGCCCAAGGGAAACCCAAACCGAGAGTCTGGGCCCTGTTAAGAATTGGTCACTTCCAGATGGGTGTCTCGGAAAACATGCTTCACCAAGTGTGCAAACCACTAGGAAGACCTAAAAGAACATTTCTTGAAAGAACAAAAAGCCCACACGAAGTTTATGCGAGTGATTTTAGGCATGCGTTCGGCATCTCATTTTCCACGGGAGAGCCGTGCTCCGTCCAAGGGAAATGTTTAGATACTCGGACCTACTCATTTAGAGTTCCACAGTCCTCTTTTGAAAGGATTTCTAATAAAGAACATTCTAAATCCTGTGCCACACTTCCCTGTCTTCTTAAGCAAAACCAGCAGTAAGGGGAGTCAACTTCTCCTTCATGATTCAGGCCTCTAATTTCAAATTTCGCTTTTTGTGACCCAGGCCAGGTTTTGTCCAATTTGGATCCCGAGAGATTGAGAGTTGAGTTTTTGTTGACCTTCTAAACTTCCCAGGCCTCAGTTTCCTCACCTGCAAAGCTGATCATAAGTGCTTCGCAAGATTGCTGTGTCTTGTTTGTGTGGATACGCAATGAATTAGCAACCGCATTAACACCGTTGTCCTTTGTCAGGGGAAAGTCTGTGACTTTTTCCTGTCAGTACTCTTGCTGTCACTTCCTGTGAGGTGTATGCCTGCCTCCCGGAGCCGCCTTCTTCTGACTTGTATTACTCTTTCATTGTGTTGTACGGATATTGCTTCCGGAGATCTTGCTGTCCATTGGGAAGTTCTGGGTCTGGGGTCCCAGCTCTGCCCGAAGCCAGTGTCATCCAGGGCCAGCATGTCTGCTTGGCTTCAGTCCGCCAAGCTCACGGTGGAGCAGGCTCTGAGGCACACCCCCATGGACAGAGTGTGAAAAGCATCAGTGCACAGAATCCTGGCACCAGCTGAGGTCCGCAAGATCTTTTCTTTCTATTTTTTTTAAAGGTTTTATTTATTTATTTGACAGAAATCACAAGTAGGCAGAGAGACAGGCAGAGAGAGAGGAGGAAGCAGGCTCCCCGCTGAGCAGAGAGCCCGATGTGTGGCTCGATCCCAGGACCCTGGGATCATGACCCGAGCCGAAAGCAGAGGCGTTAAGGAACTGAGCCACCCAGATGCCCCCTCAAGGTCTTTTCTGAAATCATCCTCCCAAAGCCCACCCATGTTCTGAATACTGGAGGTTTAGGGATATTTGGCCTTTAGCTAAGTGTGCTGGATAAACAAGGAGCCCCTGTATTTTTGGCCAGAGGAGCTCTTTAAATCTTAGACTTGCCTATTTCTCCCAAAGTAAGGGATGATATTCTAGAGAGGCAGCAGCTTCCCAGGTTGATAAACTGATTATGGTCTACAGAGGGAATGGACCAGATCTCAATAATCTAGCCCCTCCCCATCCAGCTGACAGCAACTTCTGTGCTCCGTGAGCATCCTCCATTCCAAGCAAACAGCCAAAGAGAACCTTATATCTGCACGAGACCCTGTGAGTGCCCAGTGCTTGGACCCTCCTCCTTCTCCCCTCCACAGGGACCAGCCGCACACTCCCTTCGTCTTCCCTTCTGTTTCCTTGATTCTCCCAGTTCTCTTTTATGGTTCCCAAGGTCGAACTCCCAGAGCATTGCGTATTGCCTTGATTTGCTGGCTTGCCTTTAGTTCATGGGCGGTCCGTGTTATGTTCTGAGAGTGTAAATTCTCTAAGGGCATGGACTACATATTTCATTTCTGTACCCTCAGGACACCTGGTCTTAGAGTAGTAAGCAGGTGCATGCACAGGATTGTTGCATATTTTTACATTTGAGTTGCCAGGACATAGGTCAATGTGGCAGGAGCCCATGCTGGAAGCAGACGGAACTGTCTGCCCTATGCGTCCATCACGTGATGTGATATAATGAGAGCAGGAGGATGAGACACGGGCTTACGGAGGTCACTAAGCCCTCTGTGACTCAGCCTTTCACCAGTGAAATGGCAATAAACCATGCATTCATCCATAGTGACTAAACGCCTACCATGTGCCACACGTGATGATAGCATTGGGAATGCACTGATGAGTATATCATATTCTTTGTCTTCATGGAGCTAAGAGTTTGGGAGCAAGTCTGGGGTGCCTGGGTGGCTCAGTCGGTTAAGCGTCAGATTCTTGATTTTGGCTCAGATCATCTGTCAGGGTCCTGAGTTCAAGCCGCATGTCAGGCTCTGTGCTGAATGTAGAACCTGCTTAAGATTCTTTTTCTCTCCCTCTGCTCCCTGCCCGCCGCATTCACACACGCTCTCTTGTTCTAAAAAATAAAATTAAATAAAATAATGTTAGGGATGCCTGGGTGGCTCAGGGGGTTAATTAAGCCTCTGCCTTCGGCTCAGTTCATGGTCTCAGGGTCCTGGGATCAAGCCCCGCATCAGGCTCTCTACTCAGCCTGCTTCCCCTTCTCTCTCTGCCTGCTGCTCTGCCTACTTGAGATCTCTCTCTGTCAAAAAATTAAATAGCATCTTTAAAAAAAAAAAAAAGAAAAAATAATGTTAAAAATATATGGTTATTGATGATAAAGCTACCACGTCTAGAGCTTCACCTCTGAGACTAGCGCTTTGCTCAGTGCTCCACATACATCATCTCATTGATCCTTGAATCACAAAAATGTGAAGTCCTTGTTACTCTTCCCATTTTACAGATGAAGAAACTTGGACTTAAAGACTAACTTCTGGCCCCAGGTACCACTCACAGGAATAGTGGGGAAGGGATTTGAAGCCAGAATGCCCTCCTATGCGACCTGTGCTCTACTCTTAGGCTCCACTGTGTCCCCCAGCACTGTGAGCTCTGCCTGGGGATATGCAGTGGGCCTGATTATGTGAGCCACCAGCACTGAGACCCAGCGTAGGCTGGGGAGATCAGGGAAGGCTCCCTGGAGGAAGTGATGCCTGCACCAATCTCAAAGAAGTTAGCCAGACAGAGCAGAGCTATATATCTCTGGTGGTCCAGGTAGAGAACATCACGTCAAAGACAAGACAAGGAAACAATTTGATGCCTTAGGGAACCACAGTAATCAAAAGGCCATCCTTGTGACTTGATGATCAACAAAACTTGTTTTCTCTGAAGAGTGCCTGAGCAAAGCTGTTGAATTTTTTTTCCTGGCCAGGCGACTTCCACCATCTTAGAGAAAGGCTAGGGTCAGGAAGCGGGGAAGACTAGGACTTTTAAGCACCCTCTGCTGTTCCCAACCTCCCTGACCAGGGTCTCTACAATTTTACACCTTGTGTCCTGGGACAAACCCCCTCTGACCCCCCAGTTTAATGCCCGAACCTGGAAAAATCCACCTCTCCATTTACTCCTACGTAGGACTCTGAACACTACCCAAGTGGAGGCGTGGCTTCAACTGGAGTCCACCTAAGTCTCCAGAAATCGAAACAGAGTGTGAGTTCTCTGGTTCAAGAGAGTGCCTTGCACTCAGGAGAGAGCCTCACGTTGATTACTCATGACATTATTATAGATTTACTGCCTGCCCAACCACAGAAATATTCTGATTCCCCCAAGGAGCCAATGAGCAGCAATATTTTTCTGTGTTGCAACAACCCTACTAATGACAGAAACAGATCCCCCTGCAGGTATATGGTGCAATAAAATGGGCAGCCCAGCTGACTCCGGCTCAGCCTGCGGCGGACCCCGGCACATCAACCTTGACCAAGGACTCCACCCAGCAACTCTGCTTGCTGAGAAGTGGGAAAAAAACATCACAGATTGTTCTCCTCCTCCCACCAAGGCTAAAGAGCAGTTGGGACAACGGTTATTTTTGGCAGTTTGTTTTTAAATACACGATGTTGCAATCGCCATGCTCCAAACGCAAGCTTTGCTATGGAAGTCCTTCTTAACAATGCATTTTATCTCCTGATTGAGAAAATCACTTGAGGTTTTCTAATCCACAATCCCACTTGTTCTGCCTCTCAGCCCTGGCACCTTCTCTGAACCCAGCTGTCCCAGAGGGCCAGCATCTTACCCCATGTAACTGCGTGTAATTCTCCCAGCTAATTACACCGGGTGAGAGTCTGTCTTCAGAAATTCAGTGGGAGTTCAGGGTGGGGAGGGGATAAAGAGGACGACGAAAGAGACCAAGTAAGAAAATTAGATTTTTCTTAAAAAGTGGTTTGTGTATTTTCCTATAGTCATGAGTCCTATAGCAAATACGATGTTCTCTTTGTTTTTTTCCTTTTTAATGGCAGGGGGATTGAAACCTTTGGATTAAGAGAAACTCAATAGATAATTTAATTTCATTCTTCTACTTCGGCCTTGATAAATCATCCCAGAAAAAAATATATACATGATAGCTGCCCTTGTCTTTCCTTCCAGAAAAGAGCTTTCATAATCGACCTTCATTATAAAACCTAGGGCCTCACAACTCATCTCAGTGATTGCAGAGTAGATGGTTGTATTTAATTTACATAATCAGAATTTTTTTTTTTTTTCCCTAGAAGGAAAATCCCTGAAAAATGTTAGCTGGGTCAGAATAAAATTTTTAAAAAGAAGAAGAAAGAAAAACATGTAAACTGGGCTTAGGTTTGGGAAGCTATCAAAGGACTTCACATGATGAAAGAAATCCACATGATTTTTTTATGCTTTTTTTCCTACCTTTGTAATCAAGCATCTTGACACACTCTCTCTCTCTCTCTCTCTCTGTGTGTGTGTGTGTGTGTGTGTGTGTGTGTGTATATATATATATATATATGTATGAATGAATGACTAGGTACTGCGTTATTCCCATTTAACAGGTGGGTACACTGTGAGAGAGATCTCACAGACAGTAATGGCTGGAATTGGAGGCCCACCACCCAAAGCTGCCTTTGTATGTCTGTGTCCTTGTACTGAGAGCTGTCACCCACTGTCCCCATACTTAGGTATTTGAGCCCTCTCTGATTTCCTTAGATATCTCTGACAAGTCTTTTCTTTTCCTCTTCCGTCTCTTACTCTTTTCTTTGCCTCTTCCTGCCGTGGGGTCACCTCCGGATGCCAGCAGGGCAGTCAAGGAGAGAGAGCTCTTTCTGGGACGCTCTGTCGACGGTCTCCGTCTGCCTCCCTGTCATCCACCTTCTACTCCGCAGGTCCCCTCCAGCCCCCCTCACCATCCTCTTCAAATTCCCTGCCATCCCCCCACCGCCTCCCTGTGCAGCTGGAATCCGAAGATGTGAGGGCTAGTAATAGAGTGTCAGCGGAAGTAATTGATTCCTCACACACAGAGAATTCTCCTGCCTTCAGTGTCAATGGAGCTGAACCAGAGCCTTGGAGGTGAGCGAGACATGTAAACAGTCCATGGCTGAGCTGTCAGGGCGAAGCTAGACACACGGAGAGCGGGCGAGAGGAAGAATGGTGGAACAAATAATTGTTTTATTGGGAAGGAAAGGAGTAAATAATATTTCAGCCCAGGAATTGGCAGTTTGAAGGAGATGGTTGAGAGAGCCAGGAGCCGAAGGAATCGTGATGCAGGTTTTAATGGGAAGAGTTTTTCTTTGTCTCAAGGTAGGAGGTTTCATCCTCACCGCACCCCCCCTCCCATTATCATCATTATTATCATTAAAATAATTACCGTAACAATTACGGTTGATGAGACCTCGAGTTTATAGAGCACCTTTCATCTAAAAGTTCAAAGTGATTTATCTATGTGTCATCCCTTTGAGAGTGGTAGGAGGGTAAGAAAGTTTTTTTGTTTTTTTTTTTTTGTTTTATCCGCTGGGAAACTGAGGTCCGAGCAGATAACAAGATTCGGTGTAGGCCTTGGGGCAGGCAGCTAGGTTAGGCGCTGAGGCTGCTCTGCTAGGGGTCTCTACGGCCCTCCTGCCCACCAGGGCCCTTATACTTGTGTGGCCCTCCCAGCTTATCCCTGGCACTAGTGCTCCCTCCCCGGGTGCAGGGGGGCCCCCACCGCTCCCCCCTCAAGTCAGTAGCTTTGCAGCCAAGCAGCCAACAGCTCCTTGCACAAAGCAAACAGGCTGCGATGCTGTGGGATAAATAAAGGTCCTTCAAGGTCTGACTCACACTGCTCCCATCCTGCTCAGAGACTTGCTGCAATCTGGTTCCCTTTCTTGTAGAAGCTGCTGTCCTTTCTTGACATAGTTCTTCCTAGTCTTAGGGAGCCCCCTGCCAAGAGAACCCAATATTCCTGAATGTTTGCTCTTTCCACCAACCCACCATCCTCCCACCCCCCATTAGAGATGCTGGCCGGTTCCTGCAGAATACAGGACCATTTCTGTGATGGAGAAAGGCAAATGCTTTAAAATGCACCAGGCCGGACTGGGCGGCCTTTGCTCCCAGTGCCGCCCCGACGTTTTCACGACCCACCCGTCGAGGAAAGCACTGGTCACCAGGTGCTGGCTGGAGAGGCGGAAGCTGTCCCAGCTGACTGGCCACTAAGAGCTATATTCAGAATGTCCACCCTGGCGTGGCAGCAACCTTCCTGCTTGGTCATTAGCACAGGTCCATCATTTCCACAACTAACGTGTTTTTTGCACTGTCGTGACAAGTCTGCCCCTGGCGCCAGGAGAAGCTCTGAGCCCTGTAACCTGAAGCTTGCAGTGAATGAAACCCAAGGAAAGGGCCCAGCACACCAGCCACATACTCCCAAATGGTCTCCTGCTTGGATTTCTGCAGGGTACATTTTTCAGGCAAGCTTTGTATTTTATAAATTTTGTTATGGGGGCTGGATGCCAGCAAAGAGGGACAGAAACATGACTGGGAGCCTAAATCCCTAGAAAAATGTTTTTCCGATGCAGTGATTGATTCCCTGGTGCCCAGTATGCCTCACTCCCAGCAGGCTCCCATTTTTCGGACAGATGGGAAGGTTATGATTTGCTCTCACAATTAGACCCTCTGGGAGCCAGGGTTAGCGAGCGCTTGTTCCAGAGGGAACCATTTGCCCGGCCGAGTGTCAGGCTGCTGCTGCCAGCACACCCCGGCCCTGGAATGGTGTACTCTGATTTCCCCTTAGTGGATGCCAGTTGCTTTCTGCCCCTTCCAACCAGCCCCGGAAGGCACAGAGGCGTGAACCCTGTTCCCATTTATGAGATGAGGCAAACTGAGGCATGCAAGCTCGACTGATCCAGGCCAGTATAGACCAGTCTGGCCTTGCTGGGCAGGGTTCACCTTCACCTCTGAGCGCCAGCCTGCTGGGGCACAGACATGAATTATGGGCTACTCTTACCTACTTCCTACTCTGGTGTCCTTACAAAATGCTAACAAGGAGCCCTTTGAGCTAAGCGCAGAGAGTGAGGACTTTATAGGCGTGTACCGCAGATGGAAAAAAGACCCAACCGTCGTGCTGAAAACAGCCTACCCTAACAGCATTCAACTTCACATTGGCACTGGTCACCTAGAAAATCCTTCCTTACATAAGCAAGCACGTTCCATCCAAGCCGGCCTCCCGAGCGCTCACTGGTCCAGGAGTGGAACAGATCTGTGGCCTCAGGAATGCGCCTTGCTGGGGAGCCAGGTCAGTGGGGGAAGCGGTGTTCAGCGAGGGGCCAGGGGAGAGGAGCCCGAGGCTTTGTTGTGTGCCGTTCGCTCTCTGAAAGTTCACCCACAGCGAGACCCATCAGACACCCTGTCTGCAGCGGCCTCCTTGCTCACGTCGCGCGGCGATCTTGGCAGCCTGCTCCGGCAGGAACAATGAGATCGGCAGGGCCCTCTCCATCATCCCGGGGCTTCTGCGGAAAACAACCAGCAATTATAAATAGACGTTATTTGTATTTCCATTTTCTTGCCTTCAAGGTTTTCTGGAATAATTCCTTCGGTTTGTTTTGGGTTATTTTCTTCGCATACTTCCTTTGCTGGGGGGGTCAGATTTCCTCCTTTCTGAGGCGCCGTGAAGACCCTGGCTGTGCGGAGATTGTGGATAAGCCCCGAGCATCAGAGACGGGTGGTGGGAAGAAAGGAGGGAAGAAAAGGCAACTGCCAGCAGTCGCCATTAAAGAGGCAGCGGCACCAACCCTGAGAGGCAAACCAATGCCGAGTCTTGGCCCGTTGGGGTCCTTGCAGTGATCGAGCAAAGAGTAACAATAACGACAACAGTAATAGTACTAGTAATGACTGACGTTTATTTATTGAGGACTTACTATGTGCCAGGCACTGTACTGAGCTGTTGACATGCATTAACTCACCACAGTGAAGGAGGTCGACCGCTAGTTATTCAAGACCCTCCAAGTCATGGGGGGTGGGCTGGCGAGGGGGTTGGGGTGGAGAAGGCACGGGCTGTTCTGAATCCCCCATGGCAGGCTGGCTCTGGAGGCGGGACTCAGAAACACCAGAGTGAAAGGCAACCTCAAAAACTCAAGTGACTAAAGCACTATTGATGGATTTGTACAAGGGGAAGATTTTTTTAGAAACTGCCACCCCTAGCATTGAGGCTGGCGGGCATTGGGACTGTCTCTAACTTTGTGACTTTTCATTCCCTCCTCCGTTTGATTCATGTGTATATAACCCTTCTCTCCCCCATGTCTGCCACCCTGCTTTGTAAAAACACAAGTGACAGTAAAAATAACCAGTGTCTTCCAGGGATGTTCGCAGGTATCTAGCACCCTTCTGGGCTCCTGTGGACTTTTACAGTCCTTCCAACAGTCCCACAAGGTGGGGATCATGGTTATTTCCATTTTATAGATGAAGAAACTGAGACTTAGAGAGGTTCAGTGCCTTGCCTGCGTTCGTGCCACTAACGAGTGCTGGAAACAGCTGGATCTGCCTACAAAGCCCGTACCCCACACTTCTCAGAGAACACACCCGCTTATCGACAGATATGTTTCTGTATCACAGTCATTTAAGATTTTTTTTTTGGTCACAGACCTAGGAAAATGTGCGTACACACAAACGCACAAAATTTCTGCATTTGACTCTAGGGCTTCTCTCACCTACTGAAACTCATCTGTGGGTCCTACTAGAAATCCACGGGTTGAAGAATATGTGCTCTAGATGATACTTTAAGAGCTTATAAATACACAGGATACTGTTTTCTCACTCGATGGACCATATGTTCACATATGGGTATATATGTGCTTTTAAAAATACTTCACTTGCAAAAATTAATATGTTATCCCATCTGAACACTTAAAAGCCAGATTTCAACTGGGTGAGTCTTGAAACCATGGATTCCAAATCCGCTCACTGCTTCTATGGGTGATTTGTCTATTAATTTTGGCAAGTCCTCTAGGCTTTGTTTAAACAAAACAGCTAAATAAAAAGAGCAAGATTCTGCTAAGTCTCCAACGGGAACCAAGCAGTTTCTTTATACCCCGTACCTTCTGATTCTATTGTACGGGCATGATCTGATACTTTCACGGGATGGAGGTGAGGCCTGTAGGCCCAGGAGTGAGACCACCTGGGTCTCGAGCCCGTCTCCGACCTGTCCTTCTCATGGGACTCTGGGTAGGTCAGTTGGACTCTCTGAACCCCAGATTCTGCATCTGTAAGTGGGTGGGAACCGTAACATCATGGGGTATATTCAACAAGGATTAAATGAAATAATATCTAAACGAGGGTCTAGCCCATAATAAATGCTCAGTAAATGGTTGGTATTTCTTTCCACTGATGTTCCCAGTGTTGTTCCAGCTTCTTCTTAAATGGGTGGCCCTGATGAAAGGGAGAAATTCAAGGAAATGAAATTTGCTTCTTTAAAAAAAATCTGACCTGACCTTGACCTGATTCTCCATAAAGGCTGGATTTCACTATTGAGCCAGAGACCAGGTGACCCGGCTGTGGGTCTGACTGGACCAGAGACTTGGGTGGGCCTCATGCAGACCTGCCCACAGCCTCTTTGTGTCTCAGGCAGCTTCTTCCCTGCGAACTTGTACGTGACAGTGTTGTGTTTTCCTCCTCTTTTCCCTGCAGGTTTTAATGTAAGGATTAATAAGACAGTGTTTGTAGATGTCTTTGAGCTTCCCAGAAGAAAGGCACTCCAGGAGGTGGTAGATTCTCTGGCCTCCATAATCTACTCATGAAATATGGAACTTTGAAAGTGTGAGAAAAATCTCAAATCACTTTGACAGCATTTTAATTATAGTTGATTTGTTTGCCGCTAATAGTGAAAATGCTGTCAGCATGATTTGAGATGTTTCTTCCACTCAAAATGTTATATTTCATGTTTTCGAGTCATGAGGCAACATTTCAGTTTCCAGATAAAACCAGAATAGCTCAGTGAATGTGTTGGAGCACAAAGGCAAAGAGTAGAAAATGGACCAAATGTATCCATCCCCTCGGGAAACGTCATCACAGAGTGAATTCTTCCCGAACTTACCAACTGTAGGCCCCTCGTTCATTTGCTCACACCACAAAAAATAACAAGCCCAGCTCTATGCCAGCCACCATGGAAAGAGTAGAAATTCCGCAGGAAAAAGGCAAGGTCCTCGCCCTCGTGGTGCTTACTTACTATGTAGTGAGGACACAGATTCGAAACAAATAAACAAGTATATTGACAAGACCTTTGCGAATGATAATAGCTATAAAGGCAGTATGAGGATGGCGAGGCAGAGAAGAAGGGTCGAAATAGGGTGGTCAGGACAGGCTTCTCTGAGGAGGTGACTTTTGCACTGAGAAGAAGGAGACAGCACCAACCACAGAAGAAAGTATCACAGACAGAGGGAAGAGACTGTGCAAAAGCCCAGGGGCTAGAAAGAGCTTGCCATGTGCAAAGTGTGAGGTCTTAAAAATTTGTGATACAAGTAGCATAACAGGAGACATTGACTGGTTGGCTTCCAGACATGGTGGGGGACATGAGTGCTGTGATGTGTAGACCCAAGTATCATAGAATGGGCACAGCACTCTTCCCCAGAGCACCAAGCACTCCACCTGTGACAGAGAAATCTCCTCACAAGCAGCTCTAAGTGGCAGTCCTTCGGGGGCACTCTGGCAGGGTGGACATCATCTGGCCATTTGAGAAGGGCCTGGATGTCGTGAAGAATCTTCTAGCTCAGGCTCGGTTGGCTAACCCAGCCTTCGGGGGCCTGCTGGGAAATGTCAAGCGTGGATAGAGTTATGGAAACTAGAAAGCCTCTTTTCATGTTTGCCTAGTGATGAGAGGAAGCAAGGAGTCTGTTGCTTTTTCATACCTCTCCCGTGGACTCTGAAAATTAATTCCCCCGTCAAGATTCCCACGCCCCAAATGTGGGTTTGGGGAGAGAAATTAAGACTTTGAAGTCGAGGAAGAACGTACAGAAAACGTTCTCTAGACAAATGCTCGACATGCCGATGTCAGAATCTGTGAGGAGAAAAGTAAAAAGGCACCCGAGAGCCATTTTGGAGAGAAAGGAAAAAGGTAGGAGTGAAAATGGCTACTTCAGCTTAGGAAAGTAAATAGACGGCTAAAATAATAAAAGGTAGTGTTAAAGCTTTGGAAGGAATTTTTTCATTTGAGGGAGATTATGAATAATGAAATGCAAACACAGTAGTTAATATGTCCGTTAGCTGGTTTATGTTTTCTTCTGGAAGACGAATAATGTGTTCTAAGAGGAATGGCCTTTCAGGTTATCCTCCTTGGCTGTCGTTGGGGGTGAGCCCAGAGTTTGGACCCCAGATTCCTTTACCAAACAAATGCTGGCTATCAGCTGCTCGATGAGGAGCCGTATTTATTCCAAGGCCACAAACTTCCTAATCCCCCACAAGCTCTTCCAAATGAATCTGACAACACTGAAATTTCTAAGGAGATTTACTCCAGCTGTAGCAAATCCCTAATAATAAAAAATTTCCCCAAATGAGTCAGTCACACAGGACATAAATGAGACGTTCTGTGTGAAGTCAGCATGTCATTCAGTGTGTGCCCTTTATACAAAAAGCCCAGCCAGAAGACTGTGTTGTCCACAGGGCAGAGCCTGGGCACTGGGGGTTGGGAGAGAGGGTGTCAGCCACCAAGTTGTCACTCGGGGTCCCTTGCCTCTCAAACAAACCTGATAGGAAAATCCTGATTATTTGCCTCACAAAAGGATTTACCAGAGGGGTCCTTTAAATAACAAGCCCGGAAAGAAAATTTATAATTCGATTGATATGTATAAACCTTTTTCAAAAATGCATCCCTTCACTGTGTGTATGTAAATATGTAAGGATGTATTTGTAGCTGCCGGCATTACAAAAAAAGGATTTGGGCGGTACATGCACAAAGTAAATTGAGGCAAGCTTACAGCCAAGGCATTTGCTAGGGAGCCCAGCTTGGTCCCTGATTGTGTTAATCCCCTAAATTACTCCACGGGTGATTAGGCAACCAGATAGAACCCTCCCCTCCTGATGACCCAGCCAGTGGGATGTCTGGACCTTTCGTTGTCCTTTCTGGAGAAATAGGCAACACAAAGCCTGGAGGTATCTGGTTATCATTTTAAAAAAATACCTTCAAGTATTTTCTGGGTGTGGGCCACGTCCCTGGCCCTGTTCTAGGTGACCCAGCGCTGTGACTGACTTAGTCCTCGCTACATGTCTATGTGGCGACGCTAATGATGGTGATGATGGGATTTACATTTTCATTTGCCACATTGTGAGAGCTGGCTTCTTTTTCTCTGCTGTCCTACTCTGAACAAAAAATCTTTCTTTTCTTATTTTTTCTTTTATTCTATCATGTACTGCTTTATGGGTTATTGAAATATGGTTAAATACACCGTTACATTAATTTCAGGTATAGGATATAGTGATTTGACAACTGGATGCATTCCCCAGTGCTCACCACGATGGTGCAGTTACCATCTGTCACCGTGAAAAAAAAAATTCTTAATGGAAGCAGCTTTATTTTATATATTTGTGGCTTATTAAGAGATGCAAGCTCATTGTAAGCAATTCAGATAATAGAAAAGAACAAAGAAAGAAGTAGCAATTACCGATTTTACCATCCATATATCTCACTACTGTTAATATTTTAGTTTATGTAGTCTTTCAGACTTTTTTCTGTTTGTGTATGCAAGATTGTTTGTGTGTATATATGTACACACATATATACATAGGTATTTTAACACATTGCTTTTTAAAAATCCATTTTTTTAAACTAACAATATAGCATGGCCATTTTCCTATAAAAACAAAATATCTAGACCTAAAACACTATCAGTTCACTATAGCAGTAGAGCATCCCATTTTATAAATATACCAAAATTGATTTACCTGCCTTCCTTTGTTGGACATTTTGATATGGTGCTGTTTATAAACAAAGTATCTTTTCACTTTTCTTATACTTTTTAAAATTATTATTATTATTATATCTACACCCACAAAGATGCATATACATCTTTTCACAATTGTCTGATGATTTTCTTAGGAACAATTCCTAGCAGTGGAATTGCTGGATTCAAGGGTTTGTCCCATTTCTGCCAAAATGCACCCCAAAATGTTTTAACAGATGTTCATTCCACTTACACTGCACTTTTACTCACTTGCTCTATTCACCTCAGAAATGGGTGTGAGGATACAACAAATCATGGCTGACAAATGACCAGGCTGAGTACTGACGCTCTATATAGATTATGTTGGTCACTTAAATCTCACAACAACCCTAGGAAAAAGGTTCTAATATCCCTTTTTGGCTGTCATTTTCCCCATTGCTGAGGATCAGAAAGGTTAAGTAACTTGCCTGAGGTCACCCAGCTAATAAGGCCACACTGGGATCCAAACCTAGTTCTCTCTGCTTCTGGGATCAGCCAGGGCCTGGCAAGGGGCGGAGGCTGGCGGGTGGGGGTGAGTGGGACGCTTCCATCCAGGTTCCTACATCCACTACTCACGTGAACTGGGTAATATCTGCTTCCTGAACACAGCTGGCTTCTCAACAGTGGCACGCCCTGATGGGACATCACCGTTACTCAACTGAGATTGACTGACTGATTAACAGTGCTTACCTTAGAGTGGAAATACCAAGGAGGGATTTTCCAGAAGGTTTGGGGAATTTCCTTTGCGAACAAACTATCTTTCCCCTTTTGTTTTGGAAGTGAGGAAGCACATTTTCAAACTGAGAGTCCTCTCCCAAATTGAAATCACAGATTCCCCCACCTCCACTCCCTTTCTCAGTCTGTGGCTCTCTCTCCAGAGCTGCTGGGGGGAGACCCGCCATCTTGTCTACACTAGATGCAGCAGTTTCTGTGATTCTTTTGACTGTAGGATTCCAGCCCTCTGGGGTCTAAGACTGAACTAATCCCGGTCCCTTCCTTAGACTTCCTTCAGTGCCCTGTTTGTTCCTAAGTGGCTGTGCAGTCTGAAATATGGCGCCTGGGGGCTGCAGTGAGGCCTTGGGCCACTGAGGCTCAAATAAGCTGCTTGTGCAGGCAGCCAGCTCCCACAGACCCTGTGTGTATGGCAGGAGCCTGCAGGCACATCCCAGGGAGGGTTGCTTCTCCCTCTCTTTACCCAAAAGAGAGAAATTTCTTACATGTTGTTTTAACAGTGTGCTGCAAAATAAACAAACAGGGAGGGAGAAGGAAAGGGATGGTTATCAGTAAATAGTGGGTACAGTGACCAGAAGTTTGCAGGGAGCTGGTGGGGAAGGACTCGCCCACCTCAGCTGCGGAGACAGTGGTAGTCACTGGGAGACCAGGGAGGAGCACAGAGTTGGCACCATGGAGATGACCAGAACACACAGCAAGGCCCCGAATGTGTGCCTGTGCAGTTAAAATGGCGTCCTGCGGTGTGTGCGCCATCCTGCGAACCTAGCCAAGGATGTCTGTCTTTGACGAGTCTTCCCCAACCTGGGACCGGGTTGATTGTGTTTGAAATGAGCTCAGGCCTCCGTGCAGGGATGGCCTCCTGCTCTGCCTCTTGCCGAGGCTAATAGTTATGTGCTCCTAGACACTGGGTCCCCAGGGATTCACCCCCTGCTTTTGGAGAAAGGTTTTTATGGCCTTCTCTAATACAGTGCTGATTCCTATTAAAAACGTGTTGTTGACTAGATGCTGCAGAGGTGAAATTGGTAGAGTCATCTCAAGGAGGGAGGGGGCCCACACACGGGAGTCTTTATCACTAACAATTAAAGATAAGGGAAGAGGGGGTAACCCAGGAGGAATCTGAAGCATGGGGGAGAGGGTAGGAAAGTAAGCAGATCTCTCAGGAACATCCCCAGTGTGCCTGGCTCAGTGCCTAGCACCTTCCTCATATGCTTTATTTCATCTCCAACCCAGCCCTCTGAACTGGATATTTTTATCCCCATCTTGTATGGATGAAGAAATTGATCTCAGAGGGGTTAAGTAACTTGCAGTAATGCAGAGCTAAGAAGAAAAGACTAAGATTCAGAGAGATCATGATGGAAATAAAAATGGTGCTATGGAAGGAAGGAAAAGTGCTTGTTTGGAGATATTTGATAGAAAGATGCTGTGTTCTTATGTGGGCAAGAGATAAGGCCCTAAATCTAGCCATCCACCGAGGCGCCCATTCTCTCCATGGCTTCAATAAGGCAATCCAGCTTCCTATATCCAGGTCGATCAGTCTATAGAAAGAAGCAAAGCTAAGTGGACTTTGTTTATCAATCTGAAATAACCCGGTGTCTAGGAAGGGCGAGCATAGGATCTGCCGTGAGACAGTGGTCCCTTTCCTCTCCTGAGAGTCATCTTTGCTCATACGTGCCCCTTTGTACCAACCTCACGTAGGTATGACTTCATTGAGATTCGGGATGGAGACAGTGAATCTGCGGACCTCCTTGGAAAGCACTGTGGGAACATCGCCCCACCCACCATCATCTCCTCGGGCTCCGTGCTCTACATCAAGTTCACCTCCGACTACGCCCGGCAGGGGGCAGGCTTCTCCCTGCGCTACGAGATCTTCAAGACAGGTCAGTGCGGTCACGGGTGGAGAGCGGGGGTCTGGGCGCGCTCGAGAAGACACGGGGCCGCCGTCGGTGTCTAGTTCTAGAGCACCGTCCAAGGGAACTGTGTGATGGTTCCATGTGCGTAGTGGAAAGTTACATAAGTTGTTGGAGTTGGAAGAGGGGCTCAGGGGGACCATGGACACAGCCCCAGGTGAAAAAGCCAGTTTAACTTACCCAACTTGAGAGCGAGCCTTGCATGGTTAGCGCTGGGTGTGCCCGCCAGGCAGACAAGCATTGTCTGTGGCCCCGAGAGAGGAGGGGGCACCAATAAAATACACAAACGCTTTCAAAAAGAATTCGATTTTTGTGTGTGTTTAAAAATCACAATAATCTTCATGGGAAAAAAGCAAAACTTAGTCGAACTTCCTCCTAATTACTTCATGGTTTAATGTTGCCTTTATCCAGAATTTCATGGGCAGAAGGACATAATCTTTTCAGTGTTTAGAGTCTCTAAAAGATCTTACCAGTGGGGTCATACAGTAGGTTTTACATTCGCATGTGGTTCGTCCGAATTCCCCTTGCTGACCCATTTTACCTCTTGTGCCTGTTGGACCCCAACTTCCTAAGTGCCAGGGTAAATACCTCCTGAAAAGCCATCAAAAAGGTAGTAGAAAAAGAGACAGAACACTGCACTTCCTTTAAGGTGACTACTTTAGGCTCTGAGAACATGGGTCCATCCTTACTTCCATAACCAGACTGACCCAACTCTTACTCCCAAGTCTCTGGTTCAGTATCTACACTGACGCGCTCCGAGCAGCGTGCCCGGCCCTCCCGTGTGCGAGCTCATTATCTTGAGACTGAGCAAAGTGCACCCCCCAGCCACCCTCTCACCCCCGGCCTGTTCCCCACCTCTCAGGCTCTCACCCTCCACCAGTGTGGCCCCTCTGAGCCTCTGTTTTACAACTTGTGGATGGAGTCCTGTACAAGGGGAGGCCGTCCACTTTGTCATCAGGAGACCCAAGTCTGGCGCCTGTTGGGTTCAGTTTAAGGGGACCTATTCATATATATTTTCTTTTCAATAAACAGTTTTTGAAAGGAAGTGGTAGCTGCTGAAAGCACTTTTTATATCCACTCTGTCTAAATATTTGTCAGATTTGTCTGCCTGAGAGCAAGAGCGTAGAATCCAATGAAGGGGCAGGCCTGAGGGAACTGCGTCCAGCCATCATCGAGCCGGAGTGGGAGCACAGACTGTCTCGGGCACAAGTCCCAAGAAGGCCCGTCTGTCATGGGTCATCACACTCCCAACCACATGAGGTCATAGGGACCGGCAGTCTGTGTCCAGTGTCCCAGGAGGCTGGTGAGAGGCTCCTGAATGCCTCCATCCATATTCCCTAGAGTCCTGTATAAGATTCCGATGGGTCATCCACCAGCTCAGCTGGAACCTTCATCGTCCCCTCTTCTGCAGTGGGGAGAGAGAAGATAGAAAGGAATAAAAACGGGATGTTTGCCCTCTTCTCGTGGGCAAACAGGTGTGCAAACCCTCCCATGTAACAGATGCACAGTGGATGTTGTTGGATGAACGTAGGTAAATAGTTATGTAAACTGAGAAGAAAACTATAATATGAGGCAATAGGAATCAGCACCGAGTAGTAGAATTAACATGATCGGGTTATGAGAACGAGGGCTCCATTGAGTGGCTTAGCAAGCGGGGGACCTGGGAAGTCAACTCGATAGCCAGGTCCCCAGGGCTAACGCCGCCACTCGGCTCCCCTGTGCGGACAGGGAACGGAAAGCAGCTGCAAGCAAGGTCTTCTGGGGAGCTGGCCCAGGGACGTCACAGGAAGGGTGAGCAGGACCCTTGAGCTCATCTCTGTTTCATGCTTCCTGACTTAGTATTTCCCAAAGGATGGTGCCATATTCTCCAGAAAGTCGCAGAAGAAGTGGATGTTAACCCTCTCCACGATGCACATTTGCAGGGCTGAGGGGAAAAGTTAAAACGCACGAGAGGGTAGCGTAACAGAGCACTGCTGTGTTGAGGACCACTAGTCTGTGGATGCCTAGACGCAGGAACTCCAGCCATGGCAGGCGGCTTGGCGTGGAGCAGTGGGGCAGCCTGCTTCAAGGACTAGGACGGCCTAAAGAAGGAAGAGAGAGATTCCTGCAGTGGGACACAGCCCCACCGACAACAGCCACATTTCTGGGGGAACCTAAGAGAGAAAACGAGAACCCAGTGCTGTTCTTGGGGTCCACTGTCTCCAGCCACCATGCCTGCCTGCGAGAGCAGCTCTCGGCATGACAATCGACCCTGTATACCACGCGTAGGTGTATGGGCTACACAGTTCAAAGCTGAGACGTCTAGAAGGATGAGCATTCCTTCAGGTGCCATGCCCTCCGTGCCCCCACATTTCCACTGTCAGAGTCCTGGAAGAAAATAAAGTTGACGTCACCCACGGAACATGAAAGAAATGTGTGAACATGCTGCAGAAATCCAAACAAACACAGCTATGTTTGCTAGTCAGATTCATAGAGAAAGAAGGGGGACTGTAAACACAGATACACAAGATAACCCTCCCGAGGACCGGGGAAGCCTGACGGCGCATTGCCCTGGCCAGCAGCAGCTGTAGAATTCTCCTGACAGACGCAAACCCCCAGCTCGGGTCTAGACGGGGGGGCATGTGGCTGGAGTGGGATGTTCCTGTCTGCCCTGAATGAAGTGGTTTATAAAAGAGTCAAAATAATACCAGACTGTCCACGTGTAAAAGAGCAAACCGAAATGGCTTGCAAACTTAAAGGATCTCAGATTGCCCAATCCTAAGCAGAACAGAGAAAGGAATTTTAAAATGACTTTAAAAGTAACACTGGACGCTGAATCACTGGAAGACATGGGTTTTTTGGTTTGTTTGTTTTCTGATACTCTTTTGACCAAAGTTCAAGATCAAGTTTTCTTTCCTGGTGTCCAGTGACATTTCAGAAACTGAAAGCCGTGGGGTCATTCACAGACAGAGAAACCTTAGCAAGTGCCCTCTAGTCCTACTTCTTGAACCGAATTTACCTTTCAAGGTCAGGCAGAGTTCCAATGGGATAAATCCACCACGTTTTAAGTAGCTTTATGCATGCAGATTTGCCTTTCGCTTGCAGAGTTATTGTAACATTGATGGTGGGAAAACACGGAGGGGGCATTTTCCACACCAGAGTCCTTTGGTATGAAATCATCCACCGCAGCCGAAATTCCCCAGCTTGCGTGGACAGCCTTAGCATTGAGTGAACAGGAGTGTTTGTTTTTGACTGAGCTATTTTTTTTAACCTTTAATTCTTGTACTTCATGGCAGAAAAGGATCTTGGATGAGCTAGATATCTATAAGATTCCACTTTTGTCCCAAGATGGTCCTGAGACCTCCTCTCCACTCACTCTTCAGCCTCCTGCTTTCTGACACTTTACCCACAGTCCAGACTCTGAGTGGCACAGCTAGAGATGAAGGTACCCCTGCAATGGACAAGTGTGATTGTTCTGCATAGAAAGGATAAAACTGGTTTTTTTCCTCGTTTAAAATAAGCCAGAGGATACACCTATGTATAGCCATGTGTCAAAGAGAGATACACACTCTTTTTGGTGGTTTTTGTTTGTTTGTTTCGCCTTAAAGATATCATATGGAAAAATTCTGACCACCCAAGTGCAGGACTGTAACTCTGAACTCTGGAAACGGGCTCCGGGGTCTCTCTCGGGCTCACTAGGTGTCCAGTGTGGAAGACTTTGTCCCCTAGGGATGGGAGGAACCAAAGAAAGATTCCACCAAAAATTCCCCACTCCCAGGGAGATGGGGATTCCCCTGGCCTTGAAAGGGAATGACAAGAGAGCAAACCCAAAGAGGGAATGTCAGGATGCCTTTTCTAGCTCCGAAAGCAAGTCGTGGAGAGAGAGTTAATTTCCTCTGGCTGAGTGACCCACATGGAGAAGACCACACAATAGCAATGAACACTAACCTTTTCAAGATTCCTCGCAGCCCTTCCAAAGGCCTGCCAGCTGGCTTGGCTTGGCCAAAGCGCCTCATCCCGGACCATTGAGGAGGCCCTCCAGAGTGTGAGGCTTGACAGTAAACAAAGCTGGGGCCTCGGCGGTAAACACACTGGGGAAAGACCGTCCCGGCTCAGCCCTGCGGACCTGGTTGCCGACGGGGCCGCCCTGCCCTTGACAGAGCACAGAGCCTCCGAGGGGCAGATGTGGCACTTAGGGAGCGTTTCGAACCCTGAAAAGGTTAGCTCTTGCCCCAGCGGGCACGGGGCACCCCCCTGCCAGGGCAGAGCGCTGGTCGGAAGGGCGGAGGGCATGGATGGGCGGGTCGGGATGTCGGGATTTTCGTCTGATGCGAAAGGAAGTTGCGGCCCCCCTTCGCCCACTTCTTTGCATGGCCCCTTTGCCGAGTCCGACCCTCGTGCCTCCCAGAGAGCTGTTGTCGATACGGAGCCCTGCAGAGGGGCCTGCTGCGGGAGCCGAGGATGAAGACATCGCTGCGGGCGAAGATTCGTGTATTGACATCACACAGTTCTGTTGCAGTGGGATCCCCAGAGGACACTTCCTGCCAGTAAACACCTGCTTTATTGAGTATTTCTGTATTTTTCCTTCATACTTCCAGTGCCTGTTATCCTCCTCATAAACCCTGCTACCTTTTTTTTTAATTTTAAAATCAGAATGCAGTGAAATCGATTGTGACAGTCCAGCCTTCCAATGGTACCATGGATTGGTATTGCTTTTGGCCCCGGCTGCTCCGTGGGCCGGTGGCCTGGGCTGCAGTGTCCTGGGACCCGCCAGAGGCCCGTCCTGGCTGAAAACCCATGAGGCGCCTTTTAATGGGACTCTACCTAGAGGCATTCCCAGATCTGGTGGCTCTAATCCTCTTAGAGCTCCCACTGCCATCCAAGCCTGCACCGGGCCGCGAATGTGTGCCTCATTTAATAAGAAGGCCTCCCGGAGTCCCAAGGAAACAGCCCCAAGAGCTTCGGAGACAAACAAGGCCCTCCCCACCACAAAGGGACCAGAAGCATTCCAAATGTCAATACACTGGAGCATTTTTCCAAACTTGCTGCTAGAGCAGCCTTTAACATCCCCAACGCCCTGCTGTGATCCACCAGCTACAAAAGTCGATTGTTAATTGTCTGGCCACTACAGAGCAGCTCGTTTTAATATAGTCATGACATGAATGAGACCCGAGCTCCCCTTTGCCCCTCCCCTGAGGCACCTTGGATCTTGGAGGGAGAAGGGGGCACTTCATTGGCTCTGGTACAATAGGGGCTAGTGTTGAGGTCAGCAATAAATAAGGGGTGACATTGTTTTCCTTGCTGGCAATCAGCAAGCCTTCCTTAAGGATTGAAATAACTTACATTTCTGGAGCAAGCAGCTGAGTAATTGAGAAAGAAGACTCTGTTCCTCTTTCCAAGAGACTCTCTCTCTCTTTCTCTCTCTCTCTGTATCTCACACACACACTTCTTTCTGACCCCCCCCACTCCCCAACGCCTCAACGGGTGCTCTCGCTCTGCTACGTAGAGCACGCCAGCTCTCCTCCCCTAATTTCTCTCCTCGAGAGAGTCTGGCTTAAAGGCTTGAGACGTGGATGTGAAGAGTATGTTTCTTCAAGGGCCACTCCAGTAGAAACAAAAGCCGTATGAGGAGGGGGATCAGGGCTCAAACATTGAACTAACCCATGTGACCGAGGCAGCGAAGGAGGGCCTCTTCTTCTCTTCCCTTAATGCTCCAGTTCTCTTTTACATACAGGCTCCGAAGACTGTTCCAAAAACTTCACAAGCCCCAACGGGACCATCGAATCCCCCGGGTTTCCCGAGAAGTATCCGCACAACTTGGACTGCACCTTTACCATCCTGGCCAAACCCAAGATGGAGATCATCCTGCAGTTCCTGACCTTTGACCTGGAGCACGACCCGTTGCAGGTGGGAGAAGGAGACTGCAAATACGACTGGCTGGACATCTGGGACGGCATTCCACATGGTGAGTGATGCTGCCCTCACGAGAGGTTTCTCTGTAGCTTCGCCTTTGCCTGTGAATGGCTTTGGTGACAATAAAAAGCGAGAACAAAGGCTTCAAAGCTCCTTAGGGTTTGTGTATAACCCATGATGACTTTCTTTCTTGTTTTTCACCAAGGATGATTTCAGAGGAATTGCAGAAAGGCAGTTTCCTTTCTTGGAAATATTTCTTTGGAGAAGGATAGGCAGAGACTGAGTGGACACCTGGATGAGGATGAGAAAGCCTATCCGTAATGTCCTCTTCTGGACATTAGTAGAAATTGACTAGAAATTGACGTAGAAAGTGACTCCATGACCACCGTTTCTGCCCAAGTAGGATGCTAGAGCCACACGGACTAGATCTGGATCCTGGCTCCGCTCTGAAGCAGCTCTGTAAACCTGGGCAGCTCACTTAAACCCTGCATCCTACCTGTATAAATAATCTGCTTTCATCATCATCATTATTATTACTATGATTTTACTGCTATTAATTAAAACAGTCACAGATGTCAAAAAGCCTGAGGAACCAGTACTTCTCAGCTGGCGTCCAACGTAGGTCTCCATAGTTCGTCTCGGTGAGAAAGCCACTCGTTTGCTTCTGTAGTGAGCCTCAGTGTTTTGCACTGAGAGGGAGGCTTGACGACTGAGCAGTTTCATTTCCGGAGAAGAGCATAAGACTAAGTCAGAAAATTTGGGTTCTGAGTCTCAGCTCTTCTTTCCAAAGTCACGTGACCTCCCGAACCTCAGTTTGTTCTTCTGTAAGTTGGGTGTTATAATGGTAGCTTTCCGGCCTGTCCCCAGAACAGAGTGAGAGAAGAGAATGAGGCCAAGTCAGGGAAAACACAGGTGCCCCTTGAACAGAGAAAAAAAGTACAGTTGCCCCTTGAACAACACAGGGATTCAAAGGGCTGGTCGACCATATAGCCGAAAATCCACACATGCCTTCTGCCTCCACAAAACTTAACTGCTAATAACTTACTATTGACTGAAGGCCTGACTAGTAACATAAATAGTCCATTAACACATATTCCATATGTTATATGTATTATATATTGTATTCTTACAATAAAATAACCTAAAGAGAAGAAAATGGTATCAAGAAAGTCATAAAGAAGAGAAAATACATTTACAGTACTGTGTTTGTCAAAAAAGAAAAATCCATGTTTAAGTAGGTCCGTGCGCTTCAAACCCATGTTGTTTAAAGGTCAAGTGTATTTTTTAACGTACAGGAAAAATATGAGACAATGTCCTTAGAACCTATCTTTGGTCATTCTTCTATACCCAAAGAGTGCTCTGTGGCGCGACTTCGATTGTGGCAAGGGTGAATGCATTGAAAATGGAGTTTGACATTTCCATTTCTACTGACCTGTTTTTGTCCTGCCTATCTAGTTGGCCCTCTGATTGGCAAGTACTGTGGGACCAAAACACCCTCGGAACTCCGCTCGTCAACAGGGATCCTCTCCCTGACTTTTCACACAGACATGGCGGTGGCCAAGGATGGCTTCTCTGCACGCTATTACCTGATCCACCAAGACCCACCAGAGAGTGAGTTGGCCGGTTGAGAACTTCTGTCCTCTCCTTCCATCAGGGCTGTGAGATGTACGGTGAAGAGAGGGAAATTCTCCAGAATTTGTAGCAGCCTCTGAATTCAGGGAATGGGGGCTATATCCTCTTGCTAGACAGAGATTTGTAAGAGTCGAACAAATGTCGGCCGGGTACTCATTTCTTTAGAAAGTAGGTATATGTACCAAGAATGAGTTATTCCCAGGGTAAGTCGCGGGACCATCTCCCACTTCAGTTTTCTCATCTGTGAATGCAAGGGAGGTGAGTCAGGATATCTACATAGGGTCCCCTCCCTGGGCTAACATTTTTTGAGTCTTTTCTCCCTCTCTCAGCCTCAGTGGCCATGGTCAGAAAACTGAGCAATTTGTAAACCTTCTTCATCTATGTATTTTACATTGAACATCGCTGGCCCTGGGTAGAGTTTGTCTCACTAGACTGATACATGCTTGGACTTTGGCTTCATGCTTCAGTGTACACACTTTCTAAGCTCCTACCTTGTGCCAGGTACCTTGCAAAGCCTCGAGTGTAGCTCCGACCCCAGCTGTCCTGGAAATGCCCATCTAGACCTTGAGTCTCCTGCCTCCATCCACATCTACTCTGAACTCCATCTTCAGATCAGCTCCTCTAGAACACGTGCTTCAGACGTGCTGCCTTTACCCCCCTAGAAACCCAAGTGATAACTCTGAGCCCTAAAGACGTTCTTTAAGGATTGGAGCTGGGCAAATCCTGTCCCGGTTGTAGACAGCTTACTATGTGCATACCCACAGACATGGCAGCCCGGCCAACTGGAAAGGCGATGGGTTTTGCTTTCGTTCTTCCAAGGGCTCATGAAGATTGAGGGATAGGAAAACAGTATGGCACCAAGAGCTGCCCATGGCCAGCACCGTCACAGAGTGACTCGGGAATGGGTTTGATACCTGAAAAAATTGCTGGGCTTTATCGAACACCTGCACACACTGATACTGACCAGTGTCTGCGGTGTCCATGGGAAGGACAGCAATTACACTAATGGCACGGAGCCAGAGTCTGTGACTTCTGGGTCCATTTGCCCAGGTAGAGGGCACAGGGGAAGAGAGTGGCGTGGCTGTGCTCCTGGAGAAATGTCCCAAAGTTGGGTATTCACTGCTTTGCAGTGCCGGTCTTCTATGCCAGAATGCAAGACATTTGAGTGAAAGAGAGAAGCAGAAGGGCCTCCTGGGTGTTTGTGAAGAAAGCAGGCTTCTCACGATGTATCAGCCCACCCAGATTGCCACGAGTCTATCACACATGTACCTGTATTTCAGTTACGGTGCATCTGGCGTCTGCGAGCGTCTGTAGCCTGAAGCGCCAGCAGTTCTTATACTTGAGACTGTATTTTTAATTTGTATGATGATTCCTATTTACCCACAGCCTGACTTCTTTTAGGCCCAATTTAGTTTCTTTTCAGGCCCAGAGGGGTTGTCAAGCTCCATGACTTGGCAGAGTTGTTTTCAAAATGCGGTGTGTAATTAGGTCTTTTAAGATGAGGGAGTTCCTGCAAGGACTTGTCCCTAGAAGGGAGCAAGATTTGGGGGATCCCGGGAGTTTGAGGTTGAGAGACGTAATCCTGCGCTTGACCCTGTCCCTTCCCCAGACTTCCAGTGCAGCGTCCCTCTGGGAATGGAATCTGGCCGGATTGCTAATGAGCAGATCAGTGCCTCCTCTACCTACTCTGACGAAAGGTGGACGCCTCAGCAAAGCCGGCTTCATGGCGAAGACAATGGCTGGACCCCCAACTTGGATTCCAGCAAGGAGTACCTCCAGGTACATACTCAGATAACGCACGGTGTGCCGAGTGTGGGTGGACTGGTGGGCACGGGAGGAGGCTCGGCTGGAGTGGACGGAGGACACAAGGAAAACACACACAGCCCATACTCGAGAGCTCCCTTCATTCATCCGTCCAGACACACGCATGTTCCAGGCACAGAGAGACTCAGCCAGGCACTGTACTAACTGCTGGGATCAAAGGATGATAAGGCAGACACTGCCACCACCCTTGTGAAGATTACCAGGCTTTGGGGAAGTTGTTTGGCCTGGGCGCTGTTTGCCTCTTCGTATAGCTATCCAAGGAACATTCTATAAACAGTTCCAGATCTTTCTCATTCTTGGCACAGGGAGGCATCAGAGACTTGGTCGGGGGAGGGCTTTTTCCTGAGGGCAGACTTGTTGAGTCGCTGGCTGAGCATGGCAGCTTCTCATGATCTTTGCTGTTTGGAGGGAGCCCTGCCAGGAAGGTTTTGCACATAGCGATCAGAAGAACACACGGGAAAATGTCACCACCGGGAATGCAGCTCTGGTTGCCCAGATGCTTTGCACCGTCTTCTCAAACTATTGTTCGCTTTCCTTCTGAGTGAGCCTTGCAGTGTATGTTGAATCCTCCCCCACGAAACCGTAAACCGGTCTGGTTCGCATCCCCCAGGAACAGTGAGCTGCTAGGTCCATGCTAGAGCAATGACTGCTTTTATGACACACACCAGACAGCCTTGTGACCCACTGACAAGCGGTCCTAGCTCTGATGTGACCCAGTGGCCTCCGCTCTGAGAAGGACGTGGCAGAGCAGACAACAGGACAGGGAGAAGTACCCCTTAGAAACTTCCAGGCAGTCCGCAGAGGTTCAAACAGGGCAACCCTAAGGCCATTTGTCACTATCTCTTCTCTGCCTCTCCAAAAACCCTTCTCATCCTGCAGAGCTTCCAGAACGTTCTCCTACATAATCAATGTTCCATTGATTTCACTCCTTATTTTTGGTCCTCAATCATAAGCTTTCTCTTGTTGCCCTCCAGCTGTTTATAGTACACATATACAGCACGGCCTACCTCTTTTGAATTCACTATTATGCTGAGCACATAGTAAGTACCAATAAATGCTTCCTGAATCAAATTTTACCAGGGAGTGCTGGCTCAGTTTGGATCACAGGGGGGTTGTCATTAAGAAACACTGCGGCCGGCAAAGGAATGACATCCAGCAATTTCCAAATGGGTTTAGTGTTGTGGGAAGAGAGGTGCCTCAAAATGTAGGCCATCTTCCTCACTGAGCAAAAGGTCAGGACTTGGTGCATAAGCCTAATTGCTTGGGCAGACTCTGAATGCCCTTTGACCCTTTGGTGACCCGAGTGACTAACTACACAATGGAATGAGGGACCGAGGGAAGGCAGGGGAGGCGAGGCAGCCCCGAGCTGAGACGTGGCAACCAGAGTGTCGTAAGTGAATTGGATTGGACCGGACTGCAGTGGGGTGGAGTGGAGAGGAGTGGAGTGGACCGGATTTAACCATTGTTCCTTTAAATAGCATCTGATTTTACGATGCAGGGAAGGCTGTAGTTCAGTAAGAAGAGGTCACAGTTCTAGATGTTCGAGGATCCCTTTAAGGTAAACTGAATATGGTCAGTTCAGATTTGCAAAAAAAAAAAAGGGGGGGGTGGGGAAAAGAAAAACCATCCAGTTACCATTTCAAAGGGATCCAATGTAGGGCTAGAGAAGTGGAGTCTGACCCTCCGGGCTGGAATTGTAGACTGATACCAATCCCTCTGATTCTGGTAGATCACACAGGCACAAGTAGCAAGCTAAGTATGACAGTTTTGTCCTTTGAAGGAATAGCAAGAGGTTGCCCTCCTGTCGGGAGCTATGGGTCCCTTATCCCTCCTCCCCTCTTCCTCAGGTGGACCTGCGCTTTCTGACCATGCTCACAGCCATTGCAACGCAGGGCGCCATTTCCAGGGAGACGCAGAATGGCTACTATGTCAAATCCTACAAGCTGGAAGTCAGCACGAACGGGGAGGACTGGATGGTCTACAGGCATGGCAAAAACCACAAGGTAACCCCATTTCCTCTCCCCTCCCGCCCCCGAAGACATGCTGGGGTGTGCAGGAGCCTGGGGATGAGAGGAGCTGCCAGGTGACCCCACAGAAAGGAGGAGGCCTTGCTTGGTGAGACTCAAGTAATTGACGGAGGCATGGGAGGCGGTGGCCCTGAAAATATTCTTTCTTATCCTAAAGTGATTGGAAAACACTGTTTCTCTGACAGCCTGGCTGCTGTGGTGTGTCGCACCGCAGAGAGAGAGTGTGTGTGTGCATGAGCTCGCACAGTGCTCTCTGACTGCAAATGAAGGAGAAAATGTGTCCCCAGTCCGCGCCTTCCCATACAGGATTCATTGAGCATTTATGGCCTGAGTCCCTTCCCCATGCTGGGTTAACAATCACAAAACCACATGAAACTGTGGTTCAGGAGTTACCGAGGTCTAGAAATGAAAGGGCACAAATCCTGAGAGGGAATCACAATGTCCCGAAGAAGAAAGAGGACAATAAATGATGAGGAGAAATTCAGTTTGTCAGGGATGGGATCTGAACCGGCCGTCATGCTTGGCAGAAGGCATTGAAATCTCCCGGCTGGTGCCTTCAGTGTCTGTGGCTCCCGGAGGTGTGTCCGCACGGGTGATGTGGGGCTTTTGTTGTGCACATGGATGGATGTGGGGCGCTCGGCTTTCTGAAGACACGCGGCTTCCTGGCGGCGAGCAGGACTGCAGCCAGCACCGCCAACCCTGGTTATCAGGGGTGCTCGGCACATGGGGGGCTCATCGGGAGCGGCTGGTGATCTAGCCTGGGCCAGGGGCAAACTCTGTCAGATGCTGGCTCCTAGCTCTGGGAGGACAGTGTCCATCCTTCCCCAAATGGAAGCAGGAACAGGCAAAGGGACCCTCCTCTTTCATGCTCCCGTTCTGCCGGGCCCCTGGCCTGTTGTATCGCGAGTGAGCAAAGTGGGACGCATGTGACCAAACCAAGAGAGGCCAGAGATCCTTTCCAAACACAGCCTCCTCGGCTCCTGCCACGGTCCCAAGGTGGCTTGCCCTCGCTGGTGCGGCTGGAAACATTGGACGGAGAAAAAGCAGAACTGTGGTGTCGACACTGATTCACTCAGGAAGTGTGAGTTTTTAAAGCAGTGGGTTTTTTTTTTTTTATTATTATTAAAATCGCCATAGTAACATGGCACCATTCATCTGAAAATCACGGCTTCTAGATATTACCAGGTATCTCTCTCACACAATTTCTTCATTTCACAGATGAAAAGGGAGGTTTTTCGCAATTGAAAGACCTCCACACCTTGACACAGTCGGCCAGGTCTGGCTTCTCATTGACTTCTTGTGTTTTGGTTACAAATACCACTTGGCAAGGGCAAGGCTGAGTTGGCACTGGCTGTTAGGGGCAAGGGACCGGGTGCTCGTCCCCCTGGCGCTTTCCCATGCCTTCTCTCCCCACCCACCCTTTTCTGTAAGAAACCGGTAGAAGCTGGAAAGAACCTCTGCCAGGCAGGCGAGGGCCAGTGCTGAGGAGGGGTGGGCCCTGGGGGAGAAGGAGGCGGCTCACCTGACTGCCTCCCTGTCCAGGCTCAATGACTAAGCAGTGCTGGCCAGAGGGATACTGTAGCATAAGCTGATTTTAAAAGCACGCAGATGGACTGAGATGCTATTT
This sequence comes from Lontra canadensis, assembly GCF_010015895.1. Taxonomy (NCBI): domain Eukaryota; kingdom Metazoa; phylum Chordata; class Mammalia; order Carnivora; family Mustelidae; genus Lontra; species Lontra canadensis. Next base: position 8,906,239 of record NW_022631012.1, on the reverse strand, counting down.
AAAACACTATTTGTAGGAAATCTGCTTTTGGAAATACCTTAGCACTGCACATTTTGACAGAATGCTGTCCTCCCTGGCTTTATCCCTGGTGTTCATTCTGCGGAGAAGATATTCCTGAGAATTGAATTTAGCTTGCTGGTCTCCTTTGGAATCATTCTCAACTTTTTCATATTAGATAGATTATTCTTTCTCTCTCTTACCTCCCCTTCTCACCCTCGGCTAGATTTCTCTCCCCAGGTGCCAAGGGGTAATTTCGTTTTTGTTTTGAGGTTGTTTGGCTTTTTAGTGATCAGTCCTGCCCACGTGAAAAATACACTGGGGCAGAGGAAAAACCGTTTTCTGTCCCCCATTAGATATTCATTCTCTGGCTACCTAGAAGGAGGCAGGAGAATGGAAAGCCTGCCAGTTAGGCGTTGCCCCCTCCCCTTGCTCCCCTGCCCCACTGCAGGTGCGTGGGCCATGAGGGAGACCCGCCCCTCCGCCCCTGTGGCGGTGATCTCTGTGGCTCCTTCATTAGCAGATCGCTCTCCCAGATGTCTGTATCTGATGTGCGGATCCCACACCGCACCGTTGGTGGAGCGTCAGCGCAGCTCTCTGCTCTGTTCGGGTTGAAATAGTTGAGTGAACCGTGCCAAATAGATTTGTCAAGTCTGCTGCAGTTTGATTTGATGCCATGAAGGGGAGGCGGCTGAGGAGGGGAGCTGGGGGCCGGGGAGGGGAGTGGCTTCATCTGCACCGTCTACGCTGGCCGCTACCACTGAGCTTCTCTTTGTAGCCACTGGCTGGTGGGCGCCATGCCAAGATAACTGGTACTAGGTGGTGGGCTTGAAAGCACAATTCCGACAGCAGGACCTGTGAGCAAAGCAGAGTGGAGGTAGAGGCGGCAGCGGGCTCTGTTCTGACACGCAGGGGGATGGTTTGCAGGCACAGGGTGTGAGGAGGGGATGGTGATGTTTGGGGCAGAGATGCGGGAACTTGATTTCAATTCCCTGGTTACTGTCAACACCAGTGCTATGTACCAAAGACCAGGGAATTGGGGAAATTGGAGAAAAAGAAGATTAATGAGTGCTGATGGTGGTGGGGAATGGCTATGCTATTTCCTTGCAATACGCGATTTACAATGTGGACCCAGGCTGGGCTGTGGCAAAGCCTGGGCCGAGGTGGGGGTGGGGGGTGGGGGGAACAGCTTCCTTCTTATGACCAGAAAGTGAAGAAGACTAAGGAGCTCTTTTCCAGCTTCCCGCCAGCCTGTGTGCAGCCTTGTCTGTCTCTCTCTACCCAGCAGGTCACGGTGAGGTTACCTCTGAAGAAGGCATTTGAGTATCATGGGGGGGGGGGGCAGATTGCAAGCATCCTCCTGGCAAAACACGGCCTATTTACGCAGACCGCATGTACAGCACATCCCCAAACCCTTATCCAATTACACACGCCATAAATATGGAACCTATGATTTTCCTATAGGGTGGGCCCTCCTTATGCATATTTATGTCGTAACCACAAGGCAGAGAGCTTGTCCGCCTGATGGAGCCCATATCCAGCCCATGTGCTCCCCTAGATTGTACAAATGGCTTCACATATATTTCTTTAGAAACCACAAGCAGAAAACTACTGCTTTTGATTTCACCAGCTACATTAACAACACCCTAAACATAGACATAGTGTTGTAAATACAGTATTAGAAGGTTCACGTATGTGTCTATAATTATGGGCACAGTTATGTACACACAAGGCATGGGAAGGGCAGAGAGAAAAAAGGGAGTAGCTGGAGGCTGGAGGCCTTGGCCAGGACCCTGCTCACCTCTGAATGGCTAGTTCTCTGTGTGTGCTGGATGGAACGAGGTCAAGAACAAGGTCAAGACGGGAGACAGAAGCCGTTGCCCTTCTATGTTGAGGCAAGAGGCCTTGTCTTCATTTCTCCCTTATTTGGTGAAAGTGGGCATCTCATTGTTGACATAGTGCTGGTTACCTTGCTGTTGTTAGTCACAGTGCTGCTGGCTGTTCTGATGTGTTTGGAAGAAATTTGGGCTCAAAGAGAGAGCCTGCGGGGGTGCTAAATATATCTTGATGGCCAGATTGAGGATGGGAGGGTGAACACAGGGATGAGGTCCAAGAGTTTTCAGAATTACCCTGTAATGAGTGGCAGAAATGTGCTAAGTGAGCACATCCCGTTCGTGCACTGATGGCTTCCAAGGGATCAGAGATCCAGGTACCACCTCACTGCTTCAGAATGGAACAGAGTTTCAAAGACTGGGGTTGTGGGGCGCCTGGGTGGCTCAGTGGGTTAAAGCCTCTGCCTTCGGCTCAGGTCACGATCCCAGGGTCCTGGGATCAAGCCCCACAATAGGCTCTCTGCTCAGCAGGGAGCCTGCTTCCTCCTCTCTCTCTCTCTGCCTGCCTCTCTGCCTACTTGTGATCTCTGACTGTCAAATAAATAATAAATAAAATCTTAAAAAGAAAAAAAAAAAAGACTGGAGTTGAAGCTCTTAGAGACAGAGTAATTTGCCCCAGGGACCTGGGGAACTGTGGAGTCCCAGTGAAAGGCTCCCGGTCACAGGGTTTTGATCTCCAGGAAGATGCTCCCCACTCTGACCCAGGCCTTGTTGTCATCTTGACCCAGAGGGAAACTGGCTTCCTAAATGTTCCGTGTAGGGGTCTACAGGTGTACATTCCCCTGGAGAGCTCCATCGTTGTGGAGATCTGAAAGCAAGCAGCCTTCGGGTAGTGTGGCGTAGTGTGCTCGGCTGATCCGTCTGGAGTCTGGGCGACGTCCTAGAATCCTGAGGACGCAGAGCTGAGAGAAGTTGCTTTGTGTTTGATTTGGCCACATCCCTTCAAAACACATCCACACCCAACTTCAAAATATTCTCTGTCCTATATTTATTTTCTAAATTAAAACAAGTCACTTTGAAAACCATCAGAGATTCTAAGACCCTCTGCAAAATTATCAGAGACTTAGGAGGAGAGAGAGTGGTGTCAGAAAACCAAACCTCCAAGTCAGTCGGCTAACAGAACCATGTGGCATCTATTTTCAGATCTTAGATGATGCATCGTGTGACCCTGGAAATTTCTCCTAATAGCCCCATGCCTCAGTGTTTCCGCCCGCCCGAACGGAATGGTGCTGTAGCTTGGGGTGGCAGGGTACCTTGGGATCTGTAGATGGAAGGCTCTCTGCAGATATAATTAATGTATTAGGCCCACAAAGCTCTTCTCGAGCAGAGCAAGTTATCAATTTAAAAAGTAACAAGGCCCCATGGGATATTTATCTGCCTCTTTTAAAATCGTAGGTCTGGAAGGGACCTGATAAGTCCTCCAGACCTCTCCCTGCATCTGATGGGCCCTGCACTTGAGCTGCCTCAGATGAACATTACCCTTCTGGGTTTCATTCTTCTGTTAGGGATGCAATTATTCCTCCAATTAATAACTTGGAATTTTCTAAAATATATTTATATTTATATTTATTTTTTACCTCCTGCTGGAATACTGGCTTCCCCTTATCCTTTTCATTGCAGTTTTGTTACGTGTATGTAAGATTTTGACAGGGACTCAAGCTGTCAGCTGGGAATGGGCATTAGACTTCAGAAGTCATGCATCTGATCGCATCGTCAAAGCAGGGTTCTGTGTATTCCAAAAAGGGCCGATGCCCTTTTGAAATTCATATCCCCCCATTTTTCTGCCCCCTCAGTTACAACAGAAGAATCCAGGGCCCTAGGTAATTAAGTTTGTCCCTTATCCATTTGCCATGGGATGAGCTCAGACCTTTAGCCTCTCCACTTAGGAGGCCCAGGGGAAAATGTCATTATACATAAGCTTGGAACCTTTTCTCTATCAGGCTCCTGTGGCTGGCTTCACCCAACTCCCATGGGTGCTGAATTGTCTCTGGGAGCTGCGGCCAGCCTCCGCGGCGCTTATGGCCTTGATGCCAAATTCCCAGGGCTTTCCATCTCACAGCTGTGCACTGCGGCCAGTAGGGCAGAGCAAGTGAGCAGGGGTGTCGAAGGGCACAGTGAACCTGCTTGGGCTGGAAACACCCTCTTTGCCTCACTCCAGCGTCCCTCGAGGAGCAGTGGTGTGAACGCTGCACCTGGTGGAAATATCGCCGTTTCCCTGCTCTGTGATTGGCTGAAATTGCGCCAGAAGAGGAATGCAGATGGCAGATGGGCTCAGGCACTTTACTCCCCGTCCCCTTCCACGTGCCCTTCTGCCCACTTCCAAGTTAAAAGTGCCTTCTCAAAAAAATGTGACGATGTCACAAGAGGTTTTCAGTATGGAGAACCCTGCCGACCCTGAGAGAACATCCCCGCCCCTTGTCCTTAGAGAAGGACACTGGCCATTCCCTTCCATGACTCTAACGACCCATCTCTCCTCCAGCCCCGGATCCCTGCACTTCCCTCTCCTCCCCGCCTCTGCTCTCCTCCCTGGTGCTTTCCTGTCTCCAGTCCCGAAACCCTAATCCTGTTAGTATGCTGTGTTCCAGGGCTTTACGTCTCAATGGGGGTAACATAATCCTGCAGTAAATCTAACAGGACCCACAAGGCACACACAGATGGGATGCGCACATCCCACCCATCTCCACCCCCCACCCTCAGGAAGAAACCGGCCCCCCCCCACCCGCCACGACATGCTTCTACTCCTCAGTCTCCTCCTTCCTCATCAGCAGAACCGGTTGATGACAAAAACAGCCCTCAGTAAAGGAGCAGGAGACAGGAGGGCATCATGGTCATAAATGAGCATTTGGTGGTTAGGGAACTTTCCCTGCCCTCCCCCTATCCTCACCCTCCCTTAAATTCTCCCCCGCTCCTCTCTCTCATACGTGTATATGTATACACATATATATGAGACACATCCCTTCTGACTCTGTTTCTGGCTAAGTTCCCACATCCACTAGTATGAAAGCAGCTTAAAAAAAATTTTTTTATAGTCTTTAAGGAGGAGTTTTAAGGGAGAAATGTCAGGACCATGATTTACAAAAAAGAAACCAAAAATATCCATTACCTTCACATCATTTTCCCCGTGTGCAACAGCACCCCTACCCTGCCCCCCACCCCTTGCCTGTTTGGTGCAACAGATTAATTAAACAGGATGGCAACCATTGATTAACAATTTATTTTTATGTGTGGACCTAGTGGCTGGTTTCAGAGAACATGCAGGGGAAGGGGGTGGGGGAGAGAGGACAGGCATTTGGTTCTGCAGTTAGGATGAGTCAGTTCAATTGTTTATGAGAGACATTTTTAAAACATGCCACTGGTTTCCCCAGTTTCTGCCCTCCATTCCTGCCACCTCTCTTTTCCGCCTGCTTTATTCTCCTCCTCCTTGAGCGTCTGTGCCAAGTAGATTGAAAAGGAGAACTTTGGATGCAATGAAACATTTATTAGTGGAGAGAAATATTTATTTTTTAAAAAAAAAGGGAAAAAGACCGTCTCCTGCACAATTTCTACCTCAGGGCTCCAGCGCTATATCGTCTTTGAAAAATTTCCTGCTTTCTTTGCAGTCCCTGGAGCTGGCCACGTTCAGATATTTACAGCAAAATAGGAATAAACCGTAGGTCACACCATAGGTAATGAAGAGACTGGCGTGTGCGGACTGCATACTGAAGCCCTCCTCAGACGGGAGGTGATGCATGTAATGAGCTCCTGCATCTGTCGGTTGAAGGACCTGCCTGGTGATGGAAGGTTCCAGCAGCTCCCACCATGAGCCCACCCTGTAGCTCCGCGTCCAGGAGCTCAAAGACTGTGATGGCCGTGGAGCGTCCACACTATCTTGGGCACCTGGACGCTGATGACGGAGACTACTGGGGTACAGGAGAGGGACTTGGGCCTGGCAGCGAGCCCCCTTGCCCAGAGGCCTCTGAGGAAGGCAGGCCAACCCTCAGTGCTAGAGTCATTGCATATTCTTATAAGAAGAGTTAAGGGCAAGGCGACAGGGATTGATGTGGTAGGTTGATGTGACAAGAAATAGGTGGGAAAATAGAGAAAAGATGACCTCAGAACCATCAGGGATGTTTCTGGCTAGATGTTTCCTATTAGATCACATGTATTACCTCCTTTGATTCTACATAGTATTAGAACATAGTATTAGAACCCGTTGCTGAGAAGCTCTTAGGCGTGGTCAAAACATGTTGATTTTTTTTTTTCCTTTTCCTGGGTGGGGTGTATAGATAGTCACCACACTGGGATGTTGGATAGCCGCCAAGTTAATTGGCAGATGTCCCCTCCCCTCCAGAGGTGCAAATCAGAAAATCTTTGAAGTGCTGCTGGTTTCAGATTCTGTCTTTCTGAAAATAAACCAAAGGTCTCAAGAATCAATTGGGAAGTGTTGGATTATGTTCAGAATTCAGCAAGGCACCAAATGGATTGTCCAAACCACTTTGTGCCCTGAACTGCTTCTTAAACTTGGTTTGCAGAGATGCATTTGAAGAAATCTATGTGTTCAACATAAACACACACACACACACACACACACACACACAATCTAATAATTACATCCACCAATGCTCTCCTTACCTCTTAAGAAGGCTAGAGACACCTTGAACACACTTTCTGGTTTTCTTTTGGGTGATAAAGCAACCGTATTAGTATTTTGCTTTTAAAAATTAGCAAACATGCCTACCATCTGTGACATCTAGCTTTTAAAGCAGATGCTATGATGTGATCATCACGTTTGGTATATACTTATCAGGGTGTCCCATACGCTGACGACCCACTGAATTTTCTTAGCGTTACGGACACCTTTCTGTCAAGTCATGGCCTGAAAATTTGGGGCCCCGAGGTGGGATTTGGGAGTCAGTGGCTTTCAGACCTTGAACCCTCCCCATCGAACAGAGAGACCCATGTGTTAGGTATGACGTAGCTTCAACTCTAACATCGGTCCTGGGGGCTGTGCAGGCATTGAATCAAGGAGGGAGGGCTGGTAGACCTTAGCGTCTATCGGCAAACCTCCTATCGACTTCATTTTCCTGAAGGAGAAACCAAGGTATCTAAGGATTATTGATTGGCCTATAGTGATTCAGGGAGTCGGCAGGGAATAGGGAATAAAACCAATTTCCTGGCATCATTTCCCATGCACACAACCCCTTACCTTGCAATGCCTAGACCAGAAGCCAAGAATCCATCTCCGAGAATTTGATCAGAAAACATATGAAGGGTGATTCTGAAACCACAGAAGCATTGAGAAAGTCATAAAGATGTATAATATATGATAGCATTTTCCAGCTATAAATAGGAAGATGCAGGGAGAAAAATAGAGACCTTGTAAATCCATTGGGTCAGGAGAAATAGAAACTGCTTAATATTTCATTAAAAATGGATTTTCATAAACTGCACTTTGGTATCTTTGGGTGAAAGTCAGTATGTAAGGACTAAGGTGTTGTTATTCATTACTTTTCATTATTAATAATTGGTGCTGTTATTGAGCGAAAACATCAACAAGGTGTACTCTCCCTCTGAGTGGGGCCCTCACCGTGTGTCCCGGGCACTCTTTGAAGCGTATTAACACCCACAGCCCTCGTCCACCAAAGCACTTAGGTGTTAAGAGACACTGAACAACTAAAATACCCTTCACAAAATGGGCACTGCTGGGACAGTTCTACTTGGAAACTCTTATGCAGAAAGCCTTAGAATCTGGGGGCCAGAAAGGAGCTGGCAAATCAACTCATTTCATAGAGGAGGAGACTGGGGCCTGGGGGAGGTAGAGACATTTGCCCACACTCATGAGCTCAGCAGCAACAGCCTGTCTCCCCTGGCACGACGTTGGTGGTGTTTGGGGGGTTCCCCCCCACACACTCTGCCACACTCAGAGAAGTGTATAAAGAGTTTAGTTAAATAAGCTGATATTCCTTCCGCAAAGGGTCCGGAGAGCAGGGGCAGATCTGAGTGCAAAGTCAAGGGCACACACGAAACCAAGAAGGAAGCAGGCTCAGAAATCCAAAAGGCAATTTGAGGCCACATTGAACAAGCATTCGTGTGGTTTGGGGCGGGAGTAGGAGCAGAGGGAGTGAAACAGGAGGCGGAATGACACGCCGTGGGAGCAGCCGGGTAGGTGGTCTAAGCAGAGGGGCCGTGTGCCCGCCTCCCTTTCTGACGGGTGTCACTATACACAGAGGTCCAAGGGGCTCACCCAAAGCCTGTGACGACGTGCGTGCCTCTGCAGGAAGACCAGCCCCCATGCCGGGCAGGTACACATGCACGTGGGTGCACGCCCCTGCCCAGGTGCCGCCACACTCCCAGACGTGCCAGCCTCCCAAAGGCCGTGCAAAGACATAGTCGTTTCCTTACGGGGGTGGGGGGGGGGGGGGGCAGGGGAAGGAAAGGTTTCTTAGCATTGTCTGCCAAGCCTGAGAAATGAAAGGGTCAGATAAGATAAAATCAGATATTAAAAACACATAAGACGTGCTGTGTCTCTAACGGTGCCAGCCTGGTGTGTACGCCGTGGGTTAGCAGCTGTGTTGAAGTTCAGATCTACTCAACGCTCCAGCTATGTATCCACATGCCAAATCCAGCTCCCCTCCCCAGATGAACTCCTTAGCATCTCCTGATGGAGGCCACACACAGTCAGCCTCACCGTCCTCAGGGAGCAGGCCTGCGTGGCCCCCCACAGCTCACAGCACCCTCCCAAAATAGCCAAAGTGCTGCATTTGCTTCTTGCTTGCCAAAACAAAACAAAAAACAAAAGCCTCTGCCTTGTGCTGAATTCTCGGAGAACTGATTAATCTCTCCCTTGAATTCAGTGCCTCATTCCTTTCCTCAGAGCTGCGGAGCTCTTTATAAGCTCCTGGGAAGCCATGGAGTGGGCACGGCCAGACCGGGGGCTCCCTGGGCCCTGTATCCTTCCTTGGCCCGTCCTTCTCCAAGATTAAGATCACAGAGTCTTGGGCCCCTCTCTCCTCCTCTCTCCATTAGCCTTCCCCCAGGTGTCTGACTCTAACCCTCTTTCCTCCTGTTTGCCTGGTCTTTCTTCCCTTGTTTTGTCTTCTGGCCCCTCTTTGTCCTCAGTCACTGTAAAGGAAGGCGCCAAATCAGACCTGGGAGCGATGGGTGGTCAGGCAGTTCTGGGTCTTGTTCCCTGCAGTTAGCAAGGCAGCAGAGGAAGAAACTCGGCCTTCGGGTGGGATGGGAGGCTCCCTAGCGAGGACAGGGGGCAGCAAGCGGGGCAGGCTCCAGGAACGAGGGGTTTAACCTGAATATGGTGGGCCGGAGAAAACCTGCTTCCTCCTCCCCTTCGCTCCATCTGTCTGAAGCAAGCCACTTCCCCTGATCTGGTTGCAAATGTGTGATGTCTCTTACCCTTCACCCCCACCGTCAGTCATGTGCTATTTAAGGGCTCTAACTTTTGACCTCAGCAAGTGGGAAATATGGAAGGTTCAAGGTTGCCAAATGGCAGAGTTCCTAGTTACAGTTCATGGGAAAGAAAGGCCCACGTTGTTAATTAGCTCTAAGCTTCCGTGCCGCTCATTGCTGTAATTCAGAGCTTTCAAAGTCAGGATTATAAACACACATCCCTGAAGAGTAACCCCACCTCCATTCAACCCAGGCTCAGAGACTTTAAGGACTCCAAGACTCCTAGCCACCGGTATAAATGCTGCAAATTTGTTCCAGGAGTTGAGAGCCAACGTAGGAAACCATAATCCTACAGCCTAAAAACATGGCAGGGGCTTCGGATCCAAACAGAAATCTCTGAACCTCCGTTTTCTCATCAGTCAAATTTTTCTCATCTCATCAAATAATAATACTTCCCAAGGCATTTTGGTTGTAATTGTGTTTATATGGTGTCTATCTCAGGGGTACTGGAACAGACCAGTTTCCCCGTCCTCTGGTCCCAGCCCTGCCCATGTCCACACACCAGACCTGTTCCAGGTATCATAGTGTCTAGTCCGAGTCGACTTGCAGTCTCTTGGTTGTTAGAGCTATGACAGGTATGATTTAGAAGTGCCGCTTGGTTAGTGGGTCTTTCCCTCTGCCCTTAGCCAAGAAAACCAAGAGAAACTCACATATACTTGCTCCGGCTACTTTTTCTTTTCCCTTTTTTTTTTTTTTTAATGGAGAGCACAGAAAAGCATACAGCCCATATGGCAGTTATTGATTTGGGCCATCTGGTCAACTAGGACTTGCTCCTACCATGTTGGCTTGGAAGCTACTCCGAAAAGCCTTTTCTCCCCTAAGAGAGGCACTGGTCAGATGGGGACAGGGATGGATTTCATTATGGGGTGGGACCACAATGAGAGGAAGCCAGGGCAGGATTCTGAGAGACTGTCTGCAAGCCTGACCCTCCAACAAAGACCAGAGGGAACCAAGAAAGTGTTGATTGACATAGAGCCCGGAGGAGTAGATGGTGCCCTCCGCCATGCTCTCCCCAGTTTGTGGAGCAGGGAGGCCTCTAAGTAACTAAGAAAACAACCGTGAAGCACTTTAAAAACACCCTGCAAATATGCCTGTATGCCTACACCGTGAGGGAGGGGCAGAATCAAGTTCAAGCTAGTGAGGTTCACTAGCCCTAAAAGATGACCGTTCTGGGGGCGCCTGGATGGCTCACTGGGTTAAGGCCTCTGCGTTTGGCTCGGGTCGTGGTCTCGGGGTCCTGGGATCGAGCCCCGCATCGGGCTCTCTGCTCGGCAGGGAGCCTGCTTCCTCCTCTCTCTGCCTGCCTCCCTGCCTACTTGTGATCTTTCTCTGTCAAGTGAATAAATAAAATCTTAAAAAAAAAAAAAAAAAAATGACCGTTCTGCTCCATCTTTTAAGGTGCCTTCTTCTGCTTGCTCTCAGCCCAGAGGCAAAGTTTTTCTCTCCTCTAAAAGTTCTTATGAAGACCAGTTATTGTTTTCAAGTAGAACAATGTGAGAAATTACATTTTTGGTTTTTTTTTCCCCATGGTGCTCCTAATAAAACCCCAAACAACAAACACACTGATTAATATAAGCTTGAGGGAAATAAGGCTCAACAGAACTTTTGCAGCCCCTTCAAAGGCCGGGTGAGCGGCCACACTACAGATGGATTTTGACAGCGGTTTCCCATCTGACCCTATAGGTATTCCAAGCCAACAACGACGCATCCGAGGTGGTTCTTAACAAGCTGCACACACCCCTCCTGACCAGGTTCGTCAGGATCCGGCCCCAGACCTGGCACTCAGGCATCGCCCTGCGGCTGGAGCTCTTTGGCTGCCGGGTCACAGGTAAGGGGGGCCCCCCGTGAGGCTGCAGAGCTGGTTGTGTCCTGGGCTCGGCTCCCTCTTTCAGCCCAGTAGCATGATTGCACCCCGTGAGCTTTCCAGAAGGCTTGTTTTCACCTGAGGCTCTGTTCAGCAGCATCTAACGTACCCTGACTCAAGATCTTGTCCTGCCGGATACCATGTATCTGTGCATCTGCCACTCATTGACTGCACGAGTGTTCTTGGAGGCCTGCTTTGCAACAGGCCCCACCCTGAGAATGGAAGTGGACAGGGGAAGTGAACGAGCAGGGGGGGTCTCTAGCCACATGAAACTTTGGCTGGTGGGCAGTGTGGATCATAACCAGATTGTGTACTGGATAGTTATTAACTAAGACGTGTGTATGAAGGAGAAAGACCAGGTGCTCGGAGAAACGATGGCAGAGGGGACCCCACTAACCATTGATTGGAAGTTTGGGGATGGCCTTTCTGAGGGTGTGATACTTAGGTAAATCTTAGCCTGATGAAGACAGAGGGGAAAAGCATTTGGAGCAGCAGGAACAGCATATGCGAAGGACTCAAGGTAGTAAAAAGCTATGAAAACACACGTGGAAGCAAAGACCTGATCCCGGAAGAGTGTCCATCCAGTTAGGAAAATAATCATCTGGGAAACAACGCAGGGCTCAGCTGAGCTCCCCTGTGCTTACCGCCCTGGGAGGCTCAGGGGGGCCTGGTGTCACCGCAAGGATATGCATGTCCTTGGCTCACAGTGTGAGATGCTTAGACACCAGGCACTCTGCTGTGACCATTTATGTGGTGACTGGGGGAACCCTTGCCACAGCCCCTACAAGGTAAGTTCTGGTGCTAGCCCTCCCTCACACCTGGATACACTGAGGTATGGAGCAGCTGAATCACTTGCCTGATGTCAGACCGGTAGTGAGGGACACAGCAGACTTGGACCCAGCTAGCCTGGCCCCTAGGCTGGGCTCGTAACCGCAGTGCTCGAAATGCAAAGACGTCAGTTCTGACTTGCACATGTGGTTGCTGGGTTCTTTCCCAGCTCCCGGCTAAGGGGAGATGGTGGCCGTCAAGCAGGGCGCCAGCCACGAGCCCTTGCGTCTCCCTCCCCTCCACAGATGCACCCTGCTCCAACATGCTGGGGATGCTGTCGGGCCTCATCCCTGACTCCCAGATCTCGGCCTCCTCCACCCGCGAGTACCTGTGGAGCCCCAGCGCCGCCCGCCTGGTCAGCAGCCGCTCGGGTTGGTTCCCCCGGATCCCTCAGGCCCAGCCAGGCGAGGAGTGGCTCCAGGTGGACCTGGGAGTGCCCAAGACGGTGAAGGGCGTCATCATCCAGGGGGCCCGCGGGGGAGACAGCATCACTGCCGTGGAAGCCAGGGCGTTTGTGCGCAAGTTCAAAGTCTCCTACAGCCTGAACGGCAAAGACTGGGAATACATCCAGGACCCCAGGACCCAGCAGCCGAAGGTAGGCCATTCCCTGGAGACTCCCTAACCCTATCCCAAACAGGGCAGCTTAGTTTTGGGATGCTCACTTCCTAACTAGATAGTCGTCACCAGACTCCCTGTGTTCTAATAAGCAAATGTTAACTGAGAGATTACTTTGTTCCACTCTGCTAAACGCCATATTTTAATCCTTCCAACATGTCTGGAAGAAGGCTCCTCTGTCGCTCTCATGTTAGAGATGACAAAACTGAGGCTCGGTGTCACCCCCGGGGTCACAGTGTGTGACTGTGGAGAGCCACGATTCAGTCTGACTCCAGAGCCCAGATACCCACCCACCACCCTGCACTGCCTTTCTGTCAGGTTTGACACCCTTTGCACGCTCTTTCAGATGACGTTTCCTTGGAATTGGCCAGACGTCCACAAGGGGATGTCGTTTTTGGAGGCTTCAGTATAGAACCTAGGGGATTATTTCCAAAAACGACTATTTTTTTGAACGTCACGGTGCTCCTTTGTATTTTCCTAGTCTGGTCTCTGCTTAGACCTTCCCCACCTCTCATACGGAGGCTGGGAGAGGCAGGAGAAACTTTCCACATCAGCAGAGCCTACTCCTCCCACCATCAGGGAGTACGGGGCAGCCCTCGACCCTGGGTATGGAGGAGCCCCCCGCAAGGGGAAAAGATATCATGCCTCTCCAGGTCAATCTCGGCGGGGGAGCCAGGCATTCTGATCCTGACTGCTGAGTTACCCTCATTTTCCTCAGAAGAGCAGGCCTCTTTTACCGAGGAAGGGGGAATTTCATGTCTCTGTTTGGTCCCCTTTGCTCAGCAAATGTTTCCGTTCTTAATGCAGAGGCACGGGCAGGGTTGGAGGCTTTGCAGTGCTGATGTAAACACCCAGCTCGCACTTTAGGGGCCTGGAAAGGCTCAGGACTTGGTAACTGGAAACCACAGGGGACAGAGCACAAACGGGACCATGGGTTTTCCTGGCAAGAACAGACCCTGGCTCTTCTCGATCATTCTGGGAGCCTGGGAAAGGAGATGATCTTAGCCAGTATCTGGGCCTTCCCTCCCCATAATAGTGCCCCCTTTTGGAATTGTGGGGATCCTGCAAAGTAGGTAGCATCCCTAGGTGCCGCCCAGCCAATCCCTGGCATGTCTCCACACCAACATCGCCCTAAGTCAGTGGCTCCCACATGTGCTCTGGGTTGGGTCCCCCACCTGGCTTGGACCAGGACAGCCGCACTGTCCTCAGTTCATGTCCTGGGGCTCGATGTGAGCTTTGTTTTGACCTGGGAGCTGTCAGTCAGCTGGGACTTTCTACTTCTAGACTTTCAGTCATTATAAGAATTTTTTTTTTCTTTTAAGATTTTATTTATTTGAGAGAGAGAGCATGAGCGGGGTGAGGGGCAGAGGGAAAGGGACGAGCAGACTCCCCGCCGAGCAAAGAGCCTGACGTGGAGCTCCGTCTCATGACCCTGGGATCATGACCTGAGCTGAAGACAGACCCTTAAGCACCTGAGCCACCCAGGCACACCTACAGCAAGAACTTCTAAGACAATAGGCAAAGCAGCCTGAAATTCACTTCTCTTCTTTCCAGCCAAGTCCATTCAGAGACGAAGTCTTTCCCCCAAGTCCACAATCTCCAGTCCCAGGGTAGAAGACAGAACGTAGCAATTGCCCCTTTTATCTGCTCCCTCTTCTCTGTGTTCCTGGGACCCTAACTATCTTCCAAATGAATCAAAACTTTGGTCTGGGGATGGGGCTCCTATGGGTTGTAATGTCCAGTGAGTCAACTATGAGGCTGCCTTCTGGATGGGTGTGAGGGGCAGGGAGGAGACGGTGAAGGAACGGGAAGAAGGGGAGGAGGGGGAGGGGTCCCACAGGAGAGGTTGCTGAGTGGCCCATCTCCCTTGCAGCTGTTTGAAGGCAACATGCACTATGACACCCCTGACATCCGAAGATTTGACCCTGTTCCTGCACAGTACGTGCGGGTGTACCCCGAGAGGTGGTCTCCGGCAGGGATTGGAATGCGGCTGGAGGTGCTGGGCTGTGACTGGACAGGTAAGGCCTGCTTTCCCACTCCGGGTCCTGCTCACATGGTCGTGTGACCCTGGCTTCCCGGGATGCCCTGGGAGGAGGTCAGACCATGAGGTTGTGGATGGGCAGAGGGGACAGCCCTCCCTGGTGAGGCTCTGTCAGCTCAAAACCCCACCCAGCCCAGGCCCTGCCATGTTCTTCTGCCTCCCACCATGGGCACTACAGCCTCTGAAGGGGGGACAGTTTCTCAAAGGGATGTGCTTTGTCTTTTTTAAAGGATCATTTCAGTTGCCCAACCCCAGTCTCTCAAAAACAAATCATAACCGCACACCACCCACCCAAATTCAATTAGACCCTGACTCTTCAGGCCAGGAGGCTGTGGCTGTTGATTTAGGGAAGAAAAAAAAAAACCCCTCATGATAATAAAGTAATCGGTTTATGTCTGAATCTGGCCTCCAGATGTCAGTGGCTAAGAGACTTCATTTTCATTTCGAAGCCACATCTGTAAAAGGCATTTATTTTCTCAGGAGGGACCCTGTTGTAGGGAAGCTGACGGGAGTAGGACTTCTTCCCCCTGCGCAGCGGGAGTCTTGCTCATTCCTTCCCGCCCCCTCCCCACCAGCCTCACCCCTGCCACCCTCGGTGGCCCAGGCCCGGGAAGACCTCTAACTCTCCCCTTAAGGCAGCTCAGGTCCCCTGCGCAAGCCCACCCTCCCCGTGTCCGGGAAGCTCCCTTTGCTTTGCAGTCGGACCCCACCCTTCCTCCTGACATCTCCTTGGGCAGAGCTGCTACGAGATGTCACCTGGTGCTGGCTCCCTGCTCTCCAGAAGGAGCTCAGAGGAGCCCCCTGAACCCAGGGCCAGCAGGAGCAGCGGACAAGCCGAGCTGCCCTGCCTCTCAGTCCACCAGGTAGCTCCATTTTCCCATCTGTGCCGCACCCATCTCCGGCTCCCCTGACAGGGTATCCGGCAGGAAATAAGGGCACGTCGGAGAAGCAACCCTTGGCGCCCGGGGAGGAGCCTGCTGCCTGTGTGAGGTCTCCGATGGCTCAGAGGAGGAGCCCCGTTGAGGCACACGGGCTGGAAATCGGGCCCAAATTAGCCTCTCTCACCTTTGGATTGAAGGCAGGCCCAGCAGACATATTTTAGTAGGAAGATTCTTTACTCACCATCACGTGGGGGAAAGGCCAAGTTTCCCTGCAGCCTGCTGAATGTGAGTCACCTGTTTGCTTGCAGGTGCCGAAAACTGTCCCTCCAGCAGTGATACAAGCTGGCTCCGTTTGTGGCCTCTCTGAAATGAAAGGGTTGGAGCCGCAGGGGACCCAGGAGCTTCTAGGCCGGGGGCTTTCAAACATTTTTGACCATAATCCACAATTTAAAAGAAATTTTTATTGCAATCCACTTGGCTTGCAAGCACGTGATGCATGCATACAAGTTAGGCCGTCTTGTTAAGTGCTGGACCCTGGGGACAGATTGCCAAGTATGAGACCTTCCTCTGCTGCTCTCTGGCCACATGGCCTCAGACAAGTTCCTTAGCCTCTCAGCATCTTGGTTATCTCAGCTGCAAAATCGGGACGATAATAGTGTATCTGCACCCCCTAGGATTGTTAGGTTTCAGTGAAATAATGGATATAAAGTACTTAGACTGCAGCTTGGCATCTAATAAACCTGTGATAATAAGTAAACGCAGCCGGAACAAAAGGTCTCCAGATCAGCGTTCATTTTCCCCACGTGAGCACACTCTGACATGTCAAAAATTCTGGTCATGACCCATCACAATGATCCCACATCCTACTAACCAGTGTGGCATACACTTTGGGGAAAAAAAAAAAAAAATCACAGATCTAGGCCAACATCTCTATCACAGATGGGGAAACTGAGTCCCAGAGAGAGGAAGCTACTTGTCAGAGGTGTGCCCTTCTGTGCCATGCCTCTCCCAGCCTGGCCCTGCTTTACGACCGGCTGGACAGTTGTTAATGTCCTTTCCCTCTTACTGCTCCCGCTTCCCAAGCTGGCCCAAATTACCCTGGCGATGGTCAGCAACAGGTTTCTCATTTCAAATTCCTGCCTGGCCATTCCTTGGAAGATCAGAGTTGGGGCTTCTTAGCCTCCACCCAGTCTCCTTCCCTTTGAAGTCGCTGACATCTGGTTTCAATTGCGAGGGGAGCGTTGTAGTTTGACGGGCAGTTACCCCTGAGCTCCCAGTAAAGCGCAGCAGACACGGCCTGCCTTCTCACTATCCTTCATACGCCTCCTTGCCTCGTCAGCCCCCTGAGCCCCTGGATTTAACGTGATCTTTACCAACCTGCTACCTGACCCCCCGCCCCAGAAACTGCTTCCACAGGCCACATGGCTTTTTTGCTTTTAAAATTCCCATCCTCTCTGCGACGCATTCCCCCCACCCCTGCCCCAACCTTCACTTTGTTCCTACCCCAAGAGGAGAGCAGGAAAAGTAATGGGGCTGGCCTGAGTCACTGCACTAAATAATCCGAAAGGGCTGCTTCCCCTGTTGGTTTGTTTGTGTTCCAAATGATTACTTCTTGCTTTGCTGCCCACAGTTTGCTTTACAATTGAGTTTGAGATTCTATGACACAGTGACAAATTTGAACTTACAAATTAGGACGCTTCGAGGTTATTTGCTATTTACCGTGCGCAAGAGGCAGACACGGCGAAGGGAAGTATGAAAGGTTATGTGCGTCATATTTAATAGCAGAAAGATGGGAAGTCGACCGTGAAAAAGCTTTTCAATGTATTTAGCCATTTCCTTCAGCTCCTGGCTTTATTAAACGGCATCCCAAAGTGTGCCTGACAAAGGCGCCTCTCCACGCGCAATAGTGCAAAGGAACGTGTATAGGAATGGGCGGAACAATGCACGAGCTTATCCGGGGAGTCTCCCGTTGGAGGGCAGCCCTGGGATGAAGACCCCACCCCCAGGCGGCGGACTTGACCGCCAGGTACTAGAACCCCTCCTCGCCCCACCTAGGGGCGAGGCCCCACTGTTTCATTCATTTCATTAATAGTTGGAGGATGAATGACTGGCAGGAGCAAGTCGACAAATGAATGGACGGGCGAGGGCATCACCTGAGACCAGGTCAGAACTGCCTGCCTGCAGCCACGTGTGGCCCGGCCACGTTCTGTGGCGAGCTCCTGGTGACAGTACTCTGAATAAGCTGCCAATATGGGCGAGTCTAGAGCTCTTCCATGGGAATGGAATTGGCTTCGTGTTGGGGAAAAAAAAAATTTTTTTTTTTTTTTTTTCAAGAGCCGGCCACCTTGGGCCCCCTCCCCTCAGGCCTTTAGTGTGCTGGGGCCAGTCTTGGTGGCCTCCCTTGAATCAGGGCGTGCAAGCTGCCCTCTGCCACCTTCAGTCCCTCCCTAAACTCTCCCCAGCCTGGGCAGCTGCTGGCTTACAGTAGCTGCTTGCATGCGGAAAGCATTTGAATTTGCCACACCCTGACCTAAAGGCATAGCCGCAATTACTTCCACCAACTGGAGTCTGAGTCCCTTTGAGTTCATATTCCTTTCTGTGCAGTTTTGTGCAAACACGAACCACAATGGCTGGGGTCACACCTCCCCAGCTGGGGCTGCTTCGCTCATGGCTTTGGCTGCTGCGCTTCTGACAATCTCGTTAGAGGTGGGCCCCCTAGGTCAGTTAGCTTTGGTTCAAAAAAGTGCTCTCTGAGTCAGAGAAGGCTGAAAAGAGAACGTCTCTTCCACGTAAGAGCAGGGTAAACGGGCCGGCAAGGCACGTCAGCAGCCCCCCCAGGGGCAGTGCACGGGAAGCTCAGTTCATTAAGCAGTGGGAGTTTTTCACTGTGTTGGAGGGTCACCACTCACTGTGTGTGGGGGAGAGGGGTGGAGCGGAGGGGGGTGTGTGGTGTACGCACATGTGCATCACACACGCTTCCGTCTTAAACAGAACACCCAGAGCACGGGTTAGCCTGCCTTGGGGTCAGCTTCCCCGGCATCCATCGCGGTCCCACCTGGGCTTTTGTGCTGGCCCCAGGGCCTTTGCTGTGGAGTTTGCTGCAGGGACATGGGTTTGTGTCCCTGCCTCTGTGGAGGCTGTTCTGTAGCTTGGGACTATTTTCCTTCAACTCAGGCAATGCTTTTGACTTCACTGACAGCACACAGAGGTGACTCCAGGGATGTGTGTGAGTGTGTGTGTGTGCGTGTGTGCGCGCGCATGTGAGGGTCTGTGCGTGTCCATCTTCCTCCTTTAAAAGCCTACACTTAGAAAGGAAACTGCATTTGGGGCATCTTCCTTCTGCTGGGTTTCAGTGCAGGCTGCCGCGTGCAGCACTCACTTCCCCTTTCTTCGCCTTTCCGCAGACTCGAAGCCCACAGTAGAGACCCTGGGACCCACTGTGAAGAGCGAGGAGACCACGACCCCATATCCCATCGAGGAGGAGGCCACAGAGTGTGGGGAGAACTGCAGCTTTGAGGATGGTGAGTCACCGTCCGTCCGGGATAGTGCAGTGCTGACCATCAGAGGAGGCTGGCCTTTGGCTGGGGCAGGGACCTGGATGTCCCCTGATCAGAGGTCAGGGAGGTGCGGGTAGTCAGGGGCTTGAGGCAGTGGCTGTTTACAACCGATCTACAAGCATTCATAACCAACCAGGACGGCCTACAGGCTTGAACCTGCTGGTCACCAGCCGAGATGAGTGCCCATCCGGAGAGGACCCCTCGTTTGAGAAGTCTCCTTTCCAGCCTTCACTTTGAATCATTAAAATCCTCAGCTTTTTTGGGTTGAGCTGTGTCTCCACTGTACAGTCCGGTGAAGGTCTGGCAGTCATCGGGATGACTAGGCCCATGGAGGCAATCCAGGTTAACTCAGCAGGTAACCATTCTGTGACCACGTTTCTCAGGGTCTGTGCCCACTGCTGGTTGAGAATAAGTCACAGTCATGGCTTCAGAAAATGGCCCATCCCCTCCTTCCTGGGAGGTGAGCACAGGTCAGTGACAAAGGCAGGGAGGTGCAAAGGCACCTCAACCCTTCTTTGAGATCTCTGGGTCCCCTCATTCTGAATCAGCCTCTTCACAGGGGAGCTCTGTGTTACCTTCCTTTCATCTTCTGAACGCATCCGAGTAAGATTAAAACAATCGACAGAGCCCGAAAGTACGTCACCTCACCAAGTATGAGGACATTCCTAGCAAACCGCAGATTTTGGAACACCTGGCATTTTTGGCTAGAATTTAAGGCTTGACAGCCTCCACTTACAGTAAATTACTGATCCTTATTAAACGTTCATTAGACAAAACGAGGGAAGATTGGTGGAGAGACTTGGGGAGACTTGGAGAGACTTGGAGGAGACGCAGCTTAGCGTCGACTCAGTGGGTAGATGGCACAGTCTTGTGAGAACCTGCAGCTCACGGACACCAGCCACTCCGCTGGCGGAGTGGCCAGCTCCAGAAAATGGCGACAGAGGAGAATGGGAGGGAAGCCAAAAATAAACGCTAAAGTCATGTGACTGAAAAATGATAATTTAATGCATATGCTTTTAGGAATGTTCTTTTGTATAATGTGTGGGTGAGGGGGACACCATTGGTCAGGGTTAGTTGAATACAGGATTCTGACATTTTCATGAACTTGGTTTTGTTTTATGAAGAGGAGAAGGAGACTTGGAGAATCTTCCAAGACGTGTTTAAGATAGTTCGCGAGCTCACGGTAGAGTGCACACAGAGTTAATATGGTATGGGATTAGCAGAGTTAGCCCGGTGGTGGGCAGGAGGAGGGGGTTCTATCTAAATGGCAATCCAGAGGAAAATTTTTTTTTTTTAAAGATTTTATTTATTTATTTGACAGAGAGAGAGCGAGATCACAAGTAGGCAGAGAGTTAGGGGGAAGCAGGTTCCCTGCTGAGCAGAGAGCCTGATGCGGGGCTCGATCCCAGAACCCTGAGATCATGACCTGAGCCAAAGGCAGCGGCTTAATCCACTGAGCCACCCAGGCGCCCCTCCAGAGGAAAATTTAAAGAGTTCTGCTGTAAGCTTTCAGAAGTTTAATGTAATTTTCCCACTTATAGTGGTTTGTTTCATTTGAGGTTTCTTGGGTGGTTCCTCCCAATTTTTTTTTTTTTTTCAAAAGGTTTCTTTGTGGAATTTGGTTTCTGAGATAGAGTCTGAGTGTAAACATGAGAGAGGAATTATGGTATATTGAATTACTCCATATTTTTTAACGGAAAAATAGAAATTCAGAAATTGGCGGGAGAAGGGGGGTGAGGGCTAAGGGCCGACTTTTCCAAGCCACAGGTTGATGCTTCTGTAATCGATTCCATGTGTTTCTTCTGGACTTGAGCTGACATTGGCCAAGGGCGGGCTCTCTCTTGGGAAGGGGAGACACAGCCAGGGCTTGGTGGCAGTCTGCCTCCACGGCCCGCACTGCCCTTCCCCTCGCCCCCATGGTGTGAGCCATTTGTTTCCACCAGTCTGTTGTTCCCTTTAGATTTCCTAACCTGCATTCTAGACCTGCCCCACGGAAATTCCTCTCTGGGAACCCTGAGAAGGGAAGTGAGAAGGCCAAAGACCCCACTTCCTCCCCGCTACTAGCACTGGCCAGCACTTTTCCGCTGTCTCTGAGGCCGCTGCCGGCAGGCTTCCAAATTTGGATTCCCGTTTCCTCTTTCCCCCACCTCCACACCCGCCCGCACTTCATCACATCTTTGGCACCAGCTCCTACTGGGTTTTTAGAGCTCAGTGGAGCCTCCGAAGAAAGTCTCTGGTCCAGTCCTCCAGCTTAGACAGGTAAAAAACCAAGCGGAAGGCACGAGCCACTTTGCGGGCCCTTCTGACATTTCCACCAGGAAGGCATTCCCTGCTGCCCCCGGGATCTTGGCCCGCGGGCACTCGGTGCCGTGCACAATTGTTCTTTTCTCCTGGTCGGTGCTGAGCCCGGCGGCCGGCTGCTCTGGCCCCTCGCGTTGCCCTGCCGTGCCAAATCACCCACCTGGCAGTGCTGTCCCACAGGGATGCCAAGCTGACCTCGTGTCGCAGAACAAAAGACCTATCCTAGGAGGTGAAGGGGGACAAACAAGCCTTCCTTGTTTCGGAGCTCACTCTCTCCTCCCTGGCCCAGCACCTGCCCGGCACATCAGCCTCTCTGGATGCTAATGGGCCTCCCCATCCCTTGTGAGAGTCCGGTTGGCAGGAGCTGGCCTTCCACTGAGGCACTGGGGAGACATTCTTCTCTGGCACTTAGGGAACAGCCATTTTCCCATGTGTCTGCTCTCTGAGGTGGACAGAAGAGCCTGGAGAGAGCCTGAAGCCATTTGGTGGCCTCATTTATAATTGCTTACTATGGGAACCACTGGCAGACTTGGCTTTCGTGCCTGGGAAGGATGAGACCAAAGGCTGACCCGAAAGCCAATGATCGCCAAGATGAGTTAAATGAATAAGCAAAGGGAGCCACTTCGCTTAGGCCTTGCCAGCGTTTTCAATAGCACCACTGTGGCTGTCGTCCGAACCCATTTCATTTGCCTTCTTTGGGTTATTTTCCCCCCCTTTCAGACAAAGATCTGCAGCTCCCTTCGGGATTCAACTGCAACTTTGATTTCCCCGAGGAGCCCTGTGGTTGGATGTACGACCATGCCAAGTGGCTCAGAAGCACCTGGCCCGGCAGCTCCAGCCCAACCGACCGGACGTTTCCAGGTAAGCCCGCGGCAGGTCCAGAGAGGAAAGGGTTAAGGCCAGCCCGCTGCAGGGCTCCCGGCCCCAGGTTCCCTGACAAGCATCGTAACTTCTCACCACAGGGCAGTCCTCTGCTCTGCGCCCACAAAACACCAGTCATTGCTCACAGCGTCACCCTATAAAACAGCACGGTCATGGTTCCTAGCCCTGGCTTGGGATTAACGGTGCAGCCCGGAAGCCGGGAGGGAGCAGTAGAGGCCAAGAGGAAAGAAAGGAAAGGCAGAAAGGAAGCAGTTGGGAGGCTTCAGGAGACGGGATGAGTCAGGGTCCCCTTGTCACCAGAGCTAAGCACTCCTGGCCGAGCCACAGAGCCTGTCGTGGACTCCAGGCTGGCCGCTCTTCCTAAAATGCCTCCTTAGGAGACCGCTGGCCTGCAGCCCGACGGGTACTTCTCGGAGAGGGTCATCCCGTCGGTAGCGAACCAAGCTGAGGGTCCAAAATGCTGTTGCACCCGTGGGGTCTAGCAGGGCCACCTGGCACGCAGCTTCTGGAAGAGTGTTGCTAGAAGACAGCCCTTGACGTATTGCTCAGCTGCCCTTTCTGAGGGCCAGGTCTGGGCAGCCTCTGCGGACCCTGCTGATGGAGAGGGGCTTGCCTCGAGCCCTCCTCAGCCTGCGGAAGCAAGAGGCCAGTCCTCTCTCCACCGCAGCGTGTGTTTATAGCAGGTTCTGGTCCTCGCCGAACCCCCAGCTCTCCGGGGATGGGAGAGAAAGAGAAACCCAGCCTGTCCTGTCTGCCACTTTCAGGGGCATCACCATCCCCTGTGATTAAGCTACCGCCAGGACATGAGCAGAGGCGGAGGTGGGTGTATGAAGACCATTTGATGGTTTTCGGCCGTCAGACAGCTCCGAGAGCTGGGAGTGACCTCAGGAGCGTAGAGACTGGCAAGATGGATCCAAATCCTGAGCAAGTGCTGAGTTTTGAGGATTTATGAACTTTTGTTTTTAATGTAACTTATTTAATGGTAACTTTGTGTCATTTAATGTTCAATAATGACTGTGCTTCACAACTGCCTCACAAAATTCCAGAAAATTTAGCAGCCGGCTCTCGCAAGCCAGCGCACATTGGCTCTAGCACCGTGCATTAGGTTTTCGTTTTTCTACACTCCTGGCCTGGACCTCAGAACCCTATAAGCATTGGAGAGGAAAGGGGTCCATTCTGGGAATTAGTCGATCAGATGTTGCCTCACTAGAGAATAAAAGGGGGATGAGCCCCCCCTTCTGCAGGGTTCCCCAGAGCTGCTCTGCTGCCCCTCAACCCCAGGGACTGGGGGTGTCCCCTGCCCCCAGGGGACGGCAGTGGGACAGATGCCAAGAGAGCTTTGCGGGCCGGCCTCCTGACACAGCCTGCACTTGCTTTCCTGGAGGGTCACAGCGTCTGCTCTGGAGAAAAACATTTTCATATTTCAAGTGTTTATCTCTTCAGCATTTGAGTGCTCAGAGAGATTAATATCTGAAGATCACCGTGGCCTCGGGCAACAGGAGAGAACACTTACCCTCATACCAGCCTTAATCACCCTCCCCCCTCTCGTTCACTGCAATAATGTTTAATTAATATAATGAGCCTCCTGCACGTTGGAAAAAAAAAATACTTATTTTTATAACCCAGCCTGGATTTTTCATTTCATTTCCTCTCCTTTGAGACCTGGCCCAATTAATTGGTTGTTTTTCCCAACCTCCACTTTGTATCTGAACCTAAAGAAGGTGTGCGGGGTATGCATCCGCGTGTATAGGCCTAGTGTGTGGGGTTACGGGTGTATGTGTGTATACATTAGCTTATGTGTTTCTTTCTCAAGGTGTTTGTGGGTTCTGTGTGTGTGTGTGTGTGTGCACATGTATCAGTGAATATGTGTGCGCTTGTGTTTGTGTACATGTTTTCCATGGGAACCTCTGAGTGTGTGTGCGTGTGTGTGTGTGTGGTTGAGTGTGACTGAGGTGTGTACCGGGAGTGTCATGCACGCGCCTGCGCACTGCGTGAGGGGGGTCTGAGGGGGCAGCTCGGTGGAGATACTTGGAATGAAGGGATCGAGACGACAGCATGGGGAGGTTTACTGGCTCTTACTCAGGTTCTCCCTAAAAATTTGGCCTTCTCCCTCACACTCTCCTGAGCAGATTTTCTCTCGGAGGCCAGCCCTGTCCGGGCTACAAGGCCACCAGTTAGCAGCTGACACTCCCCAGAGAGCTCCCATCACTGCCCATCTGAGCCTGGCCTTCACCTCAGCCCCACTGCCCGTTTGCCCCCTCCGCCACCTGGCGTAGGCCTCGCCCTCACCTGAGTGGCCCTTCCACCGCCCGGGCTACCGGCTGGAAATTCTAGCTCTTGTCCTCATTCCAGTTGATTCATTACACCCTGCGGTTTGGGAGGGCTTTCCAGAGCAAGCTCGCAGAGCGGGCAGAATTCCAGCCGTGGGCTGGCTGGATGGGGACAGAAAGAAAATGAGGGCCATAAGGAACTGCTCCATCTAATGTTGTTTCTCCCTGAAGATGCTGAGGAGGAAAATAATTATTTTCCTCTTCCAGAGGAATCCCTGAAATTTGAAAAAGTGGCCCTTGTCACCTGTTTCCAGAAAACGCAATTTGTACTGTTAGTTTCGGAACCCTTCCTTCTATCCTCGGATGCTTTTAAAAAGTCACTTGCTGTATTTGCCGCTTTCCTTCTCCTTGCAAAGCTCAATATGGGGCTTTTAGCAGGGGAGGATAGAAAGCCCTTTCTGTTCAGGGTGGTCCTTTCTTTAAAAGAAAGGGGGGGGTGCCTGAGGGGAGCAGTCAGGAGAGAGGAAACAGCTGTGCCTGATCAGGGGCAGACAGATGCTGGACCTTCCCAGGCAAAGCCAAAAGCCCCGTGTCCCCGACACTTCGACACTCCACAAAGAGGAGACACTCTTTCAGAGAAGTGTGCCATATGTTTCACCCCCTTATGGGGTAGCCAAGCAGAAGTCACTGCCTGTAGGAAAGGCGGTGTCTCCATGGAGCGTGGAGGGCATCAGGAGAGCCAAGGGGGGAAGAAAAGGACGACAGAAGAGCCATGTTGTAATATCCTACACAGCCTATTTGCTTAGAAGTGTCTGTGGAAACAACTTACATGCCTCAGATATTTTCTGATTTAGTTCTTTTCTCATATTTTGTTTTGTCTTTTTTTTTTTTTTTCCTTTCAAGTCAGCAGTTAGTTCTGTTCTTTTGGCCAATGGTAAGAGTTGCTTAAGGCTGACAGGACACCCACTGGTTTCTTGCCACTGTTTTTGTTTTTCAAGATAGTCTTTCAAGCCACTCAGAAACCCTTCTTTTAGCTCTTTGCTTGTGGCTTAGAAGCCAGGACTATGCTCACACCCGCCCCTGGGAACCCTGTCCCGAATTCAGTAACCCCTGGTGACTGCAGAAGAGCCAGCCCCATGTCCTCTGAGAAGCCGCTGTGCCTTTTCTGTGCAGCTACAGCCTCACAGAAAATGTCTTCCCTTGTGGGAACTGTAGTATTTTCCAGAGACAGTCTCAAGTGCGATGGTCGTAAACCCAGTTTTGAGGATGATCAGATTCACATATTTCAGGGACAAGGTAAAATCTCTGAGATGCCGTGGTGAGTCTGTGTGTCTAGAGCGTGTTTAATGTGGTAGCCACTAGCTCTTTTAATTTTACTTAATTACAATCGAATACAGCTATAATTTTAGTTCCTCATTTCAGGGGCTTGGTGGCCATGATGTGTCGGACAGCACCGTTGTAGACCATGGCTATCAGCACAGGACTGTCTTGGTCAGACTGCGTAGACGTCTTTTAGCATTGAGGTGTGCGTGATCTCTGGGGTCCTCGCTGATGCTGCTTCCCCACAGAGGGGCCGATGGTAGTGTAAACCAAGAAGCAAGTGATTAGGTGGGTGTACCTTCTCTGTGGTCCCTTGGTGGGAGTGTCCGGTGCCAGTTACTTTTGTCATCGGGTCATTCAGCCTCAGTGAGCCGCCATAGTGAGGGAAGCAAGTAGCATAGCGTTAGACGGGGTAGGAGCTATTTCATCTGACCAAAAGAAAGTAAAGACTAAGTAATATCAATAATAGTAATAATAGTAGTAGTAGTAACAGTAATAGTTACGGTTACTATTATTATCATTATTATCAGGATCGAGACAAGAAGACTAGACAAAGAGCGCACTATGGCAGGTCCGCTTCAGAATGCTCCAGTGTGTGGGCTCCCTACGTGTGTGCTCTCTTACACGTGTGTTGACCTCGTGAAGTACGGTGACAGGATTCCTTCACTTCAATCACTCCAAATTGTGGACGTGAAATACAGGAAACGGGCAGGGTGCCGGCTGGCTCCGCCTACAGATAAGGCAACACTTGGTCTCAGAGTTGTGGGTTCATGCCCCACATTGGGCTTGGAACCTCCTTAAAATTAAATAAATAAATAAATAATAAAAATTAAAAAATAAAGCGGGCAGTGCCTGTTTGGAACAGTCCACCATTACAAAAAAACAGAGCTTCGGCAACTCAGCACTCCCGTGTTTATTGGCTTGAGAAAGCAAAACCTTCACTCTGGATTCAGAAACAAGCTCAAGACAGACTAAGAATACAATGTTCCGAAATACTGGAATTTTGCTAAGGGTCGCTATTCCCCCAGATGTCAGTGGGAGAGTTATTAACGTTATCGCGGGGCTGTTTTGATGCACATCGGGCCATTTATAAACTCCATGGGAGTAGAAGACCAGAACTGTGATTCACGGGGGCACAGGTGCCTGAAACTCTGTGTGTGTGTGTGTGTGTGTGTGTGTGTGTGTGTGTGTGTGGTGGGGGTCAGGGGAGGAAGATGGTTGCAGAGAAATGACAGAAGAGAACTGAGGAGTGAACTTGCTCACGATAGGCTTGTTATTTGGCAGGGAGCTAGTTATGACTCTGAATGAAAAAGCAAATTCTCCGAACTCAAAAGACCTCCCCCGTAGGCAGCAAAGGATCCCGACTCTGCGTTGGCATTAGCTTGGGTTGCCATTGGAAAGAGGATGAGGTGGCTTGGAGGGGCAGAGCCACTGCTCATACACAGACGAGACCTTCTGGGGCTCAGACTGTAGGAGACAATTAAAGACCAGGAACAGCTTGGCTACAGGAAAGCTGACATTCAAAGAACACCTTCAGCTGGAAGAGAGAAGCACAGAGGCCCTTTTTTAAGGAAAATAGGAAGGCAAATATCTCTGACTTTATAGAAAGACAGCAGTGAAGAGAAGCTATTATTCCTTTTTTGAATTTTTTTAATTTAAATTCAATTTAATTAATACACAGTGTATTATTAGTTTCTGAGGTAGAAGTAGGTGATTCATCAGTTGCACGGGACACCCCATTTCGAGTGCCCTCCTTAATGCCTGTCACCAAGCTGCCCCATCCCCCCACCTCCCTTCCGGCAACCATCAGTTTGTTCCCGGTAGTTCAGAGTCTCTTACAGTTTGCCTCCCTCCCTATTTGCCTATTATTTTATTTTTCCTTCCTCTATGTTCATCTGCTTTGTTTCCTTTTTTTCTGAAAGTCCTGATTGGCTGAGTTCCCCAGCAGTGTGCAGATTGATAACGAAAGGGCAGAATGATGACAAGACTGCCACCATTGCAAAACCTTCATGAAAGCGGACACACAAAAAAATAAAAAATAAGTTAAAAAAAAAAAAGCCAGCTCTGGGAAGACTCCTGCAAAGCCCAGACCTGACACCTCAAACGTCCACAAAACGGTCAATTGTAAACCTTGAGAACATCCTGCTGAGTTCATCCAAAGTCAATGTTTCCCTTAACAGGTTGTTAATTTGAGGACCTTAGCAGAGATAGACTGACCTTGGGAGGCCAGCCGAGGGGCTGACTCATGTTTTAAGCATGACCTATACAAAGAGATTACATCTCCTGCAGCACTAAATATTCTCTCAGATGGTTGTTCTAGTAGGAGGGCAAGATGCTAGCCAGGAGATGTGTGTGTCGGACAGATGGTGCATTTGGCTTTGTGATAGCCAGGACGATCGGGCTGGTGATTTACTTCAGGGTTTGGTAAGGTGTGGACACGACCGAGTCCATGCTGTTGGGCCGAACAGTCACGTGCTCACACAGCGCTGCTGCAGCTGAAGCCAGATGCAGCCATAAATCGCCAGGTAAGACATCAGGAGATCCTTTCTAGAGACAGCGGCAGGTTAAAATGGCGAAACGGCCCTGTCCTCTGCACGTCCCCGATGCCCTTTTGAACTCCTATTGTTAGTTCCCATATGATTATTTTTCCTGTGTCATGGGCAACGACAGATGTTTTGAGTCAAGAACCTAGCAAAATGCCTCCCAAATACGTCAGGTCCAGGAGGAGAGGGATTGTATCTCTGGGACATTAGTTCTTCATTCTCTTTCAGCAACTGAACATATTTCCTTCCTATTGTCTTTTTGTTGGAAGCTCTCCATGGCCGGCATCACTGCCATCAGCTACGAGTACAAGACTGTCTCCAGCAGGCGAGCTTGTTCTTAGCTGGTCGATTGTCATGTCTGGGGATCTCTTAACAACCCAAAGGGCTTTTCCTTGAAGTCCAAGTCAATGGCTGAAGGGGACCCACCTGTGCCATCCCAGCCCGTTAGTTGATCAAGTAATCAGCAGCCATTGCGTGCTTACAACTTCCTCTGTGTTCGGCAGTGGTAGGCCATAAACTAGAATGTTCTACGGGAACTCACAGCACATATACGGGTGCCATGACTTGAAAGAACGGAAGCACTTACCTTAGAGGAGCATTAGTATAGACCTACCCCCATAACTAAAGCCCCCCCCAGTGTGGGCATTTAAAGAGGCAAGCATTGAGTTTCCTGAGAAAATGAAGACCCAGGGTCTGAATTCTTCACTAGTGAAAAATGTTTCCAAGTCAGAGGACAGAAATTGGCTGTGCTCCATCAGGGATAGAAGGATGACGTGAGTCTCAATGACAGCAGGAAAACTTAAAACTGAATTTAAGAAGTTCCTGACAGTTAGGGTTGTGATCCAGAAAACACATTGCCGATGTGACCTATGGAAACTTCTTCTCTGGAGGATTGAAAGCAGAGGGTGGACAGCTGTTCTGGGGACATTTTCAGTGTGGTTCCTCTGGGCAGCCGGGCTGACCTGATCTAAACTGTCTCTTGAGGTTCCACTCTCATTCCAAAATCATGTTGTATTTCATTTCATCTACTATATAGTGGCAAGAAATACATGTGGTCAACAGCACATTATGCACAAGTGGGGGCTGGCTGGTTGCAGGGGTTGGAGCGTCTTCACTGACCTCCAGCCAAACCATACTTCCTCGTTAGTCTAGGACTTGTCTTCCCAGGTGACTGGTGCTTTTTTGACCCTTTTTCTTTTCTTTAAAAACAAAACAAAACAAACAAACAAAAAAGGCAAGCATAGGAGTCAGTGTGCGTAGGGATAGTAGTAGTAGTAATAAAGACCAGAGGTTTTAATGAGCACTTACTATGTCCCAGTTACTGTGCCAAGCATTTTGCATGGCCTGTTCCATCTCCTTCTCCTCACAGCCCTCTCCAGCAATGTTCTTATTATACCCATTTTACAGACAGGGAAACTGAGGCTTTAAATGATGGGTGAGCATCAGACAAGGGGTCCAGCCCAGATGAGCGGCCACGCTCTTGGCGATCCTGCTCACTTGGGTGCCGCATCGCTCCCTAGCCGCCGTCTCAGACACATGGCTTCAACCCTCCGCACCTCCACCTCCGTTTCCTCTCCGGTAAAATCAGAGAAAGCGGTGCTTGCTTCCCCAACCTAGATTTCCCGGGGACGATCACGGAAGAGAAAGCAGGCGGCGCTTCTGGCGCCAACACTGGCCCACAGGAGACTCTCAGCCAACACCAGTTCTCTTGCCCCCGCGTTTCCCGTCCCTTCCCTGGGACCTGCCTGGTCGGAGCCATTCCTCCCTGACGTCCTGCCTCTAATCAGGCCCCTCTCGGTGACAGGCAGGGAGGTTTTGCGGCTCAGCGTCCCTCTGACTGATGTCTACTGCTAATTCCTTAAATTTACATATCATCTTTCTTCCCTCAAGCTCCTAGCACTTAGCAGACAAGTGGGGCACAGATGATTTAACTGAGTGAAATTCAGAGGCCCGCTTGTCTTGAGATTCTGCAAACTAGTGGATTAGCTTAGATGTCAGCACTGAATTATGATCCTTCAGCTGCTCGTGCTTAGCACGCCACCAGCATTAACTCCCCAGTCTTCCCGTGGTCCTTTAAATCATGCGGAGCGATTATGGTCTTATTGTGAGAGCGAGAGCAGGGGTGGGGCAAGGAGGGGGCCGGCTGGGGTCCGGGTTCGGCAGCCTGGGAGACCTTTGGCCTGATGGGGCCCGAAGTTTTAGCCACAGGATGGTTAAATGGAAAGACCCGGATAAGATCCAGCCAGCGCGGCTCTCTCCACCTCCACACACATTTTACTTACTAAATTCTAACCATTATGCTACGAATCCCCTGCCGCTTAAGAATGTAAATTCACACAAGTGACAGTATTTCTGCCAAGCAATTTTCAAGCAGCAAGTGGGTCTTATTTGTGAAACTGTGAAGGAAGAAGGCTGAATAATAAGTCTCTGAAATCTGGTTTCCTTTCGATCTGAGGTGGAAGCAGTCAGGGCTTGGAAATTACTGGAGCACGGGAGCGTCTTGGGGGAGGGATGGGGGTTCTCACTGGTGGCCCCACGTGCATCCCCAGGTCACCCTGTTGTTATCAGCTCACCTCACCTTTGAAAGGGCTGTTGGTTCAGGACAGTGGGAGGGAATTGTGAAGAGATGATCTGAATCTGGGATTACCAAAGGCTAGCTGACTCTCCCTCTGTTCTTGGGTCTTGAGAGAATATCGAGCCTCGGATGTTTCCTTCATCTGTGGGTTTGCCAGTCATTCATCTGTGGGATTAAACTTTTCTTGAGTTGTGACATACACAGGGAGAAGGAGCAGAGTATTAACCCTTACATGTGTAAGCCTGGGATTCTGTCATCTAACTGGAGCCATGGGAAAGACACCCACGAAACGGTTAAATTACAGTGCAAGGCTGTGTGTGGGTGGTTACCTGCTGAAACGCATGAGAAATGGCCTCAATCTTTTTAAAAATAAGGTAAGATCAGTGGTGCAGTCGGTAAATGCTTGAGTTGTGGAGAGAAAAGAGGCGGTAGCTGGAATGTGCCAGAATGGGTTGGAGAAGAATTGGCAAAAGAGGTGGGAGAGGTAGAGTTGGTGGGGGGTGGGCTGGCAGGAAGGAGACGTGGAAGCAGGGGCAGGTGTCGGGGGTGGAGCCCAGTTTGCCTTGAATAGACAGTGACCGATTGCCTGCACGCTGGGAGGGCACCTGGGCATAGCTGAAGTGAAGACCCCACTTCTGGGAGGCGGAAAATCCGACGTCAGGTCCAGCTGTGCACCTCACCACCCTCTCCACGTTGGATGAGCCCCTTGAACTTTACTGACCTCCGTCTCTCCGTATTGTACAAATAACAGTCAGAAGATAGGGCTCTCAAAGGCATTTAGGAAGGATTAGACGAAACAATGCTCGTGAACGCGCTTTGGAAACCTGCAAAGCATTCTGCAAATATGACTTATTATTATTAATAACGGTAGTAATAAGATCTGATAGGAGAAGGCGTAGGTTTGGAAGATCTTGGAGCTGTCTGGTTGCGGCCCCCGTGTCTCCTCCCTTGGCAGATCACCGCCTTCGAAATTTTTTGCTGTGGACCGCTGCTTAGTTATCTGCGCTGACTCTGGCCTTGAAGGGCTCTCCTGGGCTGGGGTATTAGACGTGTGGTTCTGGATGGTTAAGGAGACAAACCGCAATCCCAACTATGCATCCTGAACTGGTCCGATTTGACTGCAAGGGAGGGTAGCTTTTGGTGCAGTAATCCTAGGGAATCTAACTGGAGAGGCTTGGGGGGGCAGGAAGGAGGGAGAGAGATGGCTGTGGGAAGGAAGGAAGGAGAGGTTTGGGGGCCAGTGATGGGAGGACGGCGACACGTTCCTTCTTGCTCAAACAATGATGTCAGCCGGGGCGGCAACAGCGAACCGCTGGTCTAGAGAATAACCCTGTTGATTTGGGGCTCTGGGGTCCTTGCCTGCTCTCCCCTAACAAGCCCAGGATGTTCACAGTCCCTGGTGAATAAGAAAGCTGGGTTCACACGTCTCAGATGAAGGGGATTCTAAAGTGTTTGAGGGGCTGGCTGTGTGGTGTGAACGTGCCCCCGCCACCTCGTGGAAGAGTTCAGCCTAGGAGGTTTCGGGGCCAGAGGAGGTAGTGAGATCGTCAAACGCCACCCTGTGTTCTGCACAAGAGGCCGGAATGCTCCTGTGCCTGTTGGGTTTGCAGGGACAGGCCCCGATACCCTGTCTGCAGGGGACGCGGTCTGCAAATGGCAACAAGACCTCCATCGTCTGCGCAGGGTCTGATGTATTTGCAAAGTAACCAGCCATAAGGCCCATCCTCCCAGCATTGGGGGTGTGAAACCTTGATTTCCCACCCAGCATATATTGTCTATTAAACACATAGCCTTCGTGAGTGACGATGACTGCGCCCGTTCTCGGCGGAGCTCTGTTTGCCTCGCTTTCTGAAAAGGGCCAGTTCTGGCCTCCTTGGCCCAGACAGGGAAGGAAGTAGAGTGTCCAGCCGCCCTGGCTTTAACCCCACCCCACCACAGCCAGCATCCCTTCCGCTTTAGGTTGATGCTGGCTTCTGACAGTCACTAGAGCCCAGGTACCTCCTAGTGGCACGGGTAGAGACAGACTGTTTTAAATGTCTTCCATTTGGACAGTGCCCAGCCGAGACGACAAAGGCTTGAAGCACAAGTCGCCTGGCCGGGATCTTCCACAGGTCTCGCAGCCGCCTCGCCCCCTTATAATCTAGTCCATTAGGCGGCATCGGTCCTTTGGGTGAGCCAATGGCGAATAAGACGCGGGTCTGGCATCTTCGAATCTGGGGGGGAAGACAGACACAGACACTGCCAGCCAAGACGGAAGGCCAACCGCACCAAGTGCCATCTGCAGACAAGACAGAGAAAGTGATATGGAGAAACGGGCAGGAAAGACCAACCCGACATAAAGGCTCCCAAAGAGGCTTCAAAAGGAAATCGCTTTTGAGCCAAGCTCGGAAAGAGCCTTGAGAAGGAAGCACGGGGCCTGGAGAACAAGGACATGAATAAACAAGAGCTCAACCCCCAAACTCCAGTTCTGGCTTTCCCGGGGCGGGAGGGCACGGCCTCAAACTGGTCTCTCTCCCCAGTGTTCACCGGGACCCTCTGGGTTTCTTTCCTACAGATGACAGGAATTTCTTGCGGCTGCAGAGCGACGGCCGGAGAGAGGGCCAGTACGCACGGCTCATCAGCCCTCCCGTGCACCTGCCCCGAAGCCCCGTGTGCATGGAGTTCCAGTACCAAGCCACCGGTGGCCGCGGGGTGGCGCTGCAGGTGGTGCGCGAGGCCAGCCAGGAGAGCAAGCTCCTCTGGGTCATCCGCGAGGACCAGGGCGACGAGTGGAAACACGGGCGGATCATCTTGCCCAGCTATGACATGGAGTATCAGGTAGGGCGGTGATGGGCGGGGAGCAGGTACAGAGATCCAGGGGAATCTTTGTGATCCAGATTTCAAGATTTCCGAGGGCCGTGCCCATTCATCATTAGGGAACGTGGTTAAGCGCCGCTGTTTTCATTGTGTTCCTCACATTGCCATGGCAACTAAATGACACTCTTATTTGTTATTCAAAATGTGCCTATCTCTACACCCAGACTTGGTTCTTTGTTCCTCCTATTGCCTTTTATATTGCTGAAATCTTCCCAACAAATGTTTCTTCTCTCCAGTTTAGTTTAGATTGCTATCAGGTAGCCTGACAAAGGGGCCCAGAAGCCAGGGAAATAAACACACACCAGCCTCCACAAACAAGGCAGGAAGCCTGCCTAGCCCCCTCGTGCTCCAAGGAAAGGACAAAATCCTGCCAGACCCGCCCTGGGGCAGGTGGGCACATAGAAGGGGCCGCCGCTGTTTGCACTCAGTGGCCCACAGACCCGAAAGGCTCCTCAACAAGGGGTTCCTCTCCCCACAGCTGCAGGAGCTGGGCTCTGTTATCTCTGCCCCACAGAGCGAAAGACTGAGGCACAGATGGGTTTGCGCAGCTGTGGCTGAGGCTTGGGTAGGAGTAGGCGCACTGTGGAAGAGGTGACAGAACCAGCCAAGGCATTAACCTGCTCCTCCCCAGACAAGAAGCAGCAACAGATGGCTGGTGAGGCAGCCAACTGCTAGCTCAGCTTGCCAGAGGACATGTGCTCGTCTGCGGAGAGAACCGGGGAGGGTGAGCGTGAGGAATGATTGAAGACCACGGAGCCAAGGGCCTTCGGCCTGCAGCCTCCACTCGAGCTGGAGGTTGTAAGGGGTCCTGGGCTCCGCCCCACCCCGCCTGCATTCCCATTTATAAACCTCAGTGCGCTGTATTGCAAGGACCTGTTTGCATTTTTGTCTCACCCGCCAGATGGTGAGGTTCCCTGGGCAGAGGGTCCGTATGCTCAATTTTGTAACCATCCTTGCACCTGGCACATAGTAGGTGTTCAGGCAAGTATTGGTGAAGGAGAAAATCCTTTCCCTCCTCGTTGTAATAATGGAGGTATAAGACAACGTTATGCCAAAGGCAGTCCAAACCCAGCACACTGTGTATCTCACCTTACTCCCATCTGTTATGTCCTCTGAATTTCCAAATACCTGGATTGGGCATTTTGAAAGATTTATGGAAAAGAAAACTCAGACATGGCTAGGGACATTTCAACCCTCCTTTAAACATGTCTTGATTCTGGTCCTTTTAATCAGTACTTTCCAGTTACTGGACAACAATATCCACACCTTGTCATATATATTTTTAATCCCTTTAGATATGCATTTGATTCTTTTTAAATCAAGATTTCAAGTACTCTAGCCATGTGGTCAATAGATGTGTACCAGGTACAGTAACATACACACACACACACACACACACACACACACTTTAAGCTATGGTTAACAGAAAATTGGAAATCTTTGCATGGTTTGAACCTCAGTTAACCATGGCTCTTGTTCTCCTGGCTTCTAGATTGTGTTTGAGGGAGTCATAGGAAAAGGACGTTCAGGAGAAATTGCCATTGACGACATTCGGATAAGCACTGATGTCCCACTGGAGAACTGTATGGGTACGTGAATATCTGTCTCTTTGTGGGTCTTCCAAATAAGACACCAGGGGCAGGGATATATAAGAGGAGGCAGCACACCATTTTCAAACCCAGTTGAACCCAGTGGGAGAACAGCTACCGTCCATGCAGGAGGTGGGCTATGAATATCGTTGTATCTTAGGCTGCATTCGGGATGGGAGGGGTGTGAAACGAGGTGAAGTCTTCTATCTCCTGTTCCCATTCAGAAACAGACAAGCATTAAGTATACGGAGACTCAGGGTGCCAACACCCCATCATCAGACTCCAGCTTTTAGCAAAGAAAATGCTAGAGAATGAGAGCAGCTGCCAGTCAGAATTACATGCTGCAAGGGTTTGATGTTTTTAATGAAGCTTTCACTGGTGAGCTAAAATAGTACATATGTTATATCAGACTGATAACACGATTACCCACGTTGCTCCTGTACATGAATGAATTGCAGGGCAAATGATGGCAGGTGAGGTAAAATTTTAGTTTTCTTTGAAGCTAGTAGCTTCAACGCCCAGGATCCCAGAGCTGTAAGATTAAATACCGCAGGCCACGTGACCAGCACAGGAAGGACACCGTGATTGTCCCTTTGGACAGAAGTGCTGAGCAGACAGCCCACAGAAGATGCACACATCCACCCATCCAGACCATCTCCCAGAGCGCCATGGGCATTTCCAAAAGCAAGAGGGAATTCTGAGAAGGAACGGGACCTGCTCTACTCGGCAGAGTGACTGTGATCACTTTCTGAGTGCTTTTCTTGGCACATGGGTCCTGGATGTGTGTGTGCCCCATGATGTCAGAAGCAGCTGGGACCACCCCAGCCCCTTCAGGCCCCGGGCATCTACGTGTAATCCAGGCTCCGAGAAAGTAATCAGTGGTAAATGACTGATTACAATGCTTCAGAGACCCATTGCTCTATAAAGTCCTTTTTGTTCCAAAGCAACTTTAGGGCTCTCCCCCTGCCCCTGCCAACCCCTGTGATGCTGATGTGTTAGACACAATCTCAAGCATGAGGAGACATGGGGACACTTTTCATGGGGTATTACAAAAAATCATCTTCATTATACCTTAAACCTGCCCCATGACTTCTACCCCTTATCTAACTCAATATTTTTTTCTTTTTTTTTTCCTCCAGAACCCATCTCAGCTTTTGCAGGTGAGAATTTTAAAGGTAAAAAGAATATTTTGTTTTGCATGTCTTTTTCTTCCACCCATGTGATGTGAATTTGGTGTAGGGGAGGCACCTCCAAACTTGACAGATCTCTCAAGAGAAAACAGACGCCACACCTTCCCGCCACTAGGTGGCACCAACAACACCTGTAGATTCCAGGAAAGAGGATTGAGATCGTTACCGTCTCTTGTTTAATTAAAGTTTCGAAACCTATAATAGAGACAAATAGGTTACAGATAAACCTTTCAGCCTTGCATTGTCCAACGGGGAGCAATGAGGCTGAAAATGCATGAGCGGTGAGAAAGGAGAGGCTGTGGGAGAGACTGAACAACAACAAAAATCAGTAGTAAATTAAAAGTGAAATGAGGTGGCAATGATTTATTTTCGCCTGAAGATGGTTTCTTCCCAGCCGCAGGGCACCAAGGCAGCAGTCTCAATGAATCCGCAGTGAGGGACAGTGCGGGCAGTTTGGCGAGGGTAGAAAGTTAGGGAAAAGACACGAGGAGCGATGATCCTGCGGAGAAAAAGTTGCAGAATTCTGGAGCCAGTGTCCGGTGAAGGGAACAAGGAGGCACATTTGCTGGCTAGAGTTAGAGCATTTGAATACAGGCGTGAAAACCAGAACAGGACATTTTCTCCCTAGTAAAGAGCAGAGCAGAGAGAGAAGAATTGGGGATGCTGGCCTCATGGTCCGTCCGTGGGTGGTGGTTCCCCTCCTGCCCTCCTTGCTCTCCAGTGACTTGGCACCAGTGCAGTTCCCACCCAGCGGGCCAGTGCCGAGTGTCTAGAAGCCTGTCCGAGGGCTTCAGTTCTGTTGGCCGGGGTGGCAGACCACACGCCCACACTGCCTGTCACCTGACACCTGGGGTTTTTCATACAAACAGTTGCGAGACCTGCTGTGCCCTCTTCACCCCAGCTGGCCTTTACCCCAGAGGTGACAGCATTCCAGAGATAAGGGAAGTCATTTTTATATCTCAAGTCTAGACTCGTTATCTTCACTCTCATTAATCTGTCCAGCTCATGGCTAGAAAGAGACGAATTCCTGGTTTGCCACCTAGATGCGCTTTTGACTCCAAATCATCGCGCGTAATTTTCCACTCATCACCCTCTAAGACAATAGCTGCGGGGGGAGGAGGGGAGAGAGAGTGGCTGGAAAGAGAGTGACAGACCGACACAGAATACGATTTCTTGCTTTCTCCCCCCGTCCTTGGCTCCCCAGCGCCGCCCCCACTCCCCACGGCACCCTGGAAAGTAAGGAGTGTGTTCCTGGGCGTGGGCTGATGCTCTCGGTGCGTGAGATTTCTGTTCATGCGGGTCTGAGTGTGGGCAGGGCAGCTGAGTCGGAAGTGACTCACTTGGATCACAGTTGCTTTCAAGTTCTTGGAATTCCGGGACCCAAGGTAACGTCTCTGTGGGGCCAGTCAAGGCTGCTCACTAAGACTCCAAGCCCCCGGGAAGGCTGGCCAAAGACATCCAGGAGTGGCACAGACACTGTCGCATGCGAGCCGGCGTGTCTCGGTCCATGACTGACAAGTACAGGGGCTAAGTGCTTTGCTTCTTAAGAGAATCAACAAAGCAGGGCACATGTGCTCTCCTTGAGGCTGTGTTTACCGTGAGGCTTCACAGTCCAGTCATGTTCTCGTGCACAAAATATATAAATAAAATATCATCAGAGCCGCAGCGCTCACTTAGCCAAAATAAACTCGGGGCTTAGTGACTGGAAGGTAAGCATCTCCGGCGGGCTCCCGGTGGGCTGACTCCGGTGTTAAGCAAAAGCAGCTCCCGGTGGCATGGTCTGGCCCCTGGCTATTGCCTCTGGAGAGAGCGAGCATTCTGGAAGCAAGAAACCAAGTCCTGAGGGGCAGAGACTTGACCGAGGAACGTAAAGTCAAGGGCAGGATTGGAATTGAAAATAAGCAATTTCTATCACGTTGGCAAGTTGTACTTGGAACTCGGAGGCGGTAGCCAGGTGAACTCAGGGCCGGCCTTCTGTGGGGCCGAGGCCGCTTTGACCTCAGCATGCAGCTCTGTGTTTTGAATTCAAGCAAAGCCTTCTACCCAGGGTAACCATTTGCTCTGTCTAACCTTGTCAGTGACTGGCACAGCGCTCCTCTCCTGGTCAGCGGCAGCCCTGGTGGGGGTGTGGGTGTCCTGGGATGAAGTCAGTCTTTTCACTCAAAAAGGGAAACAAAGAGAAACCAGGTTTGGGCAGGCAGGATGTGGTTAGTTGATGGTGTAACACTAGTAACAATAGGCGGTTACATTGTTAGCACGGCTTTTTTTGAATCCAGGTTGTTTTTCTTTTCCATTATAAATTAAGCATGAGACAGAAGCAATCTCATTCTTTAGGAGAGACTGATGTGTACTAGGTAAATCTTTAAGGAAACGCAATAAAAGTGGCCTCTGGGCTGGGTCTTATGAGGAATATCTTGATCTTTTCTATTTGAAAGTGTCTTTCATTCTCTGCCTCTTACTCATTTCTTGCCATGAAACATTTTCTTTTTATTCCAATCACCTTGTGTTTTCTGCTTAGTGTGTATACTTTGATTGTAAACCAGGGTGTGAGTCCCTAATGATGAGAAACAAGCCTTAGAGAAAAAGAGAATGCGTAGGGAAGGAACAAGGAGGATGGAGAATGAATAAGCTTCGTTGTCATGTGATTTGTAAGAAGACTTTTGTTGTTGTTATGAGTCACATTTTAAACAATGTAGCCTGGGTGTGCATTTTTTTTTCTTCCTTTTTTTTTTTTTTTTTTAAGCAGCGGCTATAAACATAGTGCCGTCATGTATCTTTTTCTAAAATTTGAGCTTTAACAAATGAAAAAGAAAAGAAAAAACCAAAAAATGGTATAATTAAGATGATGGATTATTTCCTCTTAACCAGTACTTTCTTTTTCAATGAGAGAAAAAAGAAGAATAAAGAAGCCAGTAAAAATATGGCAAGCCCGTGGTCAGAGCTCTGTGGTTGTTAACCAGGTGGCTATTCTTAGTAGAATAGTAGAAGCCAGAGGTTTTGTTCACATTAGAGGCTGGGGACGTTGAACAACACAGGAGCAGAGAGATCGGGTTTGGTACCCTCCCCGTTAGAGACCCGTGGAAATCCCAGGCACGGGTGTACTCAGGACGGGCGGTTGTTATCGTGAAGGATTCAGAACCCGTGTGTCTACCACTGATGGATGATAAAAGGGACATCAGTATCTCTGATTAATGACTGTGAGTCTGGGTTTTATGTCTCAGACCAGTTCTGAGAGCCATAGGGCCCATCTCTGGGTTTCATTCTCCACAGTTCTGCTCCATTTTCCTCCAGCTGAAACCAGGAGAAAGTGAACATCTCAGTCTGTCTCCTGGGCAAAGAGGGGAGCCGTCTTACGAGAGAGAGACCCGTTCTGGGGTAGCGACAGAGCTGGCTGGGGTTTGCCTCGGGTTTTAGGTTCTGTTTCTTTGGTGCCAACTGGTCCATCTCTGCCAATTTCCATCACCATCTCTCCTCTTTTACCCCCATCCTCACTCCCCACGGACCGCCCCCCAGAGGCATCGCCAACTGACATAGTGTCCCCCATCCTAGGGCACAGGACCTGGGATTGGCCTCAAATTCCCGCTCTCCTTGGCTTCCCCGCTCTTCTCTCCTAGAAGCACTTCCAAGACGGGGTGCGGGATGAAAGGCAGAGAAGTATTCCTAGAGGCTGCCAGGGTTCCGGATAGGCAGCTGTGGTGTGTGATTCCTTCTCGTCGCCCCCCCGCTCCCCGACATCTCCAGCTGCCAGATTAAGGCTAGGTGTTGCTGAGCAAGGAAGCATGGAGATCAGATGTGTGTAAACCGCCTCGCTGCTTGGCTGCCATTGCTTGCCTGAGGGGACACTGAGGCATTCTCTGTGAGGTTCGCTCGTGCAAGCTGCCTCTCCTGTCACAGAGGGGTCTGACGCGCCCCTCCCCACGAGCTTGCCGTGCATGAAACGGCTGCCAACGTCAGTGTCTCTAAGGGGAGAAGAACAATTGTTTTTCACCGACTTTTCCTCTCTCCAAGAAGAGAGTGCCACCAAAGAGAAGTGTCTGCAACTCCAGACAGCCACAGATCTGAATTCAGAGGCATCTTGGAGAGGCGGTGGAGCTCAGTGCAGTGTCTGCTAGCCGCGTGGAGGCCTCCCGAGGACCCCCTGCCCCGCTCAGAAGGCAAACCGAGGAGTCCTTTCTCAGGGAAATTTTGTACTTTAGCATTCTTCTTCCAAACAGATCCCCTAGGCGTGACTACACTCTTCTACTGCCTTCTGCAAACCCTTCTAGAGCAGGCAACCCTTTTCTGTTTGTTTGTTTAATCTCACAAATTAAACAAGCCTTTTATCTGAAATACTCCTTCCCCAGCACCTCATTTTCAGCCTGGACAGAAAGGGCTCCGCAGAGAGGCCAGGCCTGAGTGGTTCTTAATCACTCTGAGCCTTTTTGTCCTTCTTCTGAGAGGGATGCCTCACCGTCCGTGTCCTTTGGAACGTTTCTTTGGGAGACCTGGGTGACTCCTCCAGGTCCAGAGGACATTTTGTAAATGTAGCTTGGAGAGATGCTTTCTCTTTACCATGATTCAGTGGCAACTTGACCGAGACCGTCCTCAGGCAGGTTCAGGTGGAAGTCGGGGACAGAGAGTGAGGGGACTACTTCTGTCCCTGCCCCGGGGCTTAGGACAGGGGTCTGTGTGATTCTTCGGTAGAAGGAGAGACACTCAGTGTGTTGGGCTCTGGGAGACTCTATCAGAGTAGCCCTAAACACTATGTAGTAAGGGTGGCTTTGGCCACAAAATTAAGCGATGGGCCAGAGAGGTTATCGGACCCCTGGGTTCCTGTATAAGCTGGGGCTCCGCTGCGCGTGCTTCTGCTCCTAACCCTGCTACATGTCAGCTCTGTGAACTTCCCCCAAGGACCCCGCACCCTCTCCATGTGCTCTTCTGTCCTCCCCCTCCATTTCCCTGCAGATGAAATCTGGGGAAAATCACTTTCCCTCTCCGATCCTCAGGTGTCCCATGTGGGGTCAGGAGGAATAAGCAAGGTGATTCGTGGGAGGCCCGCAGCCCCACACCCAGCCCCCAGAAAACGACCGCTCACTCCGGCTCCTCTTCCGGCACATTTCCCTGTGGTTCCTAATTCCGTAACCCTGTCTGCACAGTAAGAATGGAAGGGGCACTACCTACTGTGTCCTTTATCCACCTTAGTCTCCCCCTATGCATGGCTTCCTAGAATGTACTCTTTGTCACAATTCAAGTTCTTTGCCTTTGCGTTGCCCCCTCCTCTCCAGGGGGCTTAGGACTTCCGCAGATGGAAGCTTCCCCAACCTTGCAAGTACACTCGGCATTACTGTTTATGTATCTGCTTCTCATTATCTCACACAATGAGAAAGCTTTGTGGAGAATTAGAGGATGGTAATTCATGGAAAACAGTTAGCAGTTGAAAGCATGTTCCAATGGGGGGCGTGTTATGAGTAAGTGGGAAGAGTTAGTGCAATCAAAAGGAACATTCAGGTCAGCACGTGACCAGCTCTGGACAAGGCTAAAGTCTTAGCCGCACTCTTTCTCCCATGTTGGGGGACCAGTCCAGGCTCCTTTGTTGCAAAGCAATGGCCCAGTCACCCCATGTGACTGAGGGGACAACGGCGGCTGAAATAGAGCCACTCACCAACCTGGGGACCTGGTATGGGTGACATTTGTCTGAATGGGGCACCTTTTTTGCAACTTCACTAGAGGTGCAGTATGAGCCAGACAAATCTCTAGCACTTTCCAAGGATAGCTGTTATGTGAAATACCAGTGAGTCATTATTGTTTTCTGGGGAATCTAGATGTTGTTTCAGATACATTCCCCCCCCCCCATGCATCCATCCATCTGTCCATCTGCCCGACATTCGTTGGAATGCTGCTTTGTCAGGACGTTTAACCCCTATTGAGCTATCACCTTTCTTCTGTTTGGCAAAGCAGAGCCTTATAAGGTGTACAGCCCTCGGAGGCTGCAGCAAAGCCAGGTTCCAAACCCACGATCCACCTGCCTGTGTGAGCTGAGACCCTTTAGCTGGAGAATGTTCTGAGAAACTCTGGCTCCAACTGCGGGTCACCCAGAATCGCCTGGGGATGAGGGGGAATTGTGAAAGGGACCCTCTCTGTTTTCTAACTTCCTTAACACTAAAAACACGTGAGTTTGTCAGGTAGCATGTTCTCACATTTCTCCAAACAAATGTCCAAGGAAAACATCCATCGCTGTCCATAAAATGGCTTTTGTCATGAAAATTGTCTTCATGTTGATAATCTTGGGGGAGGGGAGCATTGGTAGGAAAGGGGAAGCGGGTGTGTCTTCCGGAGCAGAGCAGAACCCAGGCCAGAGGTCTAGCTCCGACCGACTGTGTAATCCCCATACTGGAAAGGATTTCCCCTTCCTCCAGTGGGCCCCCAGCTCCTCCACACTGTGCCCCAACATTGTCTGTATCACAAGAACCACTTTAGGAAGAGCATTAAGGCCCAGCCCTGGCACTCTGAATCTTGGGGGGAGGGGGTGTATTTAATGTCAAAAACCAACATTTCGGCTGAAGGAAAGCAAGCCTTCGAACCCGAGACGATGTGATTTGGAGGGAAGGTGGACAGTTGCGACTGTTTTCCGCTTGACAAAAATGTGCGCTCCCACCTTTGTGGTCTGGTTAGGTGCTTCAGGCAGGGAGTTGATCCCTGTGAGCAAATCACCTTCCTTTCCTCTCATTAGAGGAGGGCTCTCAATTTGGCACAAAACCGAAATCAGACACAAACCCAGGATGCCCTTTGGGGAGAGGGGGTTGGCACTGGGGAACTTTGGCCTGTCCCCACGTACTTTGTTGTTTCTTGTGCATTCTTCTGAGCCCACGTGAAAATCCAACGGCAGGATGGTTGCCAGGCAGCAGATACTCTTGGTGACCTGAATAATGAGTTGACACCAGTTCACTGTGGCTCACAAGCTGGCCATTTCAAGGAGCTGTTTTCAGCGCCTTGCTTTCTGTTTCTACGCATAATTTTCAATATGGTCACAAAGATTGACAGAAGGGAGGGGAGGAGGGGAAGGGAGGGAGTTAAGGAGCTTTCTCAGCTGCAGTCGTGAAATTATAAGAAATGATTTGGGAATAAGGAAAAACAGCAGGTGGTCATGAAGAAGACAAGGTAGAAAGGGGAGAGTGGGGCTGTCGATGCGGCCACCGATGTGTCTATAGTGTGACACATCCCCGTCAAAGCTCTTCCAGTACAGGGGCACTCCTGAGGTCCCACCAACAGACCCCACACCTTAGCACAAGGGGAACCCTCCCACTGGGGGAGCCAGGGATTAAAGGCTGGGAGGGTGGGCAGGCTCCAAAAGATATTATAAGCAAAAGGTTCTCATTTCTGTCCCACTTCTGAGAAAACATCAGAAGGTCTGACCCACCCCTCAGCCATTCCCCAAATCAAAGAGAGGCGTTCTGGGGTTCAGGCTGAGGACTTGGCGGCACTGTCCCCCACATAGGAGTCTTCACCTCAGAATTCTGTCTTTTAGTCGCAAGCATTTGTAGAGTGCCTTCTTTGTGCGCACCTTGAGGTAATATTCAACAGGAGAGCGAGTTCTGCTTGAGGGGCTCCAGGTCTGGCGGGGGAGGTATGGAAATATAAATCCACCCTGGCTACATCTTGAGCAGAGAGATCCCCCCGCAGCATAGGACCAAGGATGGATGAAGAAGGCAGAAGCCCCTCCCAGCCGTGGCTCTCCCTGGGCGGGGGAATCCCAAGGATAGAGAGGATGCTTCTTTGTGGCCCCCACCAGTTGATGTAAGCAACGAGGGATGCAAGCTTTCACAGGTTAAGCATGCATCATTTTTCAGAAGTAAAGATCATGTCTGGTTTTGGCAGGCTCCAAAGCTCCTAGTCCCGTTCTGGGCCAGATTCTCATCTGATGTAAATCTTTGGGAGAATCAAGTTGTAGGACTGTTTTGCATCAAGTGGGACCCTAGCCAGTCTTTCCCCAGAGTTACCCTGGGCTTAAATCTGCTACATCATCTCCATGGCAACGAGAGGCCGGCCAGCGAATGTGGTTGCCTTCGAAATCCTCTTCTAGCTTCTCGTCCCTCCTGTCTTTTCCATGATTAAGAATGATCTCCCTCCCTTGGCTCTCACTCTCTCTCTCTCGTTATCTCTCTCTTATACCACTATCATTTATGCCCACATTTTTTTGTTGTTGTTGTTGTTGCAACGTCTTTCTAAGCAGGGTTCTAAGATCCTCTATCCAGTTTAAAAAAAAAAAAAAAT
This sequence comes from Lontra canadensis, assembly GCF_010015895.1. Classification (NCBI taxonomy): domain Eukaryota; kingdom Metazoa; phylum Chordata; class Mammalia; order Carnivora; family Mustelidae; genus Lontra; species Lontra canadensis. Next base: position 8,861,345 of record NW_022631012.1, on the reverse strand, counting down.
GAAGATGCGTTAGTCATGGCCTGACAGTGATAACTGACCTGTTTAGACAAGACCAGGCTGATTTCGATGGGCATGGAAGCTTTGGCAAGCCAAAGTGGAACTCACCTTTAAGTCTAGCCAGCCTAATTAGGACATTGTCTAAGAATGCTGGCCAACCGGACCAAATATTCCCACTCGTTCAGAGAATCAGCCTTACGGAATCCCGGAACTCATTTCAGCATCATTTACTTGCGTGCGTTCACGTGTGGATGTATGTGTGTGAATTAGAACGCTTCTGGCCATGGGAGAGTAACTGTGGCTTAACAGAAAGAAGTAAAGAGCCTTGTACTCACGCAGCTCTTGGTTGACTCCCATACTTACCTACTTACTTGCTGTATGACCACTGTTTATTTAACCTCTCCGAGCCTCTGTTTAGACTTCATCTGCGAAATGGGTCTGACAGTACCTATCTCATACAGTTGTGAGAAGGAAATAATGTCAATCATTGGAAAGTGCTTGGCACGAGTGAATGCTCAGTACCATCTTATTCCCTTGTCCCCTTCCCCATCCACTCCAAAGCATGTATGTGTTTCTTTTTTTTTTTTTTAATTAAGTTTTGATCAGTCTGCATGCTCTCAGCCTAGCAACACTCTTCTGTGTCTCTCCACCAGGGGGCACCCTCCTACCAGGGACCGAGCCCACAGTGGACACGGTGCCCGTGCAGCCCATCCCAGCCTACTGGTATTACGTAATGGCCACCGGGGGCGCCCTGCTGGTGCTGGTCTCCGTCGCCCTGGCCCTGGTGCTCCACTACCACCGGTTCCGCTATGCGGCCAAGAAGACCGATCACTCCATCACCTACAAAACCTCCCACTACACCAACGGGGCCCCTCTGGCGGTGGAGCCCACCTTAACCATTAAACTAGAGCAAGACCGCGGCTCGCACTGCTGAGGCCGAAGCAAAGGACAGCACCCAAAACAAACGAGAAAGACTGCAAACACGTTGCCTCGATTTTGCACTTTTTTCTCCTCGCCTAGTCTCTGTGTGAACTCTCAGACATCTCTCTCTCTCTCTTTCTCTCTCTCTCGGGGCCCAAGCCCTGTGAGCTTTTATTCATCCTGACCATTGTCCTCGGGTTCTTTTTTTTTTTTTTCTTTTCACTGATTCCAAACCAACCACCCCCAACTCTAATGCTGCATCTTGGACTATGAGAAGAGACACACCCCTCAGCCCTTCACAACTGAAGGCTCAGCTGGTTTTCTTCCCGAGACTGGCTCCCCGTTTCTTCCCCTTGCCTTATCCCCTACCTCCTCTCGGTGGGCAGTCTGCCAGGAGACTCGAGAGGAAACCTGGCTGTGTGTGTTTGTACATAGTATACATTTGCGTGTGAATATCTGTGTGTGTGGCTGGGGGGGTTGTGGGTGTGAGAGAGAGACTGGTTCATTGTGGGGGGGTATTGTGTGGGTGTGTTCAGAGAGGACCCCCTTTAATTCTTGTGTTATTTCTCCAGGGGGTACATGTTACAAGAAAATAATATACTGAACTAGTTTTGTTTACTTGGAGAAGAGATTGAAGCTTTTTGTTGCCTTATCTAGCTCTGGCTGGGTTTCTGTTGGCTACCATTGTCATCTCCGGGTACCTAAAAAGCTAGAGGCCACATGAGATGAAATGTGGCCCCTCCCATCCCTGTCCCTTTCCCAACCCATCTGACCCAAGAGGAAAGTTCCCCCAACGCTCTTAGACATGACCCCTCGTCGTGTCTCCTGGAGTCTTTGAAGTAGCAAGAGAGCAGCCGTCGGGGGTGTGCGGAACCATCTCTGCTTCCAGCCCTGAAGCAAATCTGTCTCATGTTGCCTTATGAAAGAGAAGCTCATAATGAATGTTTAGCTTTTATCAGTTAAGTCCAATCTTGGAATAAGTCATAAAGAATAACAGATCGGAGACTGGCGTAGGAAAAGCAGTAGTCTGTTTGATGTTGGGAGCAGGAGGTGGCGGAGAGAAGGGAGGAGAAGGACAGAAGTGTGGTCCCTTAAAAGTGTCCTCACTCCGGGAATAGGGGAGGGGGTTATCGTGCCCGAGACTCGGGATGGAATTGAGGAAGAAGGTGAAAAACCATATTCTTTGGTGTTCTGTTGGTCCTTGTAACAGCCTTTGTAAAATATGGGGGAAAAGGGATCCTTTGATTTCCTTTCGTGGTGTTAACGTGTGCCTGAATCTAGAGCCTCTAAAACGTAAGACTGTCCACCTGATGTATTTAAATATTTTGAGAATATAAAAAAGTAATCTTTTTTCTTCATGTGTCAATATGCTACCCCTTAAAGCATTCGTAGCATCTGGCAAATACACCCTCGTAGGCTGGCCTGGCATTTCCAGATGTTGCTGCATCGGGAGAGGATATAATGAAAATAAATCTGTTGCTGCCCATGTGTCTTCTCTAAACCACGCAGGGGGAGGGATGTTGGAGATAAATTGCCTAATGATACTGTGCAAAGGATAGACTCGATCATGAAATCCGTTTCATTGATAGAAAATGCATATTGTAATGAGACGCTCAGCCCTGGGGGTGTTGATTTCTCCCCTTCCTGCTAGGAATCCACTAGGGAAGGATAAGATTCTCTCCAAAGATGGTTGCCTGGGCTGAAAGCCTCCAGGTACCTTCTGAGAACAAAATATTAATTTTTTTTGGCTGTTTGGGAGAGAGAGAGACTTTTAGCATTCTTTCAGAATATACTGGCAGACCCCTCCAGCACACACTCACTTTCGCATCTGGTTTGTTTCATCCTCCCGAAAGAAAGGTGCTCTCCCACTCTTATTCTATTTCAAAGAGCTACTCTGTCTCAACCACAGCAGCCCTGCCAAGAAAAGAAAAGATGAAAGGCTAGAGCCTGAGCTACCTTGAGATTTCAAGTGTCTTACCCCAGCCGAAGATGGAAAAAGAAGCCAGGAGAAAGGGGAGGGGCAAGGGCCCCGCATACCGGGTGATGGATTCCATGCCAGTCACTAAGGGCTTTTTATCTCAGGTGTCCATATCCAGTTGTGTGTTTGGGGCCAGGCGTTCCCTTGAAATGATTGACATCCCTACAGGCACCCCATGGAGGCACGGTGTCAGAAAATTACACCTGGAAAATCCAGCCAGTGTAGCAACTGTCTGAGTAACTATATACCCTTGAGGATTTCCCTTCTTTAAAAGAAGATGACAACAGCTTTGTGCATTTGCTGTGTGTTTATCTGATGCCCCGTGTGGCATCATCTTTATGTACACGCCATAGCTGAAAACATGAGACTGCTCAAGTCTGTGAATCCCATGATGCAGTTCAGCTGGGGATGTCACCTCTCTCTCTCTCTCTCTGGCCCAGCAACTTCCATAGTATTATCCAGGTACTATGCTCCAAGGGCAGCTCTTCTATAAAATCACGCTTCGCAGCTTTAGAAAGCAAAATTCTGTATTTCATAGAGGGGAAAGGATCACTCTCTTCTAAGAAAAATTGACTGGACAGGTGAATGCATGCTTGCATGTGATTAGAGTTGCTTCTCAGAAGACAAAGAGGTGATAGCAACTATTAAAATATGAATGAATGAATGAATGAATGAATGAATGAATGAATTGAAGGTCTAGCTTGGGCTGGTAATGTTTTTGCCTTAGTAGAGGTTCCCTATCAACAGCTCCAGGAGGGAAACCTTTATCTCTGGGGTAAAAAAAAAAAAAAAGCCTTCCTTGGTATGCTAATAATTGCTATCCCCCTAATACCTGGTGAAGGCATCAAAAAGAAAAGAAAATCATAGCATTGGCATTGGCAAAACAGGACACTGAAAATAAAGTGAAATTGTCTTTTCCCTTATCCCACATTTTTGGGATTAAAGCCAGAATAAGATAGGAAATCCAATAGTATTTCCAACATTGATACCCCATCTTTAAAAGACCCTGTCTTGAAAAATGAAACTAGCAGGCAAGCAAACACCTGAATAATTGAAAATTACCAAAGAACAATGACAAAACAAGAAAACTTAAAGATTTTTACTTCCTATTCTTATTCCCTCTTCCTAGAACTGTGACATCTCCCGCATTGCTCAGTTGCCTGTGTGTCAAAATAACTTGTGGACATTGGAAACTATTTGAAAATGTATTGTGTGGAATGTAATAAAATGATGATATTTTTATACAAACATCTGGGCTTTTTTTTCCCTTTTGCCTCGGAGAACAAAGTTGAAATGTAGACTTTGAACAAACTGATGTTTCCCAAGTTTGCATATCACCTCCTGAGCTACAGGGCACTGCTGTGGGAGGTAGGTGGGTTTTCTCCTTGAGGCTGAATGCCAGCTTTTTCTTCTTTCATTTTTATTACTGCTTGTTAGGAGTTTTATCCAATTTGTGCAGCTGAGCCAACTTTTATGATTGGTGTGGGATTTTGCAAAAGTTGCTAAGTGCTAAATTGCCCAGTGTGATTCCACAGAATTTCTCTTGATGGCAAATCCCTGGGGATTGGACTCTCCTTTCAAGGGACCCCAGGGGGATTGGGACCGGGGGAGCTGAATCATGTACTTGGCCCTACGGAGACAGATAGCTTCCTTTGGAGAAGAAGCGGCAACATCATACCCCTCGCCTACCAAATTATTTCTTCCGTGGGGATGTGGATCTCCAGTTTATGAGCACTTTCCCAGACAAAATGGGAACTTGTGGCATGTTCAAGGCTCCAAAATCTTCCAGACTTCCTTTTGGAGCAAGTAATAAAGATGATTACATGATGACTATGAACCTGGAACCATGAAGCTGGGACAGTTTGTAAGAGGAACTTTCTATAAAAACTTTGAGAGGGGCTTGGGGAAACTTACTTGAAAAGCCAGATTATGTTGACATGTATTTTTCTTTAGTTCTCCTTTCTGGGAAGTTAGTGATTAGTTATATAAAATATTTCTATCAGTGGGGGTTGAGGGCGAGAAATGTAGGAAATACCACCTCCCGGCTCTTTAATGCTTCTAAATGGTGATCCAGAAGAAGTCGTAGAAGGCTTTTCCACCAGCCCTGATTCATGGGGTGTATTAAGAGCATTCTCTCAACCCAGGAGCCTTCCTCGGGGGTCCAAGAATGATCCTCAAATGTCCTAAGGAACAAGACATGTCCGGAAGACCCTATTTCCAGCACAGCCCTGTTTTTCCGTCTCAAAACCTAGATCCAGGAAGGAGTATTTTTATTTTATTTTATTTTTTTTTTTTTTTACATCTGTAATCCTGTCCAAGTGCTACAGAAAGGAAGCAGGCTTTGGGTTTTCAAATCTTACAGGATGCTCTATTCACACAGATGGCTCAGTATAAACGTTGCTATCTGTCCTCTGCAGGAGGAAAGAGTAGAATGCCCAAGCATTGTTTGTTACTCTAATGACAAAGCATAATTACCTTTTTGTCTAAATAACCCTTGGCTTTCCTTAAAGCCATTTGTTCCCATTAGTAAAAGATCAACAGAAAGCATCTCAAAAGTGTTTATTTCAGGCAAAGACCCAGGCTCAGTCAACATTTTCTGGAGCTCCGGGACCAAATTTGCCAGCCTAAATTAAACTAACCATCACTTACACTTCATTAGCGTTACCTATTTTGGAACCACCTTTGAGCATTTCATCGTTGCTCTTCTTGTTTTGGTTCTAGTCCCAAGGCTTATTCTAGAAGTATTCTCTCTTCCCCAAAAGGGCAAAAGACCGTTAGGACTCTAATCTCAGGCGTCAAACACGGTGCTGTTATCACTGTGGTATTTCAGACTGAGCCCAAGCATAAACGTTACAGAAATTGTGTTTCCATGGATCATAAATACCAGATGTCAAGGCCCAGTATGTCTCTTCTGGCTCCTACCTGGCCCTTTATGATGGTTTAAATGTGTGGTCTCGCTGTTGAAGCAAGACATCAGCCTCCCGGCCCAGATCACCCAAGCCTGGCCAATCTGTTCCTCTCCCTCACCCCTGCTCACTGCCTTTGCAGCTGCTTTACACAAACACTGTGGCCTTTCTATAATCTTTGATGAGAAGAGTTTCATTTTTAAGTTTGATTTGTCTGCGTGGCAGGCTACCCATCCGAGCTGGACTGCAGGTCCGTAGGTGCGTCTTACTTTCTCTCTGTAATTGTGCACGTCGCTGGGGCTCTCACGGCGTAATTTGCCTTTCATCCACTTCAGTGATGGCCCAAAGAAAACACAGAACAAATCCAGCCAGAGCAAAAGGAGGGGAGAGGGGGATGCCAGCTGATGGTCTTACAATCGGCAGGAAAAAGAATCGCCTTACATAAATAAATTAAAAGCTAGAATAGTGTAGGATTTAATTAAGCCTGACAGAGATCAGGCGCACTGCGGTATGTCTGGAGGTGAGATCGAATCAGAAACCTGCGCCCTTAAAAGGTGTCAGGCCACATGCCGCAGCCAGAGCACGTTTGCACTAACTGTCGGGGGTGGGGGTCCATTTGGCCCCAGACCCAAGCCCTGGAGAGACATGAAATCTGGAGAATCGCCAAAAAACAAAACCCCTTTGAGCAGAGTACAACCCCACGAAGAAGCTAGGTGCTTCCGGGCCCTAGCCCAGTGGGCAGAAGACCCAGAATTATCCTACTGTCTTCCGGGTAAAATGATGGTTCTTAGGTTTTGCTATCACTGACCTCCAAGAGCCCCCCAAAAACCTAAAGGCCAACAGGTGTTGGACCTAGAAATAGGAAAGACTGAAAAGTCAACAGCGGACATTCCAGAAGCAGACCGGGTGTTGAGTAGGAAAACATCTTGTCTTGGAGGCTTACGACCAGAGTGGTTATTGATCCTGAAAGAAGTTGCTGGGGAGATTTTAGCATAATAACTGGCTGGGTTTCTCCCTCTCTCTGTCTTTTCTTAACTTACAAGTTATATACAGCTATATCCTGGAAACATGCTATAACACAGAAGCAGAAGTCCATTTCTCTGCTAACCAGTCTCTCTCTCTTCTCCAAAGAGAGTAATCGCAACAAACAGTTTGAGGTGTCTCTTCCCAGGCCTTGTTTTCTACCGTCACGGACGTGTATGTTTGTGTCCAGCTATGGGGTTTGGTTGGGTTGGGGTCTGGTTTTGTCTTGCGTAAATGGTACCGCAGCATTTCCTCCTTTGTCCGACAGCCTTCTTCCTTTCCTTTAACAAAATCTTGACAATACTTCAGTCTACACCGCCACACTTACCCCATCCTTCTTAGCTCTTATGTAACATCCCATATTGTGTCAATGTACCATAGTTTATTAACTGCTCCCCTACTGGTGGGCTGTGTCTAGTTCACTTTTTTCCTATTATAAACAACCCCGCGATGAACATCTTTGAGGTTGCCTCTTTGTGCACGCTTCTCTCCGACAGAATTTCTGGGTCAAATGGTGTGCCTAGGTTCATTTTAAGGGATGCTACAAATGGTCAAGGCTTACCTTTTATGGCGCACCCATCCCCATGTGTGAGATAGTGGATCTCTAGTGGACATCCTGGGCTCTGTCCCCTGCCACATCTGCACAGACTGTGTAATTTCTGTGACTATCTCTCTCCCCAGAAGTGGGTGGAGGGTTTGCAAAGAAGACTTGACATAGTTTTAACTGCAGGGAATTTTAATTGTGGGGTTTTTGTTTTCGTTTTTCTCAAAACCTGTCCATCTGCGGAGAACGTGGGCCTGGCTGCACGTGGCAGTTCACTGGAGCTGTGGCTGCCGGGGCACAGGCGTTCATCCCTTCCCTGGCTCCTGTAGCCAGAGCCCTGTTCTCCATGATTAATGAGTTCCACTTGGTTTCTTCAAAGAGGGACTGTGCTGCGCCTTGCTCTTATTTATTTATGTTTTCTACTAAAAAATTCATGTAAAAAACATCCTTTAAGGTCAGTGCACCATATTGTGCTGCAGACTAAAACATTCCAGCCGCCACAAGCAGGCCCACATGCCGACAGAGAGCCTCCAGGCCTTGAGGCCATAGGACCAAAGCCCCCGCCCTGGCCCTGAGCAGAGCAGGCATTCTGGGCCGAAAGGTGGTGTCCGCCTTTCTTCCAAGGAGGTTCGGGGCTGATGTGACCCAAGGAAAGTCACCGGGAGGGGAAGTGGTTCTCCAGTAGGAGGTTTATATAGGCAGGCTAGCTGCTGGCCCCAAATGGCTCCAGCAAGGAGGGACAAGTGGAAGAGAAGCCAAGGGGCCTGTTTGTTCAAAACACCATTTCTTCCAAGAGTGCCACCCTTTTTCTACTATGCACTAAGACAAAGGGTTTTAATAATAGGGCTTTGCCTCTGAGCATATCGGACACTGTCTACTGCCATATATGGTTTTATGGGCTTTTTTCTCTGACCTGCCAAAAAATCCAGGACTTTTGCCTCTTGGGCATGGGGTTCACGTGGGTAACTCAGGGTGGCTCAGGAGAGAGGGCAGCGTGAGCAGGAGGTATGGATGAGCTAGAGATACGTCACTGCAAACACACGTACACACGCGTGCACACACACCTTGTTTTGTCTTCTGATTGTGCAGAATTAAACTCTTTAAAGATCATTAACTAACATACCCCTAAGCAAGGGCTCCGATGCAGAACAGGGATGATAGGATACCATGTCTCGGCTTTCAGCAAGCCGAGGACCGGAGTTCTCTGAATTGCTAGAGAGCGGCGGCTACAGTAATGATGGGTGGAGAGAAAGCTTTGAGCCAGAGGTGGCCTTGACCAAAGTCCTCTTCTCAGCCAGCCTGCTGGTTACTGAGGCTGCATTTCAGTAGAAGGTTAAAGAACCATTTTGTCCCTTTGTGTTTCCTCACTGCCACCAAGGGGCTGGGAGAAGGGGTATGAGGACCTCAGGGGCCTGTGTGGACGTCCCCATGGCTCGTTGCTCCTCATGGGCCGTTCTGGCAGCTGGCCCTGAGGTGGGGGCGGGGGGAGCATTAGGACCTAGACAGGGGCTGATGTGGGTTTAAAAGCATCTCCCCACTCTGCCCCCTGCCCCAGGGAACCTCATCAGCCTTGGCCAACTGTAGACCACACGAGGGTAAGCTCAATAATAGTGTTCATGGGAAGTCCAGGAGCACAGCACTGTCATCGTTGTCTGGCTTGGCAACTCCCGATAGCGCCACCATCCCCTCCCTCCTCTTTCCCCGACCAGGACCTGTCTCCCCCACTCCCCCCGCCTTTGTGCCAGATATTGGTCGTCTTCCACCTCCAGCCGCCCCTCTCTGCATCGTCCCCTCTCCCGGGGGCCCCTTCTCCTCTCCTCTGTCAGTCTCATACCATGACCAAGCCCTTTCCCAGAAAAGCATGGGGCAGATTCCCTCAAACAAAAGCTCGAGGGGCTGCTTTCCTCCGAGGAGTTGCATTCTTACTGGAGACCAAATTATTCTCTTACGTGATAATTACAGGCCCTGGTCACCCGCAGGCTGCTGGGGGCGATCACCCTCTGAATGGGTAGAGAGAGGTGATTTTATGGAACCGCTAACATCTGCTCACAGAGTTGCTCATTCTTACGTTCTGAGGGAGAGCCCAGCTTTTAAGTATAGCAAACTCCCCTGGTGGGATACGTAAGGTATCTTACTTACAAAATTATCACTTACAAAATACGAAGGGAAGCTTTAAGAAGACATCTTCTGTCGCATGGGGAGTGAATGCAGCTTTGTTTCCTCAATTCCATCCTCTCACTCACCCAGGTCATAGGGACCTACGCCACCTGAGGGCTGTTCCCAGGATGCACCTGTCCTGAGGGTCAGGACAGGAGGACAGGAGAAATGTCAAAGCCCACTGGGGGAGCTCTTTGAAAGGTGAAAATGTAAGACTTTTATCTCAGGGGGAAAAAAAAAGACTGGGGAGGAACGTCTCTACCCTGAAGTTTTATGGTTTCCTCACCTTCCCACTCTAAGAAGGTAACCAACAAAAGAAGAACCTCTTTCTTGTTCATATATCTGCTTAGAGTCATGAAGAATATCTCTGATTTTTCCAAGACCTAGGGTGAGAAGTTTCCAGAATTTTCCTCTGTCACCATAGCCGGGTTTTTCCAGCCTACACAATTGTGAATCCCATCTTCATTGCTAAATATTTCTCTGGCTGCATTTTTCTTATTTTCACACCATTGTTGGGGCTCAGTGGAGCCACTCTGGCCTCAGCTGCTCATCCGCCTCCACACTTGAAAATATTATTAGGTCATTTCACAGCCTTCTCATGTAGTGTTGGTATTTCAGTCCTTTTTAGTGTTTTCTCCTAGTTATTCAACTAAAAATAATAAAAAAAATAATGGCTAAAGTCAAATTCAGACTCCAGATATCTCAAACCGAGGCCCCCGGGTTTTCCATCTTGAAACCATTTGAAAACTCCAAAAGATATTTTTTTCCATGACTTTGCATAGAGTTGGCTATCAGCCCAAGAGATAAAAACCCATGATAAAGGATCTTCTGGTGATGTTTCTAAACTGAAGCCAAACCCAGCAAGGGATAAACAGCTCTCGAGTACCCTGACTCCCTAATAGAGGAGCTTTGGCAAAGTTTTCATCAACATCTGAACCCTTGGCTCCTTGGAGCAACTGGGGATGAACACACTGAATTAGGGAAATTAAGTGTGGTGGGGTGAGGGGAGCAGCAGCCAATACCAAATGTTAAACTGAATTAAACACTTCGAAAGGCCAGGAAATATCTCCTAGTCCTTCATGGCTTCTCATTTATTTCAGTCTCCGTGTTATATCTCCTGCTGGGATCAAAACAAAATGGCTGAGAGAATTTTCCAAGGACGACTCCCATCGGAACAGCCCAGTGATTTAGCTGGCTCAGGGGTTTCAAGAACTTGGAATCAAATTCAGCAAGGGTTCTAAGTAGCCAAGAGCTTATCCCCCATAAATCACAGCCCCAAACAAGGTGTCGAAAGTGTGGCTTACTCACTTCACTGCTGATTTGTTCAGTGACTTACTGCATTTTTCGACCCTCCTTCCTCAATTTCTTCCTCTTTAAAGTAGGGGCGATGACACCTGTACCTGTGAAAATGAATGATTTCGATGATCTCTTGTGTGTAAGAGATTCTTCGATCCTTGCTTTAAAGGCCGGGTGCAGATTGGTGGGTTAAGTGGCCCTGTGAAGGCTGGTTTTATCAGTCTGGTGTCAGTTGAGGTGGAGGCTTAATACTTGGGGCACAGTTTACCCTCTTACTTCCTTAATTGCCTGTTAGCAGGGCTGGTTTCTAAGGCAAATGAGCAAGTATCGAAAACGGGACCTTATGGCTTCCCCTTTACCTGTCCTTTTCGTGGTCTTCTCTTTCCACACACATCTTAAGATGGCTGCCTTCAGGAAGCAAGGACCCAGGAGAGGGGAGACCTGGGGGAAGACTGGAGCAATGAGTAGCGTGGGACCCTTTCCTGTGGAGTCACCTGGTCTACTTCAACCAGCAGCCTCTTGAGAGAGCCCTCATATGAAAGTCCCTTCGACCTTTCTCATTTTCTTCTCATAAGTCATAGAATTCTAGAACAGGGGAGAACACCAATGGTTACTTGACAGAGGAGCAAAATGAGACTCAGAGGGTCTCACCCAGGCTCTCACAGCTGGGGCGGGTCACCGAACTCAGACGAGAAGTAGGCAGCCTGTTCCCAGTGCAGTCAGTGCTCCTCCATAGCCCATGGTGCTTCCCCTCAGATACAGAGCAGAGCTGACCCCCCGCTGGGCAGACCTGTCATCGGCTTCAACCAGGCCTCTTGATCCATTGCTTGGAGTTGGCGTGGAAGGGACTCTTCATAGAAAACCAGCGTGTTGGTAACCTGAAATGATCTACATTCAAGCGACCCAGGAATGGGCTGTCGTAGATCATTTATCTGAAAAGAAACAGTGGTTTGGGGTCGACTTATCCCTCCCTTAGCTATCTGGTGAAGCTCCTTTTACGATGCAGAAAGTAAACAGAACAACGTCAATGCCAATACCCTGGCAGGAGACCACAGCTTAGCAGAAGTGGTGAAAGTGAAGGTGGAAAGTTTTCTATGAGTAACTGCAGAAAAGCAGTCTCTGACCCCAAAGAACCTTCATTTAAGAGGGAAAAAAAAAATGGAAGAAAGTGAGGGAAAGAGGAAGATAAAGCGTGTGTGCGTGTGCGTATGTGCACACAAGGCGGGGAAGGAGAGAATGGGAAGGGAAGATGGAGAGAGAGCGTGCTTGGTGGGGAATTCCCCGACAGCAGGCTGGCGTGTTGGTGTTTCCCCTGCATAGCGTGTGTGGTCTGACCAGGCAGCATTCCAGACCCCGCAGGAAAAAACACATCTCCTTAGAGTGGGTTCGGTTTGTGACCAGGTATGGCCATTCAACCTTTCGTGCCATAATGTTGCAATTTACTGACAAGGACACTTGAAAATCTGTGACTCTTCTAGGGTGGAGAGAGTTTCTGGAACAGTGAGTGGATGTTCTCATAACAAGCCCCTGCAGACCTCTTGCCCTGAAAAATCAGGACCAGAGGAGATGGGGGAGACCTTGAATCACTCTTCACTGTACACCTAACCCACTTCTTTTTTTTTTTTTTTTAATTTTATTTATTTATTTGACAGACAGAGATCACAAGTAGGCAGAGAGACAGGCAGAGAGAGAGGAAGGGAAGCAGGCTCCTGGCCAAGCAGAGAGCCTGATGTGGGGCTCGATCCCAGGACCCTGGGATCATGACCTGAGCCGAAGGCAGAGGCTTTAACCCACTGAGCCACCCAGGTGCCCCACCTAACCCACTTCTTGATGGTGCTAAGGAAAGGGGCTCCTGGGGAAATGGGACTCTGCAGCCAAGGTTTCCATCACAATATGAAAACGACCAGATTTTGTTGCATTGCATTGTTTTTTAAGCGGAGGCTACTCTGATCACTTGGTTGCTTAAACTCTTAATGGAACTCCTTTCCAGCCCTGCATGAGTTCACTTCTTCTTTTCACTGTGTTGGTTCACAGCAGCTGGTGGAGGGGAGGAACAGAGACCTGACTCTCGAGAAGGGAAATCCAGGTGGAAGTTTGCAGCCAGACGTGGCAATCTCTTTGAATTCCTTAATGGATCAGATAAAAGTGAATTCAAGCCCAAACCAGGGGATCCATAGAGGAGTGAAAAGGCTCAGGCGACATGTTTGGAAACCATCCCTATCCATCCGATAAAGGAGCTAGAACTCCCCAGACCCTACCTCGCAGCAGCCTCAGTTCCAAAGCATCCTCCTCTCCGCTCACATGTTTTCCTTCCAGGCAGTGGTCCAGCCTCATGTGTCCGATCCCCACCCTTGATGCCAGCAGCACTTGGAGTCCCCTCTACAATGCCCCGATTTCTTTTCTGCTGTTCTGGCATGGACAGGACTTTGCTTCCCAACCATGCTGAAGGGCCTTGATCGTAGACACGTCCCATACTTCTTCATTTTTCAAAGTCCTCGGTGCAGTTCCTAGGCACCTTGTAAGTCCTTTTTATAAGTGATGGTTGGTTGATTGGTTGGTTAATGAAGACTGCCCTTGGAAGAACGAGGTAAATCAGCCTTCCCCCTCTGAGTAATGCCTATCAGGGAAGACATGAGCCTCAAATTTCAAATCATATGTTCACATTCAGGAGAAGTCCTCCTGGATTCCCATAAGGTAGTGAGCCGATTATGCAGGCCAACAGTCAGAGAGTGTAGCCAGTCAACTAGGGTCCGTTACTACCCTGTTAGAATAGGGTAGTGATGATATGGTGGTAATCGCAGTGTCCTGCCTACCCCCAAAGAACTCGCGGGCAGACCTGGGTGGGGGTGGGAGGCCTCCACTGTCCCTAACACAGTACTGAGAGTCAGAATTCAGGCTTTGGAGTCAAACTGGCCTGAGAATGAGTCCACAAGGGGTCCCAGAGGAAATAAGGTTATGGGAGAACAAAGGTTGAAACTTGAAGTCGTGTGGGTGGTAAGATTCGTTCTTGATCTGTGTTATCCTATAGGCGTGGCCCATTCCACTCTCCCTCATCCATCTCCCACTCACAGACACACCCACCCATTGAACCAGAGTCCTGGAAGGTCCTCTCCAAGTTTGTCCTTTACAAAAAAGAAAAATACAATTCAATTCCAAGTCCTGGTCCCTACATGCTTTGGCTGTCTTTTGCTATCAGGACAGGGCTGCCTCCCCTCTGTGCCTTGAGCTCACCATTTCTCCCTCTTTTCTACCCCTGCCTTTTCTAGCTAGAACTACAGGGACCTGGTGGGATGGGCACACTTCTTCCTGCCAACATCCTGAGGAATCAGGCTCAGTTTTACCTACTGGGCTTAACAGAAAAGGAAAGTGGCCTGTGAAGGGCAAAGGGGCTTTTAAGAAAGAAAGCCCTTAATCAAACACAGATATCAAGAATAATAGCAAGGGGACTAGAGAAAATTGCTATCAAAGTAAATTGCTTTTTGTACAAATGTTCCCTTTATTTGGATTTTCCCCAGTGTGCCATTCTTTCTTGAAGGCTTGGTGAACAGATGCGCTTTTGAAAATGTTGATTAACTTATCCTTTTGTCGACCCCTTCCCACTCACCTAAACTCCTGGGAACAGTGATTATACAAAAAGCCAAGTCAAGCCTCTACAGTGTTCTTCTTCACCTTGAGTAGCCTTTGATTCTCCAGATGCAGAAATCTCAGCCACATCTGGGCAATCAATTTCAGAGAACCTTAGAAATAGACCAGTTCTTGTGAGGTCATCTCATCCAGTCCTCTTGTCTCCAGAGACAAGAGGCTGTGATCTCCTAGGGTGAAATGTTCTCATACTCATTACCATCCTTTTACCCTTTTTCCTTCAAGATCAATGCCACATACACCCCTTTCCAGCCATGATCAATAGTGTCCTAAGAGTTCTTCCCTGAGGGTGTGTGATGGAGGAAAATGGCATTCTTGCCTCCAAGAATCTGTCACTTCTTTGGCAGAGACCAAATCCCTAAAAGCAAGAACAGGCTTTGGCCCAAAAGTCACTGGCAAGAGCCCCACGGTTTTTGTGCTAGGCTGATTCCCATATTCTTATCCAGTGTTCTGCATCTTTTAACCGTGAAGGTGTTGAGACATGAGCATCCCGTCAAAACAACTAATTGTTGGAAATGTGATGGGTTTTGTCCATGTTTGTTTGTTTCATAAGGTTAAAAAAAAACCTCTAGGTTGACTTTCACAAGCTCTGGTTTGGTCCGTATGACAGACACCACCTGCCTCTTTTTGATTCATACTCACATCTTCATTCCAAGGAAACAGCCTGTGTCATAGAGGTCTGGAGAATAATGCAGGGGATGGGCATTGAGGTGGGGAAGCTGGCGTGACCCGCAGGTGCCAGTTGCTGTGTATAAACATGCCAGAAATCGGCTGGATTTATGGCGAATCAGTGCCACATGGCGTTGATCCTTTCATGTGGGGTCTTGGCAAGTTGTTTTGTTGCATCCCTTGCTGGCAACCAGGGGGATCAAAATGTGCTTTAGCACTTTGGCCAGGAATGAGGAAGACTTCTATCTAAAAACACATTAAAAACACGGCCTCAGGGAAAAGACTGAATTTTGAGAGTGGCATTGATAGATCAATCCCCATTTCAGGTCAATGTCAAGTAGATCTTCTCTGAGAAGTGCTGACGAGGGAAAAGTTTAGGCAGGTCTGAAGTTCTTCTCCCCTCCCCCTCTTGTTTGATAGTTTTAGCTGTCTGGGATTTGGTTTGGCTTAAGACTGGATTTTGGGATATCAATTTATAGTGCTGACCTCAAGGTTGTTCACCTGACTTGGGGTTCAGTCAAACTCCTAAATGACCCGCACACTCGCTGGCACCATCTTGAGCTGACAGCCAGGGCAGGCATAATTAACTAGTGAGAAAGAAATGAAAAATCAGCACATATCTAATTCTCTTTTTTTGATGTTTTACCATTTTAGACAGGTAATTTTCATTGGCTCTGATTTCTATAAGATGGACAGCATAGTGAACAGAGAGACTGTCTTTCTCACCTTCCCCCCCCAAAAAAATTATCATAAAAAAAGAAAAGATAGACAGCGATAATACTGGAGAAAATTCACAGTAAATTAACTTAGCTCTATTCAAGCCCAGGCTAGTCAGATTGGATGGCCATGTTTGACCTATTCTAAGCCATAAAGAAAGCCAGCGGGAAAAGTAGATGGAGGAGGAAAGACGAGAGAGATTAGCGTAGATACGTGGAGGTGGTTAGGCACTGTGACATTCTTTTCAGTTCTACTTCTGCATTAAAACATAAGATGATGAAATGTGACTTTGTTAAATTACCATACGTTTATTTGATATCCAGAAGAGAAAGACCCTCATAGTATATGTCTACTTAATGCATGCATATGAGGAGGGTCAGTTACTAAATAAACATCACAGTAATGGCCAGGGATGATGGGCATGCCATCCAGGCTGCCTTGGATAAATGCAGACCTATATTGGCAATGAACTGCAGTCATTACAATGACATAAGTAAGGATTTTCATGGCACTAAAGATCTTTTTTGTTTCTGTTCTTCTGGTTGCTGTTGGAAATAAAGACAAATCTTTTGAAGGGGAAAGAATCCCAGTAATATACATACTCAATGTTCTAGAAGCAGATGTGACTGTTTAGCTGCCTACTGTACAGACAGTCATTCTGAAAAAGGTTGCTTCTCTGTCTGTTGGCCATGGTGATAGAACTCATTATAACTTGATTTGTTTGTTTTCTTTTTCATTATAGTGGACATTCCAGAAATACACGGGAGAGAAGGCTATGAAGATGAAATTGATGGTGAGTATTGCTATGATTTAGCAGATAATCATGAAATTCAAGTTTGGTTATAAAGACATCAACAAAAGTAATGCCCGGGGTATTGGAAGGCCAGAATTTAGAACTACCAGTCAGAAATGTAAATGAAAAGAATCCAGAGAGGAATGAAGAAACCATCAATTGCTTTGTCAAGGTCAAATTTAGAAATTTAGAAAGTTTATTGAGTTCCCTCTGCCTAATCTGAAACAGGTCCCCTACTTAAGGCAACTTTCGACACTGATCGACTTCAAATCTGGATAAACCCTGTAGAAGTAAAATCCAGGTTTCCCTATATGTGTTGCTGCTTGAACCCGTTGACCTCTTCCCGAAAAAGGACTTGAGTAAATGAGTATACGTGTGAATATTCTCCTAGGCTTTCTGTGGTTTCCTGTTCCCTGGATTGAGGGGAGCCTTTCTCACACTATCCAAGACTCCAAGTAGGGCCCACTGCAAGATTTAGGTTTCCTTTCTGCAATGCCCATCCTGTGTTTTCATACTTATTAGGAGCTCTACTCTCCCACTTCAAATACACATACTTCGGGGAGCTGGAGCAAGGGCCCCGACTGGATGGCCGCCGAGCAAACATGTAGATATCATTTCTCCCCTCGACTCAGAGCAGCATGGGTCTCTCTGGGCTCCTCTGAGTGCCAGAGCTGATCTCCAAGAGAGATCACCACGGTTTCCCTCAAAGAACAGCTTTAGACCAAGATTGATGCTTTTAAGAAGAGCAGTTTATAGAACAGCTGCTTTTAACCCAACCTTAATCAAACACTTCAAGTGTAGTTATAGAAACGGCGTGACTAACCCAAACAGCACCTTGTTAACTCAATGCAGACTCTCTCTGCAAAACCCCATCAAGCACTCCTTTTATGGGCAAAGCTGGGGAACTGGCCTGGAAGGAGAGGCTGCAGCCAGTCAAACAGCCAAGGCTCTATGATGGGTACAGAGAGCAGGGCCCAAGGATGCAGAAAGCCCGAGGCCTATTCCTAGTTTCACTGCCTTCTATCTCCGGGACCTTGAGGGAGTTACCTGGCCACCTAATTCCTTAAAAAAAAAAAAAAAAAAAAACCCTAAGTTTCTTCATCTATTTAAAAAATATATGTATATAATAGCACCCTGCCTTCTTCATGGGATTATTAGGAAATCCCACAAATGAGCTGTGGATGTGGTCATGCATTGGCCACGTGATGGAAACCTAAGTATATTCATCTGCTAGGGCTGCTGTATAAAGTGCCGTAAACTGGGTATCATAAACAACAGAAACATATTTTCTCACCATTCTGGAGGCTAGAAGTCCCAGATCAAGGTGTCAGCAGGGTGGCTTCCTTCTGAGGACCGTGAGGCTTGTAGATGGTTATCTCCGTGTTTTCAAGGTAATCTCTCATCTGTGTCTGTCTCCAGATTTCCCGTTTTAATACAGACACATCCGTATGGGGTTAGGGTCCACCCAAATGAGCTCACTCTAAGTTGATTATTTCTATAAAGACCCTATCTCCAAATCAGGTCACATTCTGAGGTCCTAGGGGCTAGAACTGCAACCTAGGAACCTCGGGGTTCATAATTCAACCCACAACAGTTAGGTAAGGTGTATGCCAAGTGAGTTGTGGTGGTTGGAAAAATTTTGCAGCTCGGACGGCCGGGAAGGCTACCTTGGAAAACTCACATGTAAAAATAGTCTCAGCCTGTCCTTCGGTTTCACTCAATGCCAGTGGAAGTGGGAGGTGAGGGAGCAAAGAAAGAAGCGTACCCAGAACGCAGGACCACCCCAGAGCTCCAAAGGCCCCTCCGAAGTTTCTGTCAAAATCCCGAACTTACCTAGTAGGAGTCAAATTATTTAAATATCAAATACTTAGGTCATACTAGGTATGTGCTGGACACCAAGGACCTTACAGATATTAATTCATTTAATTCTCCTAGCAACCCAGTGAGGCAGACTTAACAGTACCCCCGGTTTATAGAGGAGAGGACGGAGGCAAAGAGAGGTTAAATAACGTGCCCGAAGCTACACAGGCAGGATGTGATGACCCTGGGCTCTGACACCAGCCAGCGTAGTTCTGGAGTCCCCTTGCTTGTCCCCGTGCTCCGAAGACCCTGTGAACAGGTCTGGGGAGGCTCCGTTACTGAAGGGGCAGCTCCCGCAATCTCCCGTGTGCTTTATGTCACAGATGAGTACGAGGTGGACTGGAGCAACTCTTCTTCCCCGACCTCAGGGTCCGGCGCCCCTTCGGCCGACAAAGAAAAGAGCTGGCTTTACACGCTGGATCCCATCCTCATCACCATTATCGCCATGAGCTCCCTGGGCGTCCTCCTGGGGGCCACGTGTGCGGGGCTTCTGCTCTACTGCACCTGCTCCTACTCCGGGCTCAGCTCCCGCAGCTGCACCACCCTGGAGAACTACAACTTCGAGCTCTACGACGGCCTCAAGCACAAGGTCAAGATGAACCACCAGAAGTGCTGCTCCGAAGCGTGACGGATTGCACCCAAATCACATCTGACGTTTCATTCCAGCAAGAGGGGCTAGCGGAGATTACATTTTTTTTGTCCTTTGGAAACTGAATGCCATAATCTCGATCAAACCGATCCAGAATACCGAAGGTGTGGACAGAATGGACAGACGAGTCGACGGGGGCGGGGAGACTGCGGCCGCGCGGGGGGCCAGGACCCACCCGAGAGCGCCGTGGCTGAGTCGTTGCTGGGACTAAGATGGGAGCTCATCTCTTTGGGGTCACAGTTGTATTTCGTTTGTGAGTTTGTTATGATTATTATATTTTATTGCTTTGGTCTGTGAGCAACTCCAAGAGGCAGAAGAGGAGAAGGACTTTTCTAGGATGGAAGCAGAGCAGTGGTCAGTGGTACTCTGCTCTCTCGTTCTAATCAGCACTTGAAAAGCAAAAGGTCTTTTCAGACTTTCCATCTTTAGGGTCAAAAAAAAAAAAAAAAAAAGCCGTCCAACTTATCCTGTCCTCTGATCGTCTTATGACTTCCGGGATTTGCTGTGGTGTAGGTCCTGCCAGCCAACCCTACAAGCTGCCATTTCCAGTCCTAGCATTTAAGTAGGATGTTGTTGCCTTTAACTTTTTTTATCCAGGGGAAAATTGCCATTTTAGGGTCAGCGTGAATAGCTCTTTCTTATATGGGATTTAAAACAAACCGGAAAGGAAACTTCACACGTCAAAATCCACAGAAGCATCTCCCTGTTAGAAGCGGACAAGCCTTAACGTGCTTCGTGACTAGGAGCCATTCATTAAATCTAGACCCAGAATTTGTGGCTGTGAGGCTACTTCAAGGGGCCTCTGGTGGTGGTTTTGCGTTTTTCTTTTGCCTCCTCCTTGTTCTTCGAAAACATACACGTATACACACACATACACGCGCACACGCACACATTCGTCAGGTGTCTACTCCCCAAGGCGTAGCATTGGTCTCTGTCCTCAGAGATGGAGGGGAGGGTGAGGGCAAACACGGGCTGTTAGTATGTTTTCTCCACTGGTGAGATGTCACCGGTGAGCACTGATGGAAAGGAGAACAGTGGAGAGGGAAAAAGGAGTCCAGCCTCTGTGATGGTGTCATGGCAAAGCCTAAACAGACTCTACGGAGGCATTTGGATGAATTCGTCTCTTTGATAGGCTAGTAAACACTGAGTTCTCCTCGGGGTTACAGCCCCACGTCAGTGTTTCAGGAGAGTCAGGTAGGATGTATGCGAGCTGATCTGAACCAGAAATGCGCAAGTACTATGGACCAAAACACTAACAACACGGCTTCTACCCCAGAGAGACCTGTGTTCTTACACACACACACACACGTACATACACACAAACACAGTTTATGTGGTTTTTATTAAGTGCCTTGAACCAATGAAAAAAAACCTGTCTTTTCCCTCTATGTAGAAATCAGTGAATATCATAAAAGTAAGGCATTCCTTCTTCCCGAACCCCCGTGACTCCACTGCCAGTTCCCCCAGCTCACTGCCGATCCTACGAACGGATTAAGCCCTGCTGCCTGAGAGGTAGTCACGGCCCTCGATGACTCTCCCCTGCTCTAGGAGGGGAGGCATCAAACTGTGAAGGATAAGATAGTCCGCGCCAAGATCCAAATCTCGATTTTGTAGTCATGCCTAAAGATCGCCTGTGTGCTGGAAATGCATTTGAAACCCAGCCAGTATGCCCAGCCCGTTGCTTATCCGTGGTAAACGGCCAGACCATGTTTGCTGCTATGGCCACCCACGATTTCATTTGTCTCATACCCAGGTGAAAGGAAAAGGGTGAATGGGACGGCGGGTTCCTTCAACGTTAACGTATGGAAATGCTAGTTCAAATGGTAACGTCACAGTGTTTTGTTTGCGGAGAGGGAGCGTCCGAACCAACAGCTATTTATTCAGATGTCTGTGTGTCTTTGCGAGCCTTTGAGTTCTCTGTATCTCCTGTGTATGTGAATGGTCACGTGGGACTCCGTGATGTTGTTGTGACTTTGACCTAGGGCCCGAGTGTAACTGCTGATCTCGGCACTCGTTGGCACAGTGGTAGTTAGAGTGAAAAGTAAAGCTGTCAAGCCCACGGGCTTAGCTTTAGGACCCCCCCCCCAAGCTGGGCATGCAGCAGAAACCAGTTCTTAACGCTTTGTCGAAAGCAAGTTTTTTATTAGCCCACCTTCCTCTTCGCCTTCCCACGTAGCTCAGTGTTCAGGAAGCTAGCAAGTCCTAGGGATTTCCAGAAGTTGCCTGCAGAAGAAGAGAAGTTCAAAAGCCTACCTTGGGGGTCCTGGCCCTCTCATGCTCTGTGGGTCCTTATACAGTGCCCCCAAAGACCAGCCCTGTCTTCAGCCTGCAGTTGGCCTCTAAGTTACGCACAAGCCAACCTACATCCCCCTGACGGTCCTCCATCCGTTCTCACCATTGGCTTGTTTGGGGCCCTGGGTAGGCCCTGCTACACAAAAGCAAGGCACCAGGGCTACATGTAGTTACCTCACCAACACTGGAGGCTGGTCCGTTGTAAGACAGAACGACAGTGGGGTCTGGTCCTAACTCAGCCAGGGGGTGCCCTGGTGAGTTTGTTGTCTCTCTCTGCAGGTAGGCTAGCTGACCCGTCCCCTTGAGTCATTCCCTTTGGGAAACCCAACTCACAGTATTGATCTCCTTTTTTGCCTTGTACCGAATGACACATTACCTCCACGCTCTCCCGGACTAGGCAGTCCACAAGGCCACGGGGTGGCTTCCTCTCTTCGGTGGGGATGGGTCGTTGACAGGGATGAGGGTCCGAGGAGTAAGCATGAATGCAAGAAAGCAAGGGGGAAAGTTAAACGGTCACACGGACGATTAACTTTTCCAGGGTTTGCAGTTAAAGGTATTCGACCATTCGCTGGCTGAGCCAGATCGCGGGAACTTGAGAGCTTTTACTGTGATTCTTCAGTGTAAAAAATAAACAACAAGGTCAAACTGTGTTTATATGATTTGTATAAAGTCTTTTTAAGATTGCTATTTAAATAAACATTATACCAGAGATATGTATCTGCATGTTTTTTGTTGGAGGCAGAGAGTCTTGGGTTTAGGGTGACCATCCCAGTTTGCCCCCAGACTTTCTTGGATGTTTGCTCTGAAAATCCCTGGAAACCCCTCCAGCCCGGCCAAACCAGGATGGTTGGTCATTCTCCTGGGACAATGTTTCTTAACCTTTCTTACGGAGTTACTAGGTTGATTGGTTGGCTGGCTTCTTATAAAATGAAAATAGGGTGGGGGTGGGCGTTGTGCCACCTGACCAGGGGGGCCACTTTAACTCAAAGACTTGCCGACAGATTTCTGAGACCGTCATCCTTGTAAACCCTCTTCCTCCCAAGAGGCCGCCAATATCCTGCAACTTCTGACTCTTCGATGCTTCCTTCTGTGCAAACATGTGCCTGTCAATATCTATGGTGATTCTAAGGTCTGTGGCGGTGCTTCTCGAAGTGTGCTCCCGGGACCAGTGGCTTAGCATCACTTGGGAACTTGTCTGAGGTGTACATTCTTGGGCTCTGCTCCAGATCTACTGAATCAAAAACTCTGGGAGGAGGGCCTAGTGATCTGTGTTTTAACCAGGCTTCCCGGGGCTTCTGGTATTCTTTCAAGTTTAAGAACCTGTGGTCCGGGAGAAAGGAGAAGTTGCCAGGCCTCGTGGGTTTTTGCATTTGAAACAAACTAGACCTTTTTTTTTTTTTTAAGATTTTATTTATTTATTTGACAGAGATCACAAGTAGGCAGAGAGACAGGCAGAGATAGAGGGGGAAGCAGGCTCCCTGCTGAGCAGAGAGACGGATGTAGGACTCGAACCCAGGACCCTGAGATCATGACCCAAGTCAAAGGCAGAGGCTTAACCCACTGAGCCACCCAGGCGCCCAAAACAAACTAGACTTTGACCAGGGAAAGCTAAAGGAGGTTGAGTTCCATTCTAGGGAGTACAAGTTCCCAAGGGAGGAGGGGGGAGAAGCTTTATTATGAACTCCCCCCCAAAACACACATGAATGGGAGTCTCAACAAAGCAAATTTGTCCTAGGGCTCTGTTCCCCCCCGGAAAGGAAACTGGGTTCACCCATTTACTCGGGAAATGTTTTTGAGCACTTCCTGATTCCGTAAACTCTTGGATCTTACACTCCAGTGAAGGGGACCACCAGCAAATAGCCACACACATCAAATAAAGACTGGTTACATAAATGTGGTGAAGGCGGCAAACAGGTAGCTCTGATGGAAAATTACTAGACAGTAAAGGTGTAATATTTGTGTTACTTGAGTTCGTATTTGCAAAACACAGCTCTTTATTACTGATGTTATGGGATTTGCAGTAATTAAATACAATTCTCTTATAGTCAACAACACTCACCATAATGAAAGCTAACGAATCTGAAATCCAATACAATATGTCTCTTTAAAACTCCTTTTCAAACGAATGACTTGGGTCACTCCCACTAAATGGTTGGCCAGAGAAGGCCTCTCTGAGGAGGTAATATTTAAGCTAAAACCCGAAGAGATAAGGAGTCCTCCCGGGAGAAACTTTCCATACGAAGGAAAAGCACTGAGAGATCCCTGCTGTGGGGAAGAGTTTGCTGTGCCCCTAGGTACTCCAAGCAGTGGGAAAAGTATGGAGAAGAAGCTGGAGAGCAGGGTAAGACCCTTTCAGGCACAGTCAGGGGTGGGGGTGGGAGGGCACTGTCTGATCCATATCACTCTTTGGCCTTCCTTAGTTTATAGAAAAGAGAGCTCCCCGCCGCCCCCCCCCTCAGAGCCCCTCCCCCCCACCCCCACTGCCTTCCCACTCCTCACTTACTGGCCAGTAAGGTCACCCCAGTCAGATTTTTGCAATTTCCCTCTCTGCCCCTCTGTGATCTTTATGATATCATGTGTCTCCTGAGATGCCTGCTTCTCTCATATTACTGACCCTAGCAGCAATAACAAAGGTTAAAATGAAAGCAAATTTTTACTTTCCTTTAGTTGAGCTTTTGGGGATTTTTAAAGCCCTCATAAACTAATAATATCTCCTGGTTCCTAGCCATCTAGTATTTACATAAGGTCTTTTTTTCGCCCCCCATATCTGCATCCTTCTGGAAATGTTTATACAATCCTCAGGGGAGGGAGTGAAATGAAGTTGGAACAGGCCCATCCTTGAGGGAAACAGGACCCATCTGGCGGCTGAGGTGCCCTTGTCTCTGCAACGTTGGTGGTAGTGATGGGGGAGGGAAGGGAGCCTGAAGAAGAAGTGGAAAGATGAGTCTGTTCCAGATCTCACAGGCTTCCGTCTCTAATCCCAGGCTGAGCTAAACAAATTCCTGGGGAAATGCTCCCCCCTCCCCACCACCCACCACCCACCAGGAGACTGGGTGTGAGGTGAGGAGGTGATGGTCAGACTAGGAAACGCTACCTGCGTGGGTCCCCAGAAACTCCTCCCGTCCGCCCGTGGGCTTCCCAGGAACTCTACCTCTCCGCTCCCGTCCACAAAATGGGAAGCGTCCTGAGAAGCTCGGGGACTGAGAGGCAGAGGCCTGGCTTGCTTCTGAATTTCCACCTCTCAGAACATCCCAGGCCTCGAAGCCTGCAAGGCTGGGCCTCCCCGTTCCTTGACCCCAGAAGAGCTCCTCGAGGAAGGGCATGCTTTCTGGGTTCCCCCAGAAGACCGAGGTGAGAGACCTGGGAGGGAGGCTCTGCAGTTGTTGCTGCCGCTTATTCAGAGAATGACACCTGTTTCCTCTCTCTTCCCTGCCAGAAACCCCATCCCACACCTGTGTGCAGGAGCACAGTTCCGGCGCCGCTGGCTTTCGAGGGCTAGGAGAAGAGACCCCTCCAGTGAGGCCTCAGGCCCCGGGGGTTTGAGCTTTCCCTTACGCCTCCTCCCCTCCTGGGGCACCAGGTAGCAGGGCCTCCCCCCACCACCTTCTCCACGGAGGATCCGGCCCAAGCAGGTCCCACACAGGGTGCAAAGGACCTGAAGTCCTGAGGGCAAGAGGCACACAGAGGGGCCCAAAAAGCCCTCCACCAGCAGGGAGGTAAAGCCCCGGGCCACGGACCTGGGACGTGAGGATTTGGGGCGCTCTCCTCTGGGCCCCTCCCCAAACCAGCAGGTCAGGGCAGCTGTGGTCAGGCGCCCACCCTCCTCCACCCACCACACCCCCGTTCAAACCAAGTCCCCAGCCCCATGCAGTACCGCTTGCAAACTGCAGGCGGCAGCTCCACGGCCCCCCAGGCCGCTCTGCACCGTCTGCGTGGCGGTCTGCGTGGCCAGGCTGCGGTGCTTTGGAGCACAGCTCAGCTAATAAATCTCCTTCCTGAAGCCCTTGACTGCCTCCGCCGGGAATCAAAGCGCAGCCTTTCCAAGCGCCCGCGGGCCGCCCCACCGCCTACCAAGCTTCTCGCATAACCGCACAACCGTCCTGGCAGGGCCTTGACTCTGGGCCCTCGCAGGCAGCCTTTCTGGATTTGCCCTTCTTCTCGACCTTTCCCCGTCCTGCCCTCACCTCACACCTCCTGAGCCCTCCCATTTCCATTCCCAGCCAATCAGGTTGCAGTCCTGCGTGAGTGCAAAGAAACCTTCCGAGGGTTTTGAACTTGGCAGTGCTCTTCTCCCCTCGAAGGCGGGCTCGCGGAGGAGGTGGGAGAGCTCGGGTCCCCGCGCTGGGCAGACCAGGGTTCTCAGTCCCACCT
This sequence comes from Lontra canadensis, assembly GCF_010015895.1. Classification (NCBI taxonomy): domain Eukaryota; kingdom Metazoa; phylum Chordata; class Mammalia; order Carnivora; family Mustelidae; genus Lontra; species Lontra canadensis. The sequence goes on along the minus strand of NW_022631012.1, from coordinate 8,835,530 downwards.
CGATCTCTGTGACCCTGGGGAGATCAGACGCATTTCGGCTTTCCCATTTGGGAAGAGGGCATTGAGCTAAACACACTCTCAGCCCTGCTCTGACTCCCTCGCTAGCAGAAGGTTCCGTCCGTCTGTCTGAATGTGTGTCGGTCGTACAGCTCAGCGAGGCCGAAGTGCACCCGAGCCTCCCTTCCCCCACCTTCTCGCCGGCTCCCGTCTGCAGAGGCGCCGGTTCCCTTTTCCTGCACTTGATTCCCCTGGAGCTGGCCCCAATCCAAGCCCATCTCAGCAGAAGTGCTCTCCCTTTGCCAAAGCCCCTCACTCACAGCAATTCACCTAGACGTGACTGTGCTTACTTGTCTCCAGTTAGCTCTTGGGAAAAAGAATTTCTGCACGACTCCATTTATATGGCCGACACATTTTATAGTAAACGCCTTTAGGCGCCTTGCTAGATGTTAAGGGATGGTGATAAGCATAACAGACATGGTCCCAGCCTTCAGGGAGCTTACAATCTAGAGACACAAGCGAATCAGATAACCACACAAGTCCAGCAGAACACTGTGGCAGGAGCTATGAAGTGACGTGTGGAGAGCTGTGAGTGTGTGACCGGTCAGAGAAGCCTGAGCTCCATGGCCAAGGCGGGGCTGAAATCCCAAGGTGATTCAGATGAATGGGAAAGGCAGGGAGAGAGCATGTCAGACAGAAGGCCAGCATGTACAGAGATTCAGAGCCCAAGGGAAACCTGGATGAAGCAAAAGTGGAGGGTAAGGAGAAGCATCTCGTTCTCCTTTGTGAATCAGGACCTCCAACTCATACTTGGCACTGACCATCCACACACAGGAAACGTTTGTTGAACAAATGAATGACTTGTAGAAATTCTCCTGACAGGCATCAAGCCCCCCACTTTGCACAGACTAGAGAAGCTAAGTGTTTCATTCCCCCTCGTTGCTACCTGGCCTTCAACGTAGAGGAAACCGTGGAAGTAGGTTTCCTAGAGTCTGCCCTGCGAGGTTATGCCCACAAGTTCCAACATGGAGATGGGCACTCTCTGTTTAATTATGATGATTTAGGTGAAATATATTCAGATTAAAACACTGTTGAAAAAGTTGGAGGCTTGCCAGAGTTTGCAAATTAAAATATCCCAAGCGGCCACTGTGGGAAACGGTATGGTGTTTCCTCAAAATGTCACACACCAGTTACCATGTGATCCAGCAACCCCACTTCTAGGTACGTATACCCAAAAGAACTGAAAGCAGGGCATCAAACAGATATTTGAGACATTTGTGTACCAACATTCACAGCAGTGTTATTCACTCTAGTCAAAGGGTGGAAACAATCCCGATATCTATCAAGGCAAGAAAATAAACAAATTTGGTAAGACTACACAGTGGAATATTATTCAGCCTTAAAAAGGAATGACATTCTGACACATGTTACAACATGGGTGAGATTTGAAAATATTATGCTAAGTCAGACATGGAAAGGCACTTCATTATGATTCCACTAGTAGGAGATACCTAGAACCGGCAAATTCAAAGAGACAGAAAGTAGATCAGAAGTTACCAAGGGCTGGAGGGAGGAAGAATAGGGAATTACTGTTTAATGGGTACAGAATTGGGGAAGATGAAAAAGTTCTAGAGACGGATAACGGAGACGGTTGTACGATGATGTGAATGGACTTAATGCCAGTGAATCGTGCACCTAAAGATTAAAACCACACATTTTATGTTCTGTATATTTTACCACAATTTATAGAAGCAACTTGTCTTTTTTAAAAGTCCCATTCTTTTTTTTAATGTCTAATACTTGGGACATGCTTAAACCGAAAAGTTACTGATCATTTATCTGAAATTCCACTGTAACTGGGTATCCTGTGTTCTAGCTGGCAACCCTAATTGAGGGCTTTCTCTTCACCATTAGCTTCCTAGAACCTTCCCAGGTTCAGAGACCATCGTTTCAAAACCAAACTCAGTGCTTGTGGGCTGATAAGAATGAGCGTACGAGATAGGCACAGGAAATCAGGAGGGGGCCTGCCCTAATTACAGACTCAGCCCTAGACAGAGGCCATGAAGTGACTCCCTCAGCCCTCACTGGCTTCATCAGTGAAGAGGTAGAGATTAAAAATCTTGGTTGGGTTTCCCATCTGTTGTTTAATCATCATGATCCACAAATGCAGTAAAAGCTGGTTGTAAACCCCTTCTTATGATTGACCACGTGGCCAGAATTACAGTTGCAGATGGCGACACTCCTGCGGATGACTCAGACGATGGCCTTGTCCCCCGCCATCAATGCGTCGTCACACCAGAGTTGGGAAGAACCCATGGGGTGCCCAGATGCCTAATTGTCCCACCGCTTGCACCCATGTCTTCTCAATGAAAGAAATTGCCTGCACAGCTCATCATGCAGCAAGAAACAACAGGTGCAAAAGGCAAAGGCCACTTTGGAACCATTTGGACCAGAGAACATGGCTCAGTATAACAAGAGCGCCCACAGACTTGGCACGCCTGCCTTCATCTGCCTGTGAGCCGGGCCTGGAACCAGACCATAGCCCTGGAGTCCACGGCTGCCGTTCCAGGTGGTCCCACCTACTCCTTCTCTCAACCGAGGCGAACGGCAGCTGGGGAGGGCATTTCACAGAGATGGGTCATGTCCAATTCATTTTTACTAGGTGCTGACAAGTCACTGCAAAAGCCTGGAAATGTGTAGCACAGCAAAAACACACGGGTCACAATGCACTGGTGAATGATTACCAGAGGAGAAATTCATTACAGGCTGCTCTCAGCTCCCATCACATAAGGAAGCGTTACATTAACAAGATGGAAGGTCCCTGGGCTTCCCCTCCCAACCGCAGCCCCCACCGCCACTGCCTGCCACCCCACTATTTCAATTTGTGTCGCATGGTGGGAGCAGAGCCCAAAGGCGGGGAAGTTAATTCAGCTATACTAATCAAAAAGGGGGCCACGGTGGCAGCCAAAGCCAATGGAAGCAGACTCGACCTGCATGCTACACGTAATTCTTTATGCCCAGCCTACACAAGCTCTGACCGCTGTAGTCTGGCACTTATCTATGGCATTAAAACAGGGTCAGGATTTGGGTGGGGGGGTTGGTTATATAGTTTGCTCTTCATCCTGGGTGCACCTGTGTCCCTGTTGTTGGGCCTGGCCATTGTCCCTGTTGGCCCCCAGGTCCCCTTTGCATTTCTAACCTTTCCTGACATAGCCACAGACAGATGGAGGACCTAGCAGGTGTCAGCACAGGGCCTGTGCTGGAAACAGCTGAGTGACCAAGACGAATAAGACACACTCGGTGTGGCACCATCTGGACCAAGTTCTGGGGCAACCGGAGCAGAGTCTCCATTTTGTGGTGGCCAGGAGGACGTGACAGATCAAGTGGCCTTCAAGTCCTTGCTGTCCAGTGTCACAGGCAGTCACCGTCTAATTCCTCTTTCTCATCTCTCTTCTCCAATTAGCACCCCCCCCCCATGAAAGAATCACAGGCCACAGATGGAAGGTTAGCGGAGAGTCAACAGCTCGCAGACGGATGGGTCAACAGTTCTTCCTTAATGGGATTTCTGCTCCTTCGAGATGCCACTCACATGCCTAGGGGCCAGCCGACTGAATCTGCTTTTAAAGTCAAACGCGCAGCCAGACCCAGAACAGACGGGCTCTGCCTGGGAGGGGGGGCTCTCCGCAGGTGCCTTCTGCAGAAGACCAGAAACTCAGCCCTCCGGCCTCACCCCTGCGCCAAGCTCCTCACCACCGGTGGAGCTCCTGTTGCCAATGTCGCCCTAAAGTGGCTGAGCGAACCCCAGCGCTCGCCAGCCAATCCGTGGCCGCGCATTCCCCCTCCCGTGCCGCCGGCCTGGGCTGAAAACTGCCATTTCATGATGCCGCGTTCCCTGGGCTGAAGTGAAGGGAGCAAGCCTGTCCCAGGAGCGCACCGTGGAGACGTGCCCTCAGCTCCCCCTGCACCAGGGAAACCTTCAAAACTGTTCCATTTGTCTAAGCCCCATCCATCCTTAATGTCAGAGTCTGCGTTTTCTCCTCACCTCCGTTTTCAAAGCAGCCAAGAAAGAAAATGTCACCGCATTTGGGGCTGATTCAAAAGCCTGGCTTAGACGGGTGTTCTGTTTCGTCCTCCTGGCCCCATGTTTTTGTCTCCCGTGGGGTCCTCGGGGGCCGCATCTCCCCCCTCCCCCACTCCTGGCTTCCTTGGCATCGTTTGGCCTCCCCTCTGGGGCTCGCGCCTCATTTGTGCTCTTCTAGAACCCACAGAGCTGTTGTGGGCTGCAGCCACTGCTAAGGGGACATGATGCTGATTTTTAGGAGGCGGAAAGGGTTTGCCAGGTGAAGATGTCGCCACCCCCATCAACACCCTGGTGGGGATTCAGAGCGTGAATGGCTGATGCAAGTTGATGTCCCCTGTACTGCCTTATAGAAACCATATTCCCCACGTTTGTCCGAAACACACAGACTCTCCCCCAGCCATGGCAGGTTGGTTGGGGGGAGTGTACGTACCTGCTCTCCCCTGTATGCCTCAAGCAGACTTTAAGCCGTGAAGGGCAGGTGGCAGTTCGGACGAAGATGACAGTTAGGAATGCATCCTTGACAACCCTGGCTCACCCAGAAGGAGGGAGCTGATGCCCTGATTGATACCCGAGGGGGAGGCTGTCAGCAGGGAGGACAGGAGGGAGATAAGGGACTCAATCAGTGTCAGAGCTATCCTGACACACACGGCTGTAAATCACCTTGGGTAAGGAGTCCCGGCTGCTAGAGTGGAGAAGGGCGAGCAGGTAATAGAAAAACAAGGGGACAGGCACCTGTGTGGGCCCTAGGCTCTGGGATAAAGACGCGTGGCTTGGTCCTAGATAGAGATGCACAAACTCAGAACTGTCCGTCCCTCCTCAGCCCCAGCAGAGGTACAGCACTTTCCTGAGTCAATGCCAGAGGGTTCAATACAACCGAGGGTGAACTTTAGAGCATGTAAATTAGGTCTCCAGCACGCTGTTACAAACACATATATTCCAGCCAGCTGCCCAGGACGACTGATGTGGAAAGCCTCCTCCTCCTTCTACCGGCAGAGACCCTTGCTGACGTTCAAGCCTGTCCTTGCCCACTGGTACCTGGAGTGAGAAGCGGCACATGGTCAGGAACAGAGGCCTCAAAGGCTCAGTGTTTTGACGAGAAAATATTTCTCCGATTCCAGAAAGCCCTGAGACTGCAGTTCAACAACCTTGAACCCTACTGCAGATGGGATCAGCGTTGGCCAAACCCATTTCAGAGATTGTCTTTCAACATGTTTTAATTAGACATTTAAAAAATAATCTTTTTTTTTTTTTTTTTTTTTTTTTTTGTCCAGGGGACCGAGATTTCTAAGTTGGAAATAATGGAAGGATTAGCAATTAATTAATTGCTGGCAGGTGTGGAGAGAAGCCATCTATGGCTTCTTAGCGTATTTTCCCCTTTCTCTCTTAAGATCATTTTTTCTTATTCTAATTAATTTTTTGCCACCCCAGCACTCCTTTTATCAAATACTCAAATAAACTAAGCAAATAGAGTGTGCCGAGACCTCAGCACTCGATATGGTGTTTAATTGGAATTGTAGCCTTGTTTTCTCCCAGTGGAGTCTCGGGGTACCTGGAAGCTTTCCCTGGCAGGAGAGTTGGGCTCCAAAAGTGCATTTTTAGCAACTAGTTAATCTTCCTTTCAGGTGCTGAGGGGAGGGTATGGCTTGATGGAAACAAGGAGCAGTAAGCCACTGAGTGGTTTTGTGGTTTCAAGGAACAGAGGCGGTGACATGTCGAGGCTACGGGCTTTATCCCTCTCGCCTGTTCCATGCTCACTTCTGTGTGTCTACACGGCCCAAATGCGTGCCAGCTGTTGTGCCAGCCAAGGCCTCGTGGCCACTGCGTGCCTTGGGGGGCCCACACCCTGTGCATCTCTGCAGGAGGGCGGCCATCACCGTTGTACACCTGAACAGCTCAGTCTGGCACAACGATCCAAATCCACGTCCTCAAACCCAAAATGTGGCCAGAGGAGGAGTGACAAGCAAGGCATGTGCTCAGGCACAAAGCCCAGGCACTGGCCTCCCAGGGAATGGGGACTTGACATAGAGCTCTGTTCTCTCCAGAGGGACGGCTGCTCTGAAGGGCTGGGGCGCACTACGCTTCCTACTACTACTGGTTTCCTGAATGAGCGCACGGTCCTATCTAACTCCGAGAGAGGGCTTCAAGGACGTAGAGCTATTGGCTGTTTCAAAATGAGTTATGGGCTTCAGGGCATTATTCTGGCGCCTTGCAACAGTTGGGGGACTCCTTAGGAGGGAAGGCTTAGGCTGTCTTCTGAAAACCGGCCATGGTGTTGGGCCATGACCATAGATTTCTCCAGAAATAATGATTACGAAGAATAAAGAAGGAATGGAAGGCGAGCTTTAAAAGTGTGTCTCTGGTGACCACTATGTCCTTCAGCCCAGAATATTCGTCTCCAGATCGAGGCAGAGACAGAAGCAGTTTGCTGTGACGGATGGAGCCCAGATGATTCCTTGTCAAGCATTTCAGAAACCGTGAATTGAAAGGTAAAGTGGGGTGGGGGGTGACAGAGAAGGAGCCCCAGGGAGTGGGGGGACTGCTGCTCAGGAAGCTAGGAAGGAAACGAGAGTTGCTTCTGAGGGCTTCTAAGATCATGCGGGTGGAATGAGGGATCCAGCCAGAGGGAAGATTTTCTGGTTCTCTTCTCAATCTTCTGCTCGCTCCCAACTTTGGAAGTACTGAGGGACTGGAGTGCAGGGATTCTAAAGCAGCCCTGCATGTAGTTAGTTTTTTTGTTTTGTTTTGTTTTTTAATCCTCAGGGATAGACTATTGGGCAGCTGTAAAAAAAAAAAATCCTAAGAGCAAGACAGTTCTTTATGTATAAATATGAAAAGATCTTGAAGACCTATAGTTAAGCCAAAAAAGCAAACCAAGGTACCACGTCAAGCGTACAGCACAGACTGAATAAATCGCAGGGCCCTGCGGAAAATGAAATGGAGGGGCTGGGGGGGGGTCAACGATGATTACGAACTGCGAGCCAGCAAAAGCAACCATGCAATCAGAGGTGGGGCCCTCCTGAACGCAGGGCCCTGGGTGACTGCACATGGGTTCTCCACAGCCGCAGAGCCAGTCTGGCTGGTAGGCCCCCGGGCAGGGAACCTGAAATACCAAATAAGAAATAAGTAATAAGGTGTACTTACGGAGGGCTGGGTGAGAACTAGGAGAAAGGAGAAGAAGGTCCGCGATATGCCTATTTCGCCTTTTTAATGTTTGAGCTATGTGGATGAGTTACCTGGTCAAAAGTTAAAATAGTTAAGAAAAGGTTTTCAGGGCTCTAGAAAAAGTCCATGGAGACTATAAACAATACGTAGGTTTCCACTCATGTTTCTCAGTGATTCCATGTTGCTCTGTGGACGTCCTAGGAATGGGAAGAAGCTCAGAGACAGCCGCACTTGACTGAAATGACTGAAGCTACCATCATCCTCTCTCACCACTCACTCACTTGCCACTGGACTCGGACTTCCGGAAGCGAAATAAAATAAAAATCTCTCTCTCTCTTTCTCTCTCTCTGTGATCTCTGTGAAGATCTCTTTGGCCTCCGAACTTGGGCACAGGGGCCAGTGTCTACTTTTGAGGCCATCCTCCAGGCTAATCAGCATTCCCTCTGTGATCACAGGGACTCGAAATCTCATTAAATGCGTGGGTTGGATGAATGGATCAGTAATAACAGTAATAATCCCCAATAACAAGATGTTTCAAATTTAACTAAAATGACACATCTGTGTGTCTCCAGAAGGGTGCAACCCAAAGAAATGGAAGCAGACCCTGCAATGCTCCTGAGCTACAAACACTCACCACAGTTTACACATATCGAGGACCGACCACGCGCTAAATGAATAATTTCTTCCATCCTCACGGTTCCCTCACAAGGCACATTCCACTGCTTTTCTCATTTGGTGGATAAGGAAACGGAAGTCCAAAGAGGAAAAGTAACTTGCCTGATATTACCCTGGGAGTGAAGGATAGAGCCAGGTTGGAACAAAAACCTGGCTCCAAAGCCCACACTCTTGACCATGAACCACATGTTAACGTAAATGACCTATATGAGGTCGAGCTAAAATGCAATAATACTTCTCAGCTGTTCCAATTAACAGACTCTTCCATCCAGACACAATAGGGCTAATTTGGAAGCAAGGGCTGCCAACTTCCATTTGGGTAGATCTAACTATGAATTCTTTGGTGCCATCAAGTCAAATGAACACTTGGCTCACCATTCATTGTTTGAGGCCCACGTTGACATTTAGTATGGCCCTGAACGGCCCCCCCACCCTTTTTTGGGGGTTGTGGGGGGAAACAGTTTTTAGATTTTGACAACCTGGCGCCTCTTGGAAACAACTCTCTCAAGACTTACCCATAAGCTCTCCAAGTGACGTAAGCGGTAAGGCAGTTAAAAAGAGTGAGGAGGAATTACTTCCAAGAGTACAGATAAATCCATAAAATAATCAAAAGTCATAGAGGGTGAAGATCAGAGGCAGATGTTCGCATCCCTTAGCTGAGGAAAAGAAGACTCTAGGACTCAATTCAAACTGGCTATAAAAATATTCTACAGGTTGGACCAAACTACAACATTCCCTTGAGAATGTTTCCCCTTCTGAACTGCCTGCGACACCAGGAGCAAGTGTGTATGTGAGAAAAGCGTGCATATACCTACCTGTACCGTCTATACTGTCTCGCATTTCTCCTCCAATAAGTCGTCATGACTACTCTAATGGAAAAGCCAATTTCAGAGAGCGTTTTAGCACCAGAACACTACAAGGCACAAGATAGGTTCTTGATATGTTTGTGGAAATGGTAATGAATGAATGACTCATCACTCAAGTGAAACACTCTCACACCCTAAAATGGGTTAGACAAGAAATATCTCATGATAACAATCCAACCCCTCTCTGCAGCCAGCCAATGAAATATTCAAATGATTTTTATTCCATTTCCATTGACACTTTGCGATAATTGCTAGAAATTCTATTCCCAGTAGGCAGAAGCTGGAGATGAAACAGAACCGTTGTCAAATTTCTTCGTCAAGAACTGGAAAGTGAAAACAAAATGTCTTGAATGTAGTAAGAGAGGAATATTTTGTAGATCAGCTTAATATATTGCCCTGGAGTGCCTAAATGTATTTGTGTGATATTGTCAAGTAACGACCCGATCAATGCTTTAAAGCTTGTCTGGCTTGTTCAAATGTAAAATACTAAGACAGAAAAGAGGTTTGGCTGAGTTTTACAAATTCAATACCCAAGGTAGTGTGGAAGGAAATAAAAACAGCTGGAATTTGCGTAGTTGCTAATTTAGTTAAAGAATAATCACCCATCTAAGAAAAAAAATCCCTGTACCGTATCTGGAGGGACCAGTTATGGATGGGAAGGGGTAGCTTGTTTGCCAAAAGGTCATTTTCCTTATTTAAAAAAAAAAAAACAAACTTAATTTTATGCAAATTGCTCTGTAGTCTTTTTTTTTTCCCCCCAGATCCAGAACAGGGAAACACAGGAAGCAGGCAGGTGGTTTGGGGACGTTTATAAGACTAACAAAGCCAGGCGTTCTTGGGAAAGATGCTAGTTGAACTTCTTAGCCAGGTGATAAGGCCAAAGTGCTAAAGGTATCCAGGAACAGCTGTAGGAGGAGGAAGACCGCCAGCAGCTTGTGAGGATAGATCAAGGAACTGGTCCAACGCCCTAAGAGTAATTGAAAATAGGGAAGTTTTACTTAGAGGGAAGAAGGGAAAAGTAGAGTCACAAATAAGCCCTGTTTGATCATCAAAGTCTAGGGAGACAAAGAACATAAGTGGCATGGAGGTTTTTGTACACCAGTTCTTAGTATTTATTTTGCATATCACTTTCTATACTATTCTTACTATTTAAGAAATTATGATATTATCTTATTTTTCTCAAATGAGTGATTTTCAAAACTTATCTGCATCCGAGTCACCAAGGAAGATTTTGAAAAATGATGATTCCTGAACTCAAGGCCCCAGAAAGTCTAATTAAGTACATGAGGGGTTGGGGCTCAGGAATCTGTTTTAACAAGGGACAGGAAATAAGTCCTAAGTAATTTGATGCAAGGGATTTACATCACACTATTGAGAAGCTACTCTCATGATTTATGTACCAGGTAATGTTCTGGATCTATGCAGCTGGAGCAGAGAATCACCACCAGGTGGGAATTTATCACAATTACAGGCATAATGGAAAGGAGAGCTCTGAGAGGTCAGAAGGTGGTGATTTTGTCATCTGAATGGGTTGTAGTTAAATAACGACTCAATAAATGTTACAAAGCTTACTTGGTTTGTTCAAATTTAAAATATTAAGAGAATGGTAAGAAGTTCGGATATTTAAAAGTTCAATACCAAAAGTAATGTGCAAGAAAAGCCAGTACTGGCTTTGTAAATGGCTGATATGTAGAGTTTCAGAGTCCAGGACACAGGGACACAGGAGTTGGGAGAGAGGTTGGAGAGCCACAGACAAAAGTTCTATCTACTCTTCAGTTCCACCTGCCTCACTCTGAAGTAATGACCTGATAATAGACTTCAAGCTAAGCTGTTAACGTCTGCATTACAAAGTCACCATTTGGCGGCCAATCTCTGCTTTGACCTACTCACCTACCTCTCCAGGTGAGGCATGTCTGAAACTGCCTTCCCAATACAAAGCATGTTCTTCTGATTTAACTGCAACCTTTCCTTCAACTGAGAGGACATGGGGGTAAAACTGAACTGAGTGGGGAAGACCCCTGCCCAGAACAGCATTTTGCTCCCTCCCGAGTATGCACATACCTCCTTCTCTCTCTCTCTCTCCTTCCATCACTATGAGAGTTCCATGGAACAGCGTGGCCCTAATACCAGGATCCTTTGTAACTTCCCTTTGTGGGAAGCCTGTGGCCACCATAAGTCAATAGAAAAGTAGGAAGAATGGCTTCTTACCCGGATTCTGCCAAGGGAGATCTGTTTTTCATTGACCCATCATGGCCCTCATTCACCCAGAGAAGAAATACGAGCTGAGACATACTAAGACACATTTTCTCTTAGAGCAATTCAGCCCATACTGGCTCAGGAGAGCCGAAGATTTATCAGAAAGCATATTTCCTAAAGCTTTCCTCATTTCAGAGGCTCTTCTGGCCCTTCCTTCAAGGTCCCTACCTCAGTTACCCGGTTATTAGCACCATGACAACCATCAAGGACTACAAGCTTTGGGCAATGCGACCTCCTCCAATGGGGACGCATTTGACTCACAAAGTCACAGTCTTCCATACCAATTTCTCTTCTTCCCTTTCATCAGTAACGGCAGCTTGCACGAGACATCAGGTCTACGCAGGAAGCCACTGGCCTGCAGTGGGGTAGGAAACAGCACTGAGTATTTGGCTTCAGGTAGTAATTTGCATGACCAATGGCAAATTACTTGGCCTCTCCAGGCATCCTTTTCCTCCTCCGTCAAAGGGCTATCCCTACCTTCTGGGTTTGTGAGAATTTGAGCTAATGTATTCAAAATGCCTGGGACATAATAGGTGTTCAATAAATGGTAGTTATTGTTTTATGCATGAGCCTCAGGCTAATGTATGTGCAAACATTTAGTTATTAATTAGAAGGTAAATGAAAGCTGGCTGGAGGGAATTGCATTTGACCTTTAGCAAATTATTTCATTTAGATGTGCTGATGCAAAGCTATCACATCCTATGAAGAAAGACGAAAATAAATCAGGCTGACAAAAGATATTTTAATAAATAATCTTTCTCCAACATCCTCTCCATCTATGACCACCCCACTATAATTTGTATGCCATTTGGGAAAGCTTTGTGCCTTTTCCTCTCTTGTCATAGTCAATCACTAAGTGATCAGAGGCCAGATTCAACTCAGAAAAACCCTTCTTGAGCCCTTGTATCTAGTGATTGCTCCAAAAAGAGGAATTCTTAATGCTGTTCTCCCTCCAAAGAAGCCTGCTACCAGTCAGGGTGAGTGTACCGGGGTCGGTACAGTCTCTCTAAATTATTCCTTGGCTGAGATCAAATCATCTGGTAACTGGGATGCAGTGAGCTAAAGCATCCGTCCTCCTATGCGCCCCACGTTACTGACCGGCAAACAGAACCTGCTGCACAAAGCACCTCGTAACACGGAGGACATGGTCATTACAGGAAGAACAGGGTAGGTGTTCCAGCTGACGAGAGAAAGGGGAAAGGGGGAAAGACCAGGGCTCACCGCAGACCAGGCAGAGAAGAGACTCATAGACGCACCATGACCTTATCTTGGAGATCCTCGAAGACTCCGCCACTGAATAGGAAAAGAAGGAAAGAGTGTTAAGGGGGAAGGGTGAGCATCCGTAAAGGCATTTCTGGGGCGGAGAGCAATGCACCAAAGAAGGTAGGTGGCAAGAGGTTAAGAAGGATGAAGAAGCTAGAGTAGCTATTTTTTGCAGAAGAGTCAGTGACAAAGAACGGGCTGGCTCCGGGAAGAAGGGAACTAAGACTACCAGGCTTTAAAAAATAGAAGAACTAGAAAAGAAAAGGGAAGAGAGCCCTAAGAGGAAATCAGTTGCTGATGCTATCCTGTTGGAAGAGATTTCGGATTCCACGACTGAAAGAGAAGAGATGCGTGTTTATCCTGTGCGATTCTGTCCTGTTGCCTCACTCGCAAGTCAATGGTGATCTCAGGAGCCTCCTCTGGAGTTTCTCCGCCGCTCAGCCTACCTGGGATAAGGATGTGTTAGAGAGTACAACGCAGTGAACTTTGCAAAAAAGCTGTGATTAGTTTCGGAAGACTCCAACTGTGCAAGCAGCCAATATAATAAGCTCGCCTGTTGTGACTGATGACGCCCATTATCATTCCTGCATATTCCTGCCATGGAAGAGCAGGAAGGAGAGTTAGGCAAACATCTCGGGGCTGGTTTTATTAAGGGAATGTGCTGGGCATTGCCCTTTTTGCATCCTGAGAAGCTATCAAGCCCTTTGAACCTACCATTTTCATCAGGAATCATCTATTTTAAATAACGATATGGAGAATCTTTGGAGTGCTTTTTATCCAAGGACCTCAAATGCATTACTATTACTGCTGATTCTCAGCATTTGGTAGCTAGTGTTATATTAGTTTTCTAGATGGTTAAACTAAAACATTTAATGGCCAAAGGCAAAATCAACTGCAAACGTAGGAAAAGAGTTTAGAGGACACTGGGTCAAGCTGTGACAGCTTATCTACCCAACTATGCTTATTGGTAAATGCCAACATCCAGATGCACAATTACGAGCTAGGAGCAGGTGAAGACTTTTTATTTTATGACTGTCCATTTGTAGAGGACATTGGTCATGTTGATGACTGCCTGACGTCTTTTACATATACTTCTTCTTTTAAAGATTTTATTTATTATAAGACGGAGGACATTGGGTGAAGGAGAGGAGAAGTGAGTTGGGGGAAATTGGAGGGGGTGATGAACCTTGAGAGACTGTGGACTCTGAGAAACAAACTGAGGGGGTTGGAGGGGTGGGAGGTAGGGGGTTTGTGGGAGTTAGGGAGTTAGGTGGGTAGCAAGGAGGGCCCATACTGCATGGAGCACTGGGTATGGTACATAAACAATGAATCTTGGAACACTGAAAAAATAAAATTTTTAAAAAAGATTTTATTTATTTGAGAGAGAGAGAGAGACAGCATGTGCACTAGTGCATGAGTTGGGGGAGGGTCAGAGAGAGGGAATAGGAGAAGCAGGCTCCCCACTGAGCAGAGAGCCCTACATGGGGCTGGATCCCAGGACCCTGAGATCATGACCTGAGCCGAAGGTAGATACTTAACCCACTGAGCCACCCAGGTGCCCCACATATGCTTCTTATGTTTGGGGAAGATCTCACTTCCCTATCTCCCTTGTAGCCTCAGTGCAGACATGTGCAGACATGTGGCACGGGGTTCCGTCACTCCGACGCAATGGTGGGAGCAGCAAGGCTAGTTCCTGGTGCGGAGTTTGCGACAGAGCAATTTATAGTGTTAAGTGCCTGGCGATGGCAATGGTGGCTTCCCCATCAGACCGGTTTGACAGCATAGTTGTCGGCATCTTTCTAGAGGTTTAGCCTTTAGCCTGGTTCTTCAGCTCTCTCGGTGACCTTAATGAACTCCTCTGTCCCCTTTGAACAAATCCTTCTCTACCCAATCAGGCAGACGCAGCTTCGGTCACTTGCAGCTAAAATACATGACAAGTTATTCTTTTACATCCCATGGAAAATAGAGCTACACAGACTCCTGTTTAAAATCTTAGATAGGTTGATAACTGCTTCTCAATCCATTTTGGAAACAAAAAGTCAATTTGCTCAATTGATATCTGGTATTTATAGATATTTAGTATTTACCAAGCATTGACTAAGTACAAAACTCTGGGCTAAGTATTATGGAAAATATGTCTGGGTTCCTGCTATGTACTATGTATCACACTGAGGGCTGGGGTATCTGAAAAGTAAGGAAAAACCGACCGGCAACCACCCTCTGAGAGCTGACAGTCCACCGGGAAAGGCAGGCAGTAATTGAGGAACCACACTCGGAACTGTAAAATTGCCACTGTGATAAGTGATGTGAAGGGCAGAGAAAGCATCCCTGAGGGAAAAATATGTTAGCATGAGATATGCCTTTGAAAAGAGCACACGAGAGTCAGTCGGAAAATTAACTGGAGGGAAATCAAAATAGATGGAGACAGACCAGTGAGGAGGCAATTTGAGTTATTCAGGAGGGAGTTGATGGTAGCTTAGGCTAGGATGGGAGGGACAGGTAGAGAGAAAAGGACAGACTTGGGGGATATTTAGGAGATAAAATCAAGAGGACTTCGCAATGATTAGATGTAGGGAAATGAGGTAAGGTCATAGATGACTCCCAGGTTTCTGACTTAAGGCACCGGGTAGATGGTGATGCCTGTCTCTGGGAGAACATCACATTTTGTAGGGACATGGCGAGCTCAGTCTCACACGTGCCAAAGGAGTTGCCCTTGAAGTAACCATGAGGACTGGAGCTCAAACAGAAGATTATAGCAGAGACACAAAATAGTCCTTGTACAGTTGAAGCCATCCTATGAACGGGATTTCTTTGGGACAAGTAGCCTCAGAAGAAGAGAAGGCTTTGGGTCTATTCTTAAGGCATGTTAAGTATAGGTCTAAAACTTCAGGGACCCACCTACCAATAGCTGTCAAAAGGTAGTGCTAGTCTGCCTATAAAACATCAACAAAGCAAAATGCTTTAACCCAAGAAACAGATCTCGATAATGTTGCTACAAACTCCTCTACAATCAGGATCACACACTCAGGGGTCTAGCCAGCCTATACTCAGTTAATGGGCCTAGCAGGGACTATGGTATGCAGCAGAGTACATGTCCTATCTAAATGCTATAGTAGGGGGCTCCTGGATGGCTTAGTCAGTTGAGCGTCTGACTCTTGATTTCAACTCAGGCCTTGATTGCAGGGTCATGAGTTCAAGCCCCACATTGGGCTCCACGTTGGGCATGAAAACTATTTTTGAAAAATAAATAAATAAAATTTTTAAAATAAAGGGTATAGTTGGTTCCAAGCTCAGGCAAGCTATTCCCAGATAAGGTACTTGGATCCATGTCTCTCTATTAAGACTCCCACTGTTTGAAATAACTATTGTCATTTACATTAACTTGAATGGGCCTTGACTGCAATGGTGTTCAACCCAGATTTCTAGAGTCAGAACCCAATCCTCTGCTTCTGGCTTGGAAATGATCTTCAACTACTGTAAATTATTTTCTTACTAAATCCCCTGTTTTTCTATTTCCCAATAGCAGTGATACTTCCAAAAGACTGCTCTTCTATCCCAAACACTTTCCCTAGCTATAAATACTATCTCTGAGGTGCCTAGGTGGCTCAGTTGGTTGGGCATCTCCATTCGGCTTGGGTCATGATCTCCAGATCCTAGAATGGAGAAGCCCCACCTTGGGCTTCCCGCGTGGTGGGGAGTCTGCTTTGCCCCTCTCTCCCTTTGCCCCTCCCCACCACTTGTCCCCCCTCTCTCTCTCTCACATAAATAAATAAATAAAATCTTAAAAATATAATAATATATAAATACATACATACTGTCCCTAAAACTATTTTCCAATGTCTAACACTCTAACCATAGTTGGCCCACCCTAAAACCCCTCTATTATTCAAGTCCACCCTGAAGACAAGGGAAACACTGGCATTAGAGGCCCATAGTGTGCAAAGAGAGGCTAAATCATCTCCTGGCACTATAAAATAGTTTGGGTTGGGAACCAGGAAGGTAGACCAGCTGAGGTGAAGGGACAATCTCTGGGTGCCAGTGGCAGGAGTGAAGACAACAGGGTTCTCGAGTAGTCTTTAAGATGACCTAGGGCAGAGAAGAGAAAGTGAGAAAAACTAGAATATAAAGAGAGGCTTCAGCACTCAATGTTCATCAAATCTGGCCTCCAATTCTTTTTTCCTTTGCCACTCAGTACCAGTATATTTGCCTGTAGGTCTGGAAGATATTTTCCATTTATATGCATTCAGATTTTTTTTTTTGCCTTCTCCATATTCCTCTGAAGCAATAGATTGCATGTACTAATCATAACTGCCAGCTATTGACTAACTGATATGTGGTTGAACTGGATTTATTTCTTAGTTTAGTATTACAACACATATACGTACTCACTTACTCACTCACACAAAATCAAATTCTTTCTCCCCCTTCCTATTCATCCAACCCCAAACCATAATTATTAAACACAGGCATGAAACAAAGCAGACCAACTGTGCACGTCGTCATAAAGCAGCTACTGGAATTTGCTCTGCCTCAGCTTACACCAGGTGAGTCAACCACACAGCTCCCCTGTATTGCAGCTTCCAAGGCAAACATCCTTTGGGAGACAATACACAGCACCCAAAACGAGATTGCTGTTAGTAGTTTCCACACAATCTTGGTTAGTGTTGGTAAGAGCTTGGCCCAAAATTCCCTTTCTGTTGACATTTTGCAGGAATTCTGTCAACAAACATGACATCAACCAACACCTAGCAGTACGTCTCACACATGGTAAATACTCAATACTTGTTTAAAAAAAAAAAATCAGAAGAAAATCAAATGAAAATGAACCATCCTAATCTAATGAGTGAACATAGTAAAGCCCTTAATATCATAGCAAGCATCATATAAATATGAACAATTAGTGTTGTTATTATCTGGAGTCCCAGGTGCTCTTTGCTCACATTCTGGGAACCCAGAAGAACTTCTCCCACTTCCTTCTCTCATTCCACCCCTCTTATTTAAATACTTTCACAACTTTCAAAGAAATTTAAACCATACCTCTCCCCACCACACACACACACACAGTATGGTCTCTCAAGCATCACTGATGGGAATGTAAGCAAAACAGCTCCTACAGAAGACAATTTGAACACATCTATCAAAATTACAAATACTTTCCAACCCCTCCGGTCACACTGAAGAATTTATCCTACAGAACTCACGACCATGTGGCATAAAATAGGTACAAGTTTGTTCATTGCAGATTTTTTTGAAATGGCAAAATGGAAACAAGCTAAGCATCCATCAATGGGAAACTCATTAAATAAACCTTGGTAGAAAAATAACATTTGAATACTATACAGTAATGAAGACATTTTCAATGAGGACATTTTCTGCATACTTTTATATCAAGATCTCCAAGATGTCTTGCCAAGGGTTGGTTTTGGGTTTTTTAAGGCACAGAATAACAGTGTATAAAACATTCCAAATGTTGTATAAAAGTGGTGATGGGGAGCGGATAAGAATAGATTATTATATTTGTTCTACATTAAGAAACTCTGGAAGGAAATGGGAATCTAAGAACAATTGCCATGGCTGGGAATGGGGACTTTGGGGGTAGGGAGAGGGTAAAGATCGAAGGGAAAAATTTTTACTGTGAAATGTTAAATTATCCATTCAAGAAAGATCAATAAACCCACCTTGCTTTTAAGTAAAAAGAAAACCTAGTCTTATAACAATCTAAGGAACATGTTCATCTGCCAGCACTCTATAGTTGAAGGTGATGCCCTGGAAGGCCAACGTTTTGTGCAGTCTGTTCCCTATCCTCCAGGCTCTTCCCTCACCCACTGGGAGATGATGCAGCCTTTGAGATGAGCCACTGTGCCTGGAAAGCTGGACACCTGTGTCGGCTAGCTTAACATGGTCTCCTGGGCTATGGTCCTATTCTTACATCTGTGTATTCCTTCTGGGACACAAGAGTATAAACTAAGAAAAATCTCTTGGGTCATGGACTCAATATTATAACTCTTTATTTCTTTGCTTTCATCAGGTTAAATCCAGACTTTTAATGTGATTTGCAAATAGCTTTGTGTGATATGATATTAGAGGTCAGAGGACTTCTTAATCCATCTAAAAATATATAAACCCACTGCAACAAAAATCCATTAAAAGTAGAAATAGCTAATCCTTTACATGAGGAGAATAAATAATTCACCTCCGGGTTTTCCCACCATAAATCAGTTCTGCCATAATCAGATGCCAGCCCTGGAATAGGAAAGCAAAGCAACTGTATTAAACGTTGACAATTAAAAAGAAAAAAAAAAAGGAATGGAAAAAGTGGGGATGAACCATTTATTTTCTTTCCATGTAGTTCTCTAAACAGACTGCATAATGAATGAGCTGGGGAGAAACCAGTGTCTTAATTCTATTTCTAAAGTAAAACTTTCCTTTGTTTTTCCCCTCAGGTAAAGATATATCTGACTCATTTTATGGGTCCCAACAATGCCACATGACAACCCTCTGATGTGATTTAGTCACCTCCGTGGGCTCATCCCAACTCCAGTGAAAGAAGAATCTGCCATCTTGGGTCCAAGCTCAGTTGGAGGAGAAAGGGAAGGCTCAGAGACAGAATAATACAGGACTGATTCCACAAAAGGCCATAAAGAAAAGAACTTCCCCAATGCCTCCTGGAGTCAGGAAGAACCAGGAAGGCTATGGAAGAAGTTTAAGGAGAAGAAGTCCCAGTCAGGAAATGAAGCTCAAGCCAAACTAGCCACTTCAATGCAGATGACTCCTTATCGCAAGACTTTTTAAAACTTAGCTAACAAACATTTGCATGGGTGTTTCTCTATGCCGGGCACCAGCTAAGTGTTTCATATAGCAACTCCTTAAATCCTCACAATGCCCTCTTGAGGTAGTTTCTTTTGTGCTCTCCATTCTATAGGTGAAGAGTTAAAGTGCAGAATTATTAAGAAATTTGTCCGATGTTATGCCCAAAGGATGCCCCAAGATGCTTCAGTTAGTCACCAGTGTTACCAAGGGCTGGCACCAGCACCTTCAATTCTGTTCTGGGTTCTGGGCTACATATGGGGAAGGTATGGGATACAAGTGGCCAGAGATATGTTGCAAACTGACCTGAAGGTTAGCAAAGTTGTTTTTGCATCCTAATAATTATCATCATATAAGGAATTGTTGAAGTTTTTAATAGGCTTACTTATAGCATTCTCAAACCTCATCCATATCCAATTGAGAATCACAGTGAGGAACAGTTATGGGTCAGCTCTTCTCCAATATCATTAACAACATATATGTGGAGGGATGTGGGGGAATTCTCAAGATAACTACACCTCACTTCCTCATCTGAAAGTAGCCCCCAAAATATGGACTCTGCATAGTACCTCAGAATGTGGTGTATGTTGGCAGTAAGAATGTACTTAAAATGTGCAGTAGAAAAGATAAACTTTGTATCAGCTAGCTATTACTATGACAAAGCTGTGTGATAAATAACCCCAAAACCTAATGGCTTTTTCTGAGACAACTGGGTATCAGCATGGGAAAAAAAATTATTTGGACCTTTACCTCATATCATATATAAAAATTAATCAAAATGGATCAAAGACATACCTATAAGAACAAAAACTATGCAACTTTTAGAGAAAACAGGATTGAATTTTCATGACCTTGGATTTGGCAATGGTTCTCAGGTATGACACCCAAAAGTACAAGTGACAGAAGAAAAAATCAATAAATTGGATTTTATCAAAACTAAAAACTTTTGTGCAACAAAGGACACTATCAAGAAAGTGAAAAAACAGCCCACAGAATGAGAGAAAATACTTGCTAATCACATATCTAATAGAGGTCTAGTGTCCAGAACATATAAAGAACTCTTAAAATTCAACAACACACAAAAACAACAAACTTAACTTAAAAATAGGCATAGGACTTAAACAGACATTTCTCAAAAGATATACAAATGACCAACAAGCACATGAAAAGATGTTCAACATCATTGTCATTAGGGAAATGCAAATCAAAACCACAATGAGATGCCACTTTATACCCACCAGGAGGGCTATTTATAAAAAAAAAAAAATTTTTTTTTTAAAGAAAAAGAGGGAGAGGAAGAAAAAAAGGGAAAAAAAAAAGAAGAAGAAGAAGAAGATAAGTGTTTGTGAGGATGTAAAGAAATTAGAACCCTTCTGGGGCACCTGCCTGGCTCAGTGAGTAGACTGTGCAACTCTTGATCTTGGGATTATAAGTTTGAGCCTCATGTTGGGTGTAGAGACTACTTAAAAAATAAATAAATAAAATCTTTGTTTAACAAATCATTTATACTCAGTCATTCGTCTGTAGGTCATCTGTGGGTAAGATGATCTAGTGTGAGCTAGGCTCGGCTTTGTTCTGGGCTACAGGTTGGAGCCAAGTCTGCCTCTCAAGTTTCTCATTGCCCTCACACTGGTAAGCTAGACAGAGCATCTTCTCATAGTGACAACAGAAGCACAAGAGGGCAGACCCAATCTCAAATGTATCGAAAGCCTTGGTCTGCATAATGCCTATTAACATCTCATTGGCCAAAGCATGTCACACAGCTAAGTCAAGGACAAAGGCCAGGGAAGCCTGGCCAGTACCGGTGAAAGGTGATGCAAAGTTTAGTGATGACATGGATGAACCTGGAGGACATTATGCCAAATTTAAAAGCCAAACACAAAAAGACAAATACGGTATGATCTTACTTAAATGTGGAGTCCAATTCATAGAACCAAAGACTAGAACGGTGGTTACCAGGGGCTAGGAAGGGGGAAATGTGGAGATGGTGATCAAATGGACACGCCTTCAGTGATCCGATGAATGAGTTCTGGGGATCTAATGTGCAGCCCAGTGACTATAGTTAATAATACCGTATTGTATATTTGAAATTTCCAAGAGAGTAGATCTTAACTGTTTTTAACACACACACACAAACGTGAATATGTCAGGTGACAAATGTGTTAATTAACTTGATTGTGGTAATGATTTCATAATGTATACATGCATTAAATCATCACATTGTACACCTTTTAAAAATCATATTGTACAACTCAAATATATATGATTTGATTTGTTAATCATACCTTGATAAAAAATGGAAATACATAAATGCATAAGAATAATTTTAAAAGTTGAATAATGAAACACAATGACAAAGAAAGGAGGAAAGAATTGGGAACTACAATCCAATCTATCACAGCCCTTTCTCCACACAGACCTTTTCCTTCTTTTCTCCTAAATGTCAAGAATTGCTCCATATCTTTTCCACCAGCTTTTATAACTCTTTAAAGCAAAGGACCTCCTTCCAAGGAATGTGACCCAATTTACTCAAGGTAACTCATTAAATTGTAGAAAACACAGATCAAAGTGAATGTTTATAAACTTAGCTGGGCTTTGGTAATGGGTAGCAGGTGGCATCAATGCATTCTGAGGCAATTACAAAGTCCTTGCTATCAGATTACACAGTTTCAGGTATGTAGGTCTTCCACCAACCTCAGTGGCAGGTTTTAAATCTGACCATCATTCACGGAAAGAGAGAGGACCTGGAGGACCCGGTAGGAAATTCATGGGCCAGTCCTGGAAGTAGCAAGCAACACTTCTACCTTCTGTTGGCCAGAACGGAGTCATGTGGTTGCAAATTTCACAGCTGCAAAGGAGACTGGGAAATGCAATGGAGCTGTGGGCACAAGAGGAAAAGCGTACCAATGAACTGAATGGTTAGCTAGTCTCTGCCACATTCTATATCAAGCTGCCTTTACTTGAATGTTAAGCCATCTAAAGCTGGCTTTAAGAAGTGCGAATCTTTTGTTGGTGGGAGTTTAGGGGACCACTTCTTCCTGGCTGGAAGAGAATTCTGGCACTAGATTTGAGGACATTGCACAGCTGGAAAAGTAGCAACAGCAAAAAAAAAAAAAAGAAAGAAAGAAAGAAAGAAGAAAGGACACAAATCAGCTCGAAAGAATGGAAAACAACAAAACTTAAAGAAAAAGCATGCGAGTGACCCACAGGATTCCAATGCCTGGAATCCAAACAAGAAAAGGTAGTGAGTTCTTAGACACCATCAAATGACAAAAGCCTTGACTCCACTTAAGTCTGGTCTGGGGAAGCAGGACTTCCATGTAAGTTGCATGATTCACCATTCCATTAATGGTTCGCTCCATAGACTTTTACTGTCACCTTGAATAAATTTAAGATTAAACAAGCAATGCAATCAAAGTGATTTGGACACAAAAGTCTTACTCTCCCACTCTTTCTCCAACCTTCTCCCTCATTACAGCCGCCCTGAATGGGAGTAAAGGAAAAGTGAGGCCCGCAAGGATGTTAACACCTCCAAGACCAAGAAAAAGACAAAATGAATTCGAACATCCTACGTCCAAAGTACTCATTGTGTTTCGTGGAGCTGGCAAGCTCCTTCTTTCTCTGCAGTGACCTCGTCTTCTCCCCTGAAATTTCAAGCCAGTTGCCATTTCCACCTCTCTCAACTGGAGACTTTATTATCTTAAGGTGAGAAAAGTTTCTTC
Source organism: Lontra canadensis (assembly GCF_010015895.1). Taxonomy (NCBI): domain Eukaryota; kingdom Metazoa; phylum Chordata; class Mammalia; order Carnivora; family Mustelidae; genus Lontra; species Lontra canadensis. The sequence goes on along the minus strand of NW_022631012.1, from coordinate 8,812,701 downwards.
AGCAGAAGTCTCCCTGGGAGAGAAATCAGAGTGATTTAAGCAGTGCCCATGCGTGTTGGAGATGGAAGAGAATCTCCAGCTGACACATCAGAGAGGAAAAATGTAAGCTCAGATGCATTTATTAAAGGAGGTTGGATATCTGTTCAGCCAACCCTCTTTTTTTTTTTAACTCTCAGATACTATTTTAATGAAACGCCACCCCAAGTCCTCAGCAAATCACAGCTTTGAAGGAAAATGTCAATCCCTATCAAACCCCGAAGAATTGTTGGAGCTGATGGAAATCTAAACTCATGGACTCTGTTTCGCCATTTCCCCCTCCATTGATTCCAGCGGGCCCCCTCCTCCTCCAGTTCTCCCCGGGAGTGGAGAAATGGGGCTGCAAATCAGCGCCCGGGGGACATCCCATCAGACAATGGGAAGGTCTAAAGAAAGGTTAAAGCAGAAAGGAAACGAAATTTATAGACTTAGCATTAAAATCTTAAAGGACCTTAGGAACAGCAATGAATCTGATGTTAGGAAAGGCAGGCGCTGTCAGAGGCCACGGCAGGAAGGCCTGACAAGGGCCATAAATCTAAACTGGGAGCAGAAAAAATAGGCATCTTTTCAGGCTGAGGCAGCGTGATGAAAAGAGTCCAACCTGCACTTAAAAGAGAGAAGAGAGGCAAGGCCGGCCACAGAGGCATGGTGGGGAAGGAAGCCGGTGGGGACTGCAAATAAGGGAGGCAGCGCGCGCGGGCAGATTGTGGGGGCGGGAGAGGGGGCAGCTCACTGGCAGAGGCAGCCAACAAAGGCACCAGCGACACGCCTTTGGCTGTGGGGCGACCTTTGAAACTGATGCCCAAAAAAAGGAAACAGAAAAGAGGTGGATGCTCCCTGCTGCATAGATGAGATGGGAGGTGAGGGGCCAAAGAAGTTCGTGGAGGGGGAGCTGGGGAGGGGCGGACGTTTCCACGGGTCACAACCCAGGCTGGGAAGCCAAGAACTCCCAGGATTGTCTTTAATTTTCACTCACTCATTCTGTCATATTTTGGGGGTTTGGGGCTTTGTGTGTTTGGATTATTCCTTCTGGGGCCCAAGTAGAGTATGTGAAGACACTAATTAAAATACATGAAACCACTGCAACTGAAAATAACATACCATGAATTATCATTAAAATGCCAAGCTCAGTGGTCTTTCCCTGGGGGTAGGCCTGACTGGAAAAGCAAGACCAGCACCCTGCCGGGTGGGGTTAGGGTAGGGTGGCCAAGGGCTTGTGCCAGCTTCACCCGTGTCCCAGAATGAAGCACTGTTGTTTCTCCCTTGTCCCCCCTACCCCCTTCAAAATCGCAGGAGAGGATTAATGGTATCAATAGCTCCACAGTCTACTTCAAACCTTTAAGATTACGTTTAATTGGGCTGTGTATGTATACATACACAGGTGTTTATGAAATGCAACTTTTTCAGTTTTTTAAAAACACAAAAATCAATACACCTTCTCCATGCTAAACATTCTTCTCTATCCCATTCATTTTCTACATTCTGCGTTTCTTTTCTTTTTCCTGGCTGCTTTTGCCTTCTTATCAAATTTCTGTCCAATTTTCTCTCCTGGTTTCCATCTTTTCTCTTGTCCGCCATTTTGACTCTCTTCAGTTTCTCATGCCTCCCATTTGTCTCAGAAACTAGAGTGCATCTCAAATGCAATGTCATTTCATAGGTGAATACATATGGTCATTAATATTCATCAGTTCTCTTAATGTCTAGTAAAGATAGAAAAAAAAAGTTACCTTTCCATGTGTCAGACTGTTGATTAGCAGACTGTACTGTTAATATGAAACTCTTATTCCATGGAGAACCTGAAGGCCTGAAAGCTCAGAGGTGGAGGGGAGGTGGGGGTTGAGACTTTCCTTGGACCAACCGAGGAAAGGGGAGATCAGCAAAGTTAAGAAATAATCTTGGGGGAGAAATTTAAGCTTCAAAATGATAAGCAACATAAACTTTAGGAGTGAATTCACATAAGTGCATCCTGAACTCACCAGCAGATTAAAGGGATTTCCACAAAAAGTTAAGACTCTTACACTCTAGAACTTAATTAAGGCCCTAAGGTGTTATGAACTCAACACGGATCACCAAAAAACTAGTTGCTGTGACTCAGACCTAGCACGTACTACCTTAAAACACAGAAAGAAGCCAAAAATGTCTGTGTGGAAGGTAAAGGGTGTGTAAAAAGTTAAAAATAAGTAAATAAATAATGGAAAAGTAAACACCACCTCATATGTAAGGAAATTCTGATAGTAGGACCTCCCATAAGAAATAACTTTTTTTTTTTTTTTTGCTTAAGTCAATGGATCCATAAATAAATGAACTTAATCTGACTTCTGACTAACTCATTTGGTGAAAAGCTGGTAGACTAGAAGTTTATTTGCAGAACTGGGGTCTTTCAGCAGCTCAATAACAGGCTTCCTGTTTGACTTTGGGCAAGTTATTTAACTACTTGATATCTAAATTTACTCATCTGTAACATGAGTAAAACAATATGATAGTCATGTTATTTTTGGCTCTTGGGCTGCTCCCAACTTTGAATGTGTAACTGAATCTCACAGAGGAATTTCACAGAATTAATGAAGATCTGAAAATCCTAAAGGGACTCAGGTTGAATGTTGACTTCATGGTATTATCATTATAGAGTAACTGTTAATAGCCCCTGTACTATCACCCCCTCTCCGAAGTCATTGCTCTCTTGTGTCTGGTGTGACCCTTCTGTGCTTAAGAACACAACTAATCATCTGCTCCTAGAAGGCCATCTTGTCATTCCATCATCCATTAGAGTCCCTACCATATTATTCCTCCAGAATGCATAGAAAGTCTTGTTGACTTTAATTTGTCTCTTCTTCCTCCCTCCTTAACACCTTATAATCTGGTTCCTGTCCGTCACCACATCTAACTCTTTGTGTCACACTCAGTAGTTTCTCTATATACAAGTCTTCTTAGAAATTGTGTTCTTCCTACCACTTTTTCTAGGACTGTGATAGTTTATGTTTAAACTTCAGAGATGCGTCCCTGTAGCAGATCACCTCCAACATTTCTGATAACTCCTTGACGGATTCTTATTTCTCCTCCTGCCCAATGACCATCCCTTCCAACTCTTCTCCATGTAGCATTTCCATCAAGTGTTTCATCTAATTGTGTAAATTTCCTATCAACTACATGCATGATCTCCAGCTGTGATTCCTTATCTTTTAGCTCTGCAATATAAATTCTGTCCAAGATACATGTGTCTCTTATCCATTATCACAGTAATAGTGCATAACAAACTACTTTAAAATTTAGTGGTTTAAAACAGTAACCAATTTTTGTTGCTCATGAGTATAGGAGTGCTCTGGATAGTTTTGTGAGATGGGTCTGACTTGTTTGATCTCAGCTGGGTGTGTTCATATACCTGCCATTTTCCCAATTAGTTTATTATACCATAATTGTCCTGCCATCATATAAGGCTAAGCAAAGAAAAAGCTAACTTTTGTGCCTGGCTTTGTTGGCAATAGTAACAGCATCCCTAAGTTCCCTAAGCTTAGACATTTAAACCATCATTCAGCTTACTTCAAAATTCCAGCATTTTCTGCCTCTTTTTTCCTACATATCACATCTCACCCAGGCTCTTAAAGTCATTTCCTCACAAACTTCCACATTTCTAGGGTTCCATCACTCCCTACAAGTCATCGTAAATGACTACATTCCCCTTCTATGAACGTCACTTTGACCCTCTCAGCCTCTGATAAAAGTCTCTACTCCTGGTCAAGTTCCTCCACAAATATTTGCATATCTATGCACAGGTTGGTGCACCACATCTTAAAAATTAAAAAAAGAAAAGAATCAGTAGCAGAATGATTTTTTTAATAGAAAAAGGAAGAAACAAAACAACTAAATTAAATGGCACAAAAGTTGAAATCAGTTTATCTATTTCTTCTAATTGAGCCAAATCCTGGAAAACTCTGAAAATGACATATCAACATCCCCAGTCCAGTCACTCATGCTGTATATCCATCTCTGATTACTTAAAACAAACAGATGTGGTTGTTGGAAAACTCATTAGTTCAGATCTTACTGATATAGCTACTGTCAAAATTAATCATCTCTTCCTAAGCAAGATGGTTTCCCCTTTGTTAAACTCATTGGCACCCATAAGGAAAATAAAATGTGCCTGGATTTTCAAAAGTATGTTTAAAAAGATCCAAAACACAGTAAATAATTTCTAGAACTAAAAGCTGTAGTTGGAATATAATGTCCTATTTGGGCTAAAAAATGGAAACGTCTTTCATTTGTTTGCTCATTTTTATTTGCAATCCTTGATTGTTACTCTTCCAAAAAGGCCATGTCTTTAGCTTATCTCTCATTAAATCTATTTCTAGATGCAAAGGTCTTGGTCTCCACCACTGTTCTGTTCTCCAAGCTTCCCAACATTGCTTGGCATATAGCTGGAACTTAATACGTACTTATTTTTCCTTTATGGTGGTAGTATGGGACCCATTTCAATTGGACCATCTCTTTGTCAGTGGACTTCACAAAGACAAACTTTAATGAAAATGTGCAGTCTTTTGAACATCCAGAATACATGCCAAGACTGGTCTGAACACTCTTCCCTGGAGATTTCAGATTTGTCTTTCTTTTGAGTTAGAATATGTGTGGTTAGAGCTATTGTTCTCGAAAAACCAATGTCTGGTGCTTTTTCTTTGGATTAGTTTAGACTCTTAGCTTTAAACTAACTTTAATCCGTTAACAGTTACTCTCTATTATTTTTTTTTAATTTGGTTCTCTTTATACTCTCCTCACCCTGTGTCTTTTATTTATTTTTTTAAAAGATTTTATTTATTCATTTGACAGAGAGAGAGATCACAAGTAGGCAGAGAAGCAGGCAGAGAGAGAGGAGGAAGCAGGCTCCCCACTGAGCAGCTAGCGGACTCGGGCCCAATCCCAGAACCCTGAGATCATGACCTGAGCCAAAGGCAGAGGCTTTAACCCACTGAGCCACCCAGGTGCTCCACCCTGTGTCTTTTAGAGCCTCAACTTCTAGTTCTCAGGACCAACAATGAAGACCCTTGGAGGGAAGACTAATCCTTCTGATTTTGTTTAGCATAAGTCTAGGTTTTTGCCCTCATGGTTTTCCATGGCTCAGCAATTATTAACAACCATATATAATCTCAAACACTGTTTCCATCAATCTATGTTCAGGTATCATCATATGCTCAGTTGTGGGATACCACAAGGTCCTTTTTGGTTTTCTTCAGTTACTGAATTTGAATTTCTAATTTTCCCTCCTATCTTCAGTATACAATCAATCAGACCAGGGACTCACAGTAACCAAACTAGAAGGTAGGACCAGGGTTAGATAGGGCTAAAGTTCCCAGTTGTTTTTCTTTATACCTTCTCATTTTTGAAGGATTTTTTCCCCGTAAGTTGACTTCAAGCTTCATATTTTATGAAGCTTCCTCTCACAGAGTTCACCTCAGCTCTTTCCTCTTCTCTCTCCCACAAACTCTTGATGCCCTAGAAAGTCTTCGTTCAATCCACACAGACAAGCAGTTCCACTCATTAGTTTGATTCAATGCCAAGTTACTTTTCTGAAACACTTTAAGTCTGCATTATAAGCCAACACTCCCAGGAGAGCTGGCTTGCTTCCTTCCCACACTGATGGTGTGAGAGGGGAAAACAACACTCCACACATCAAAGAGCAATCCTACTCAGGTCTGTGATTGGTTAAGAGACAATGCAGGGCGTGGTTCTGGGTCAACTGTTCAGCTCTTCTACTCATCCTCTTTAACTTACAAAATGGAATAAATGATGAATGGGAAAATTAAGCAAATCAAACAAGATTAATTAAGTGAGCTTCTCTTTCCACATGCTAATCTGCATAGTGATGGGGAGCAATTTCAAATCAAGATGTGAGCAGTAGCCAAAACTATTAGTAGGTTGGGAAATGGAGTGCATCAAGGGTCAGATTTATAAAACAGTGCTCTTTCGCCAAACCTCTGAAATTCTAAACAAAAACAACACTCAGATACATTGAAAAGACCAACCCGAAGCATCTGGTTTCCTTAGCTGGTGCACATAGCAGGAGAAATGTTGGCAGAACATTTGATTACCATAAAAGAGAGAGCTATGCAGAAACCACATTAGAGTAAACTCAACCCAAACAAAGTGAAATGTTTGAACTGTTTTGAATAGATTATGGTGGAGACTTGAAAAGGGTCTAGCCTGGATTAATGAGAAATGCAAATGAACTGGCTCAGAAGCAAACCGGCTTCCCCTGTGTTGTGACCCTTTGCCCCACAGATTTGGGGGTGAAGTAAATACCTGTCATCTACAGAAATGCTCAGAGGCCCAGAACAGCCACATGACAGGTGGTTTGAGCCAGGCATGTTAACCGTTTCCAGGGAGGTGATAAGTCAGCCTGATGCTGAAGTGTGCCTGTGGGTCCCCTGAACGGCCAGGTCCACCCCTCTATTCCCTGCAATGAAGAACCACATGGAGCAGCTGGTTTTGATCAACTCAGCCATGGCAAAGACTGAGAAACGCATTTATTGTGGTAATACACAGCAACATATATACACCTACAAATACAAATATTTGCACATGCTTTTTCTCTGCGATATATATACTATTGTCTATGGTTGGCAATAACCTTCAATCAGTCTTTCAAAATGTCCTCTTAGGGGCTGTCAACAAAACCTTCCCTAATTTGGGTTCTTGGCAGCTGTATCCAACCACCATTGGAAACCAAACTGCTGGGCTTTGGAAAGCCCAGCCCATCCATCTGGGCAGCCCATTTTCTAAGGGACTCTGACCTCCCCTGGAGACCCTTTCCTCTAAGCCCATTTTAGCATTATTACACTAAAAGGGACTATTAAGAAACCAATACTATTTTGAGACTATGTGAATGGTTCTCATCACACTCTCCAGATCCTGTCTAGAGTGGGAACAAATACTCAATGATTTGTGGACCTGGAGATTCAATGAATTAGGAAAATTTTCCCTAAACTAATGTTAACAAAATGAGTAGAGGGGAAGTATACAATTAGGTTGACAAAATGACTGGAGTATTGGTTATGGTTCTGCTTTGCTGTCAGGGGAAAGAGCTTGAGTAATAACCTTGCTGATAGTGATTATTTTCATGAGGGCACTTTAAGTGAGCTGCTCCCTCTCCCTAGGTAATCAGACTGCCTCATGCCAGGGAGCCAACATCACTCCTGCTACTTTGGCTGCCCAGTGCCTGGAGTTGAAAAATGTGAGGCAGCTGTGGAGATGAGAGCCAGGCATCTTTCTATTTATTTAACTATTCCTCTGGCCTGAGTACAAGCATGTGGTTTTCCATTTACACAATCTGCTAATTGGATATCCATACCTGCCCAGCCTTGATCCATGGTTAGGGGTCCTAGATGCTAACCCTGGCTATTTCATTCCAAATATGCCCTGGATGCCAAGAGTGGCCAGGAAAAAGTCTTGAGAAAAACATGTTGAGAAAGTGTTCTCAATCTTTACCACGCATGAGAACCAACTGGTAAATTCTAAAGTATACATTGTCAGGCCCACCTGAAAAGACTCTGACTCAGCAAATCTAGGATAAGGTCTGAGAATCTACATTTCTAAAAAGAAGTTGCATATCTAACAAGGTAATGCTGTTGTCAGTCTGTAGATTACACTTTGAGTAAGACACTGCCTTTAAGAAAACTGCTGTCAGGAGAGGTCAAATCATTACTCTCTCTTCAATCAAGTCAACCATGGATGTTAACTGAAAACCAATTTTTCCCAGGTGAGAAGAAAGGGATCCATGGTCCTTCATATACAGCTATTTATTTCTCCCTCTCACTGCTGAGCCAATCCTACTCATCCTCTAAGGCCTGGCTTGAATCCCTCTGAAGCCTCTACCAGATTCTCCAACCTACACTAACACCTCCTTTATCTGACCTTCTACTGCACTTTGACATAGGATTGCCCACTTTTGTTCTTGATAGCTCACTAGCTATTCCTTGCATGTGAATTTTGTCATAGATCTAAACACTAATGCAACTGGACAAGACCCTCTCAACACTCACAGAGTGAGGAGTAGACACAGAATGCTCTTTAAAATGATTTTCAAAGATCAAAGCAGAAATAAATTTGGGTGACTCTAAATGTAAGAACAGGTAACATTGGAGAACTGTGATCATAAAGGAATCATCAGATTAATCCATCACCATGGCATTTTGGCTGTGGCTTTAAATTTTTTTGTTTGAAGTGGCTGGCAAAAGATAAAGAGAGACTCTACTTTGTGGAACAGTAAATGACTTAACCTTTTCTGGTATTTTTTCTAGACAGGAATTAGTTCAAATTGTGCCCAAGATGTTTTCAGATTGGATGCTGCTGCATGAAACAGATTTAAAAGTAGTATGGTGGGGACTGATTGTGCAAAGTCTATGTTAAGGAGTGCTGAAGAACTCTCCCCAGATAAATACCATTTAAGTACTAAAAATTATAAAAGAAAAACCATTTAAAGTCTCTGAAAATTTTCCTAAGAGATACATCAATGGAGAAGGATTCATTTAAGAAAATCTACTAAATCTTAATATATGATAATACGTATACTGAAAGCCCTAGGACTACCACTAAGAAAATTTTAAAAATCAGTTTAAAAATATAAAATATAAAATATAAAAATATAGTTTAAAAATCATTAAAGTAATTAAAATATTACACTAGAAAATATTCCATTAATGTAAAATAAGGCACCAAAAGAAGAACAGAATCAAAAAGATATGAGACATATAGAAAAAAAGACAAAATGTTAGACATAAATCTAACCACATCAATAGAAACACTAAATATCAATGGAATATACAATCCAATCAAAAGGCAGAGATTGTCAGATTGGGTAAAAAACAAGACTCAACTATATGGTGTATACAGGAAACACATTAGATTCAAAGATACACATAGGTTGAAAGTAAAACAGTGGAAATAGATGTATTATGCAACCAGAAACCAAAAGAGACCAGCAGTGCCTATACTAATATCAGACAAAATAGACATTAAAACAAATAATGTCACTAGATTATAAAACAAAACATACATTTAAAAAATTTTTATTTATTTATTTGACAGAGAGAAATCACAAGTTGGCAGAGAGGCAGGCAGAGAGAGAGGGGAACAGGCCCCCACTGAGCAATGAGCCTGATGTGGGGCTCGATCCCAGGACCCTGAGACCATGACCAGAGCCGAAGGAGAGGCCCAACCCACTGAGCCACCCAGGTGTCCCTAAAAAATAAATTTTATAATATCTATGATATATAAAATAAATTAGATATTTTATAATGATAAAATTATCAATTCATCAGGAAGATATGGCCATTATAAACTCATATGCACCTAACAACAGAGCCTCAAAATACAGGAAGCAAAAGTTAGCAGAACTGAAGGGAGAAAGATCAGTCAACAATAATAGTTGGAACTTCAATACCCCAGTTTTTTTGAGGGGGTATTTTGTAGACTTTATTGTGATCCTACATTAAGATACTGTTTTTAAAAACTTTGCATATGGAGATGCCTGGGTGACTCAGTCAGTTAAGTGTCTGCCTTCGGCTCACATCATGATCCCAGAGTCCTGGGATTGAGTCTTTCATAGGGCTCCTTGCTCAGGAGGAAGCCTGCTTCTCCCTCTGCCTGCCACTCTCACTGCTTGTGTTCTCTCTCTCTCTGACAAATAAATAAATAAAATCTTTAAAAATATAGTTTTGTGTGTATGTATACTCCAAATTTAGGCTATGAGTAAACTCTTACAAAATTACTGGGTTTTTTTTTTTAGTTATACTTTTTATTTTATTTTTTAGAAGATTTTTTAATATAAATTCATTTAATTAACATATGATATAATATTGGTTTCAGAGGAAGAGGACAGTGATTCCTCAGTCTTATACAATGCCCAGTGCTCATTACATCATGTGTTCTCCTTAACATCCATCACCAGGTTACCCATGCCCATACGCCACTTCCCTCCCCTCCAACAACCTTCAGTTTGTTTCCTATGATTAAGAGTCTCTTAGGGTTTGTCTCCCTCTCTGATTTCATCTTGCTTTATTTTTTCCTCTCTATCCCTATGATCCTCTGTTTTGTTTCTTAAAGCCCACATATGAGTGAGATCATATGATGACTGTCTTTCTCTGATTGACTTATTTCACTTAGCATAATACCCTCTAGTTCTATCTACATCATTGCAAATGAAAGATTTCTTTTTTTTATAATACCCCAATTTTGATAATGGATATAACAGCTAGAAAGAAGACTGACAAGGATATATAAGACTTGAACAACAGCATAAACCAGCTAAATGTAACAGACATATAAAGAACACTTCACCCAAAAACAGAATATTTATTCATTACTGAATCAATCACAGTGGACAGGAGAACAGACTCATTGATTGATCTGACCTGGGTGCCACACTCATCTCTAGGTGGTTGATGGGGAGAGTCACCTGAAACATGGACCATCATGTGCTGTGGTCCCCCTAAGGAATTTTGAAATGCTGATAACAGAAGTAGGTATGGGTGTTGGGATTCACCACAGTGGTAAAAAATATAATTAGAAGTAGGTTATTGTTAAAACTTCCATGCTTAGGAAAGGAAAGCTCTATTATGATCACTGGAAATTATTTTAAACCAATCTGAAAAATGGGTGTACCCAAGGTTGAATAATGACCTTTAATGAAATATTTAACCACACAGATGGTACCTTTTGAAAAGTTTCTCAAATGATAGCAAACAGCTGAAGCTCTTTATGGTTTTGATGACTCTAGTCCTTATGATTACATAGCTGGATTTGGCACAGTTTTGACATATAGTTCCTATCGCAAGCTTTGCATTTCATCATAGTATACACATACACCTGACTTCTAATGGTAGGACCAGTGAGGTAGAGCAGTCCAGTCTCCACCCTAAATGGAATGCAAGGGAGGCTGACTGCAGATACAAATGTTTTAAAGGATATTGTGTTACGGTGTTTCCTGCCATGTGGCCCTTAGAGCGAAGCAGGCTCATGTCTTTATCTGCATCCCACTGAAAAAGTTGCAGCTCAGAACCAGTCCAGAGCCATTTTCAGGGTGGTTGAATTTCAGTCTGGCTTCTGTGATCTTAGCATCTGTGATCTTTGTCATCTTAGTATAAGATTAACAGGAAAGTTGTTTAAATTAATATTTTATTAAAAACATACACACAGGCCCTTAAATAGCCTATTACTGGTTGACTGGGGCTTTCCCCTAGCTTCGCATTTTACATGTATTAATCTTTCTTTGTAAATGGAGGCCAAATGCAGTCCTGCAGCTTTTGTAGCTTTAATAGCAACTCTGCTGAGTAGATATAAGAGAATATTTTAAAAATAATACCAGTTTGATTACTGAGAATGTGATCTTGCTTGGGGATGTAATTACTAAGAAGAATAGCACTTATTGTATTAAATATAATAGCATTTATTAGACACTCACATGTACTAATTTAATTTTCACAAGACTTTAAGGAGATCCTATTATTTAAACAATAAGGATGCTCAGAGAGGTACAGTAACTTACCCAACACCACACAGCTAGTAAGGAATGGAGCCAGAACTTAAACTCATATTCTAGTCAGTGCTTTTAACCACCCTGCTGACATTTTGAAGGTGGCCTCTAAATTATTACACCCATCAAAAACCCTGGTGACTCCATCATGAGGCCTACATACTGCAATGACCAGAAAGACACACACATGAGACAACATAGACAAACCATACACACACACATACACACGCATGCACATGTACCTAACATGTGTACCCACAACCCACACACACACACACACACACACACACACACACACACAGACTGCTTCTTTCCTGCCAATCTTACCTCCCTCTCTCACCTCCTTACTTCCTCAGAGAGGTAGCCAGAGGCATCAGATGTGAAGCCAGAAACTCCAAGCCATTTTCTTATTGGGCGACCATTGGTAGAACACATTAGCACTCTGACCTTCAGTACTTGTGAAATATCCTGTCTCTCTCAGAGTATCCTGTGAAGATCAAATAAGCTTTGGGACAGGTGCTTTTGACACACAGCAGTAGAATTTGTGTTGAAGGAAGATGTGACATGTATTTGCCTTTCTCGGGGTAACTAAAGACTAGTCCCCAGGAGCTCACTCATTACCCTCAGGAGCCGTGGATGTCCAGAGGTTTAGCCACACCATTCATCCATTCTTCCTCTCTCTGAGGGGGAAAAATGTAAAGAGGTAAAAAAAAAAAAAAATGTCCAGAGCTGTGTTCCCTTCATCCCCTCTGAAGGGGCATATCCTAGGTTCTTTCTACTCCTTCATGGGTATTCTGGATCTAAAAATTAAACTGATCACCAAGATTCCATGGCAGCCAGCTTTCTGAAAAGAATATAGTCACCTACAGCAAGCTGGTGTGAGACACTGACTGGGGTCTTCTCTTAACTGAAAATGACCCCAGACATAGAGAAATCCCTCTGAGAGAAAAAGTTCCACATTTTCCAGAGTCTCTGGTGCTCAGGAGCAAAACCATACATCTGGATTTTCATCCAGTTTTCATCATAAAGAGATGGAAGAGAAGGCATGAGAACTCAAGAGGCTGTTAGAAGAGAGAGGGTTCCTTCTCAGGGCCAGGGAAGTGGGTGCCTTCAGAGAGTTACTCATCACATTTAGGGGTGCACGTAAGAAAAGGAGGCTGGCATTTTGATTGGTTGACTTCTTAGCCCACAAACCCCCTGACTAGTCCTGGTAGCAGGAACTGAGAACAGATGGCCAGACTCAAAGTGCCAGTTTCCAAAAAAACTGAAGGTGGATTTACTCTGTCCACAGGCCCCGCAATGAGGCCATGGAGTGTAGACGCTGGGCTGCAGGCTTACCTGACACCACTAAGGCATGGTCCAGATTAGGACCGCATCAGGGGAATGTGGCTCCAGGGTACTACCTGGTGGATGTCTGAAAGACAGAGTCCAGGATTTTAAAGTTCAGGAGCTGCTGAGCTCCATCAATAGGTCCTTGAGGTGGGGCACCTGGGTGGCTCAGTGGGTTAAAGCCTCTGCCTTCAGCTCAGGTCATGGTCTCAGGGTCCTGGGATCAAGCCCCACGTTGGGACTCAGGCCTGCTTCCTCCCCTCTCTCTCTGCCTGCCTCTCTGCCTACTTGTGATCTCTCTTTGTCAAATAAATAAATAAAAATCATTAAAAAAAAAAAAAGGCTCTTGAGGGCTTGTTGGGGTTTCCACTTCTCCATTCCAAACCCAAGATCAACAAGCCGCACCTGTGTAATGATCTCCTAAAAGGGGAAAAACAAGCTCCCTGTGGGACATCAGGTAGAAAGAGCCCGCTCTCCACCCTCCCACCCTCACCTCTCACCTCTCACCACAGAGGGAAGAGCAAGGGGTAGGGGTGTATAAAGACAGCCAACCACACCTTTACCTTCTCTCTGAGCCACTGGGGCCATGAGCACAACCAGCACTGGGAGGAAGGCAGAGAGCTATGAATAGAATCTGAGGTTGAAGTTGAAACTACAAAATGAATGAGGACAAATTCTAACAACCAGAAGGAGACCATTCTAATAAGCAGAAGTGAGTGAAAAATTATGGAATCCAACTGAGAAGTTGCTAAGGGAACCTGCTGCTCCAGCAGTTATGGAATCCAACTGAGAAGTTGCTAAGGGAACCTGCTGCTCCAGCAGGTAGGGAGGGACTCATGGTCGACAGAGCACAGCTGGCAGGAGTTATTGGAAGAAAAAAGCTGTTTTCGGGTGTATTTGCCAATAAGGTGAGACCTCTCAATCTGAGCTCTGATACATCAACGGTGAGTTTAAAGCACATCCATCTTCATCCATATGGGCCGAGAGTCAAGGCCGCCAGGGTAGAGATTAGTTGTAGATCCTCTGGAATCAGCAAGAACCAGGTGTGAGACCTGGCTCCACTGCTTACTAGCTGTGGGGCCTTGGGAAAGTTCAGCTCCTCTATACCTCAGTTTCCTCCTTTACAAAAAGAAGACATCATAGAGTTCTTGATTCACCAAGAGAAGTTTAGCCCAGTGTCTAGCAGACTATGAATCTTTAAATGTCATTGTAAGGGCCTGGTTGGCCAGAGGGAGCCATTTCGTTGTGGGCTTGGGTTGACCCTGCCCCTCCCGGAGAAACTTGCTTGCAGGCCCCAGATATGGGGGCGGGTCAGGCCGAATGGAGACATCCAATCAGTGGGGCGCACATTTATTTGCTGTGGTGGATAGGAATTCAATTGGCCACCCATATTGCTGACCGAGCATGACTGTGCAGTTTTCCCTGTGTGTTGCAATCTCATTGGCCACCTGTGTATGGGCCAGGCTCAACCACCTCTATAAAAGTTAGTCTGTGAGGAAGGGGAGGAGTAGTGATAACATCAAGGTCGTAGGGAGCGTCGGGGTTGTTGGGAGCGTCATGAGCATCTTTGGGGAGCGGCCTCGCTGTGAAGGGGAGTCTTTGGGGTTGGTGTCCTGGTTGTCGTCGCCTCTTTGTAAGAGACGGCCCGACTGGTCGGTTTGATTTTCAATGCTTGGAGTGAAATAAAGCTTTGTTTGACTTTTGCTTTGTGTCGGTCTCGTTCCTTTGATCACAGACCCTAACAGTCATTATTTTAAATTACTTTAAATAATTACTTTAATAAATAAATAAATTACTTTAAATTACTTTAAATGTCATTATTGTCCTTACTATTATTCTCTGCTCAAAAGCCCATAGTAAGTTCCAGATGCTGCCATCTTCCTCTTCATCAAGCATTCCTGCTCTCTTTTCTCTTGACTTTCTTCCCACCATCCTCACTGTCTCCCTTCTGAATCTCCTAGTTAGCACCTGCTCATCCACTAAACTCTCTGGGCTCGGTCCTGGCCCTCTCCTCTCTCACCTGCACTGTCTTCCTGGGTAACTGCATTTACTTCAAACCCAGGTCCCTTTCCTGAGCCCCCTGACAGGTGCACAGACTCACAGCTGACTGGACATCTCTCTTAGATGTCTCATAGGAACCTCAAACTTAACTTATCCAAATATGGGCTCTGGATCTGCCCTCTCCCTCCACTCCGTATGCTGTCCTTCCCACCGAACCCAGCTCCAGACCAGCTAGTTGTGTTCAAACCAGAAAATTGGAGGTGGTCTTTTAAACCTCTCTCTCCATCGCTCTACACTATCAATCCATGACCAAGCCCTCTTAGTTCACTCTCCAGAATAGTAATCCATTCTCTCTCGTGTCTACTCCTACCACCACAGTCCAAGCCACCCTTGCTTTCACAAAGACAAGGGCGATGGATTCCTGATTTCCTTGTTTTCATTCTTTTTTTAACCTTTATTTCATGATAAAAGTCGCCATTTTAACCATTGTAAAATACCCAACTGAGTGGTATTAAGTACATTCAAAATGTTGTGCAACCCTCACCACTCTAACTGCAGAACATTTTCATGACCCCAGGAGGAAAGCTCATCTCCATTCAGCAGTTACTTGCCCTCAGCCCAGGCAACCACTCATCTGCTTTCTGTCTCCATAGATGTATCTATCTGGACACTTCATACAAATGCAATCATACAATGCGTGACCTTTTGTGTCCGGCTGCTTCATTTAGCAGAATGTTTTGAAGGTTCATCTGTGTTGTAGCACGGATCAGCGTTCCACTCCTTTCACTCTTTGCTTCCACTCTTGCCCCCTATTTATTTTCACAAAGATGCAAAAATAATCTTTTAAAAGTGTATCATCCCCTTGCCTAAAACTTTTCATCAGCTGTCCGTTGTGCTTAGGATAAAGTACAAAATCCGTAACATGACCTTCAAGGACCTGCATCACCTGGCCTTTGCCTATTGCCTCACCCTTATCTTGCTCATCCTCGCCTCCTACCTCACTTTTTCCAGCTGCCATGCTTTTTCCTGGCTCCTCTGAGGCTGTACCATGCATGTGTTTCTTCTGCCCAAGATGCTCTCTCCTATCCCTCTTTGCCTTCTCAGAGAAGCCTTTCCTGACCTGAAGTACATTGCCCCACGTTTCTCAGGGCCCCCTGTTATTTTGCTTTGTAAGTAAGCAGTTGAGTCTTTTTCTGGCTGACATTCACCTTCCCTATTAGACTGTAAGTTCCATGAAGTCAGGAGCCAAGTCTGGTTTTTTTTTGTTGTTGTTTTGTTTTTTACCAGGGTTATCTCAGAGTCGAGCTCTGGACTTCCTACATAATAGTTTCTCAAAAAAATGTCGATGACTAAGTGAATGAATGAGTGGGTCTTCCAGAGCAGAAGGGGTGGGAGACAGTAACTGGACCCTTCTGCTATCAGAGAGCCTCGTCTGAAATTGCACAGATGAGCAGAAGCACTCATTTACCCTTATCATCCCCAATATTATCAGCGGCGGCTTCCTGCTGACCTAATGGTGGCTGCACCGTGGCAGTCTCAGAAAAAAACATGCTTTCTGGGTAATTCTAGTTCTCCTCCTCCAATTTTCACTCCAGGCAGCTCGAAGCTAGAGGCTAGCAGCCAGCCCCATGAAGAATGACTGCAGGGCAACAGAGAGAGACCTGGGATGATTTCCTGGCTTTTAGCCCTTTGCTGGCCAAACCACCACTCAGAACCATGCTTCTCAGACTTGCCTGCTCATAGTGAGACAAAGATGCCACCCTCGAAGTTCCTACTCACCATCCAAAGAGAAGTAGGGAATTCAAGAGGAGAATGGCGGTGCTTTAACTGAAACACCAAAGGAGGACCATCATAAATACTTACTAATTTATACCAGCAACAAAACCGAACACTAACATTCACCCGACAGGAGACCAGTCTTGTGGACCACCAGGGAACCTGGACCACACTTGGAGAACTTCTCTCTAAGAGGATTTGAGAATTTCCTGCTAACTCCCCTGACTCTATTATTGTGGTCCCAGATGAAACCCAGTCCAGTTAAGTTAGCCTCACTTTTAACCAACAGCAGAGCCAGCCCTGTATGGGTAACTCACCACTCCCTCTACTCAGTCACTCCATCATCCCTCCCATTGGTGCCTCTGCCATCTTCCTCTCCTTTTGATGTGGTTGTCCCTTTGCACATGTGTTGGTCTGAGCACATCTGGAGCTAACCAACTAGGTCCATTAGTTCTAATGCTTTGGGGCTTTAAAACAGCCAAAGGCCACAAGTGGCCTTTAAAAACAATGAGACCACAAATAGAGCTTTTAACATTCTTCCCTCTGGCCCAGCCCTGCAAAGGAGCCCCAAGTCCCAAAAGAAAATTGGGTAATACATCCAACCAGTCCATCAACAAATATTTGCAGAGCATTTCCAAGTGCCAAGTTCTGGGTTCCCGACCAAAGTTAAAATGGTGAACAAGACTGATATAGTCTTTGTCCTAATAGAGTTTACAGACCAGTTGGGAATAAATAACTCAACCACTATCCCAGTTTAGTAATTCTTACCATGAGGGAGACAAGGGTTGCTTAGGAGCCCACTAAACTCCCTCTTGTGAGGGTTAGTCAGAGAAGGCTGCCTGGTAGAAGTGACATCTAAACAGAAATGGGAAGGATTAATAGAAATTAACAGATGAAGCGGACCAGCAGTAAAAAAATGTGAGGAACCAAACAAAAGTTTAAGCCAGGTTGTGGGGAAAAGAGTGTCAGGGAGATGATGCTGGAAAGATGCGTGGCTAAAAAACCTCATAGGGCCGTGTAAGCTACTTCACAGAGTTTGATGTTTATTCTAAGGGCATTGAGAAGCCAGAATAAGATTTGAAACAGGAGAAAGGGAAATTTGCATTTTCTGAAGATCTCTTTGACTGCAGTGTGAGCGGTGTGCTACAGAAGAGAAATACCAGAGTTAGAAACCAGCTAGAGGCTATTTCAAAAAACCAGATGGGTGCTCACCGATCATTGCCTCAACTGGGATAATGAATGGCAGTGGGTATGGGGAAAGAGGACAGAGTTCTTTTGGAGAAAAACGACTTGATAGTAGGATGAATGGAAGCTAGGGAGAGAGATATCAATAACACTCCGGTTCAAGCAAGCAAGTAAATGATCATGTAATCCATGCACACAAAGAAGCCCAGAAAAGGAGCAGACTTGGAAGGAAGACAAGTTCAGTTTTGCACAGGTTGGTTTATAGGTGTCAGAAGGACATTCCCATATTTATAGGTAGTTGAACGTGTAGGTCCAAAGCTCAGGAAAGAAATCTGGGCTCTAGAACCACATTTGGGAGTCAAGAACATATATGTGCTTTTTGAAGCCATGGTATCTAATAAATTCTCTTAGAGAAACCACTTCCTGCTGGAAGTTAGAAGTAAGCAGAAGCTCAAGAATGGAGAGAATTGCCAAGTGAAGTAGAAGCATGGAGAAGAGAAGCACTCAAGACAAAAGGAGCTGTACATCTAAAGGACCAGAACCGAGAGAATTGGAGGATCTAACATATGTCTAGGGCAGTGAGATGATTAGAGGGCCCCTAGGACGGACTTCACAGGAACACCAATGTTTTAAGTGTGGACAGAAGAAAGTCTAAAAAAAACAAAGACTAAAGGCTAACTAAAAACTAAGAGAAAAACCGTGCATTGTAACTCAACCACATGGTCCTCTCTCCGGTCCCGTTCCAAAATCTGAGTCAATCACCCACATTAGTCCGTCTGTCTAAAGATAATTCTTCCTTCTACCCAATCCCAGTCACCAGATCAGCCAATTCTACTCTTCACTCAAGGCTCAGCTTAAATGGCATGTCCTCCAAGAAGGCTTCCTGATGCCCCACCTTTTCCTCTAATCCCCCATGAGGTTATGTTTCATTATTATACTCTCATTGCCCACTACACTTGTCCTCCATATCACTTAACACAAGTGTAATGAATTACTTGTGTGGCTATGTAAGGTTGATCTCCCCAGCTAGACTATAAACTCCCCAACTAAGCTAAAAGCACCCTGAGAGCAAGGACTGAGCCCCTGGGCCTGAAAGAGTGACTGACACATAGTAGGCACTCAACAAATACTGAATGAAGAAATAAATAAATGGGAAAGTAAAGGAGGACAATAGTAGCTTGAAGGAGCTGAGACATCAAGGAAGGGCTTTTTAAAAAAAAAAATGGGAGAGGCAAAGTTTTGTTGAAATGGTCATATGAAGGGGTCAGAGGAGAGGAGATAAAAAAAAAAAAAAAAAAGAAAGTGGAATAAATACCTGAGGAGTTTAAGAGGGTGACAGCAGAAGAAGAAATGGGAGGAGAACCAACCTCTTCACTGAAGTAGGGAAGGACGGAGGATGGAGGTAGGAAATTGACAGGGTGCCTGTCTATGGGCTTGTTCTCCTTCTGAAATCTAATCGGATTTTTATTTATTTATTTGAGAGAGAGAGTGAGAGAGAGCACAAGCAGGCGGGCAGGGGAGGGGCAGAGGCAGAGGGAGACTCTGACTCCTCGCTGAGCAGGGAGCCCAATGTGGGACTCAATGTGGGTCAATCCCAGGACTCTGGGATCATGACCTGAGCTGAAGGCAGACACTTAACCAACTGAGCCACCCAGGGACACCTGAAATGGAATTTGAAACTTTGGTTTCTCTTGACTTTAAATAGTCATGTACTTATTTGTATAGTCCCTTCAACTTTCCTTTAAAATACACAAAAGTTAAAAGAGCCACATAAACAAAAGAGATGGAAAAAGAGGATGGATTTTTTTTTTTAAAGATTTTATTTGTTCATTTGACAGACAGAGATCACAAGTAGGCAGGGAGGCAAGCAGAGAGAGAAGAAGGGAAGCAGGCTCCCTGCTGAGCAGAGAGCCCGATGTGGGACTCAATCCCAGGACCCTGAGATCATGACCCGAGCCGAAGGCAGAGGCTTAACCCACTGAGCCACCCAGGCGCCCGAAGAGGATGGATTTGAAGTACATTCTGGAGATATCTGGTGACTGATTGGATATGAGGATGATAGAGAAGAAAGTGTTCCATTCCTTTTTTTCATTATTTTAAAAGATTTTATTTATTTATTTGACAGAGAGAGAGAGACAGTGAGAGAGGGAGCACTAGCAGGGGAAGTGGGAGAGGGAGAAGCAGGCTTCCCATTGAACAGGGAGCCCAATGCAGGGCATGATCCCAAGACACTGGGATCATGACCTGAGCCAAAGGCATACGCTTAATGACTGAGCCACCCAGCTGCCCCGAAAGTGTTCCATTTCTTTTTAATTAGTTTTTGTCAAGGTTATACAGGCATAAAATTTAAACAGTCAAATTGTTTTGCAACACTTTCTGTTGTCACAAATACCTGTCACTGCCCCCTTTATCCCTTCCCTAGAAGCAACTAATTTCAATTCTTTCCATGAGTTTTCTGGGCATTTCTGTCCATATCAGCAAACAACATGTTTGTATTTCTAATTCTTGATTGTTCTTTTCGAGGCATTATGCACAGACTTCCCACTGTGGAACCTGAGGATCTAGTTCTTTTTTGTCACATGTCTTCATCTCTCCCACACACATGTACTCTTCCTTCGCCAACCCTCAATTCTCTAAGACGTTACATCACATTTTTAGATACGTGAATATTCTGTGTTTATATCTTTAAGTAAATTCTCTTTACAGATGAGCCATAAACTACCCTATGATTACTTTTTCTTGCCTGTGCACATCTTTTTCTTTTGTCTGATGTTAATATTTTGCTTTCTTATTATTAGCATTTTTACCTCTAATTCAACTCCAGTCTCCTCTTTTCCATGTGTTGGAATGCAACAGAGAGACTTTTCATTTCATCTTAATGAAAAAACCCCTGTTGGGTCCTCCTGACCTGTTCAAGTTTGCCCTCAGCACCTCCATTCTGGTGCGTGGTTGTCACCAGGCTCCTCCTCTCTCCTTCATTTAGTCTTCTGTTTCCCATCTCCCATCTTCCTCTCTCTTGGTTTACACCCTCAGTTTGTTGGAGCATATCCTCTATCAGCTTCCTGAGAAAGGGCTGATGGCAAGTAAAGTGATTGGGACCCTGAATGACTTGAAATATCATTCACACAATACCAGAGCAAAAGGCAATACATACACCCGATCTTTTCAGATGCAAACAAAGCATTTATAAAATTCAACATAAATTTGTGATTTAAAAAGAAACTCTTATTAAATGATTATTTACAATAGCCAAAAAGTAGAAAGAATCCAAGTGTCCATCAACAGATGAATGGATTAACAAAATATAGTTTAGACACAGAGTGGAATATTATTCATCCACAAAAAGGACTGAAATTCTGATACATGCTATGTATCAGATGTGGGACTTGATTCCACAACCCTGAGATCATGACCTGAGCCTAAATCAAAAGTGGATGCTTAACCAACTAAGCCACCCAGGGGGCCCTCATTATTTTTGGTAGCTTTAATTACATATATTAATTAGAATTCTTAACCCTTAGAAATTTTACTTTCTGGTGAAAACTAAGGAGCAAGTGATCATGAACTCTTTGTTATGCTAGTGTACTTTATTTTTTTTTAAGGATTTTACTTATTTATTTGACAGACAGAGAACACAAGTAGGCAGAGAGGCAGGCAGAGAGAGAGGAAGGGAAGCAGTCTCCCCACTGAGCAGAGAGCCCGATGCAGGGCTCCATCCCAGGACCCTGGGATCATGACCCGAGTCAAAGGGAGAGGCTTTAATCCACTGAGCCACCCAGGCGCCCCAATGCTAGTGTACTTTAAATTAGCAAATTTATGAATACATTTAAAAAAATTTTGGGAAATACATGCTTTTTAAATTTTCCAGTAGAGCATTAATATATCCACCTATCTTTAGTTTTTCTGTAATAAGAAGCCAAAAGTAGATAAACCTATGTTTACTAATTAATGATTTAATATTTTGTCTCAGTTGGAAATGATTTAGATATTTAATGAATTTAACTCATCATTTAACTTAACAAAACTTTAAGGTTTTAAGCTATCAAAAAGACCTAAGAAAGCTATTTTAAAATTTTACCCAAAACTTTTTATTTAATCTATTTGTTTTTAACACTTAGGTTCTCACTACCTATAAAAGCTTTATTATACATTAGACAAAGTCAGTCATTATCCTAATACATTATTTTTTTGTTGACAGAGCTTGTGAGAACATGAATTTAATTGGGTAGTAAACTTAGATAGTATAAAAGTTTTATATTTAGTGTTGTTAACTCTAAAAACATGTCTGTTTTAATTAAACCATTAACCTTAAACTAGCTCTCATAATGTTGCAGGATCTTTTTCTCCATCAGTGCCCACAGTTCTTGGTCATACCACTTCGAAGATTGAAGAGGTAGACCAGACAGAGTGATGGGCAGCAAAGCAAGGTTTATTGAGTGATAGCAAAGTGAGATACAAAGATACAAAGAGATACAAAGCTTTCAAGGAGGGAGGGGATCGGAAGGGGTTACCGAGGCATCTGAGTCTTGATCTTAGCTCAGGTCTTGATCTCAAGGTCATGAGTTCAAGCCTTGCCTGAAGCACACACACACACACTCACACAAAGACAAAACATGGTAATAGCCAAAAGGATCCAGACACAAAAGAATAAATATTGTATCATTTCACTTAAATGAAATATCTAGAAAAAGCACATTTATAGAGACAGAAAGTAGACAAGAGGTTATCAAGGCCTGGGGAAGAGGAGCAGAAGGAGTGTTATTGCTCCGTGGTTACGGTTACAGTTTCTTTCTGGAGTGGTGAAAAGGTTTTGGGAAAACTCTGTGGTGATGGTTGTGTAACGATGTGAAGGTAATGTCACCGAATTGTACATTTAAAAGGGGTAAAATGGCAAATTTTATGTTACATATATTTTACCATAATAAAAAATTTTCAAAACAAAACCTCAGCAAATGAAGACTAGAGGAAACTTCCTTAGCCTTCTAAGGAGTATGTACAAAATAACTTTATAACATCATCCTGAATGGGAAAATATTAGAATAACTCTCTCTAAAGTCAGAAATGAGTCAATGCAATCTGGTCTTATCATTTCTGTTCTGCATGATATTTAAGGCCTCCTCAGCAAAAAAAAAAAAAAAAAAAAAAAAAAAAAGAGAGAGAGAGAGAAAAGAAAGAAGTTAAAAATGGGGGCATTTGGGTGGCTCAGTGGGTTAAGCCTCTGCCTTTGGCTCAGGGACTCAGGTCATGATCTCAGGGTCCTGGGATTGAGCAGTGCATCAGGCTCTCTGCTCACCAGGGAGCCTGCTCTCCTCTCCACCACGTCTGCCTCTCTGTCTTCTTGTGATCTCTCTCTCCCTATCAAATAAATAAATAAAATCTTAAAAAAAAAATAGAAAGAATGGAAAGGAAGAAATAGAACTGCCATTGTTTTCAGGTGACATAATTACCTGCCTGGAAAAGCAAAAAACATCTATGAGCAAATTATTAGAAATAGTAACCAAGTTTAGTGAAAATCAATTGCATTTCTGTACCCTTGAAATAAACGACCAGAAAACGTAATTAAAGAGAAGACAAAATTTGCAAGTTTCAAAGTTATACCAAGAACCTAGAAATAAATCTAAATATAAATGTAAAACCTCTACAGGGAGAATTATAAAACTTTATTAGTAGCCAAAAAGATGATCCAAACAAATTAAAGGATACGTCACATTATGAATAAGAAGACAATAGCACAGTGTTGTTAATCTCTCTAATTCAAGAAAGTTCCAATCAAAATGCTAACATCCACTTCGTAGAACTTGATAAGCTGATTTTAAAATTTGAATGGAGGAGTAAAAGGAAAAAAAAAAATACCCTGGGCTTTTATGAAGAAGAGAGCATGCAAGGAAGAATTGCCCCACCAGATGTCATGCTTTTTTGTGAAACTACGATAATTAAGACAGGATGATACTGGTACTGGGTCAGACAAACAGAGCATGGAGTAGAATCTGGAGCTCACAAAATGTTCATCAACAGATGAATGGATAAGGAAGATGTGGTATATATATATATATACAATGGAATATTACTCAGCCATCAGAAAGTATGAATACTTACCATCTATATCAACATGGATAGAACTGGAGGGTATTATGCTGAACAAAATAAGTCAATCAGGGAAAGACAAATTATCATATGGTTTCCCTCATATGTGAGACATAAGAAACAGGGCAGGGACCATATGGGAAGGGAGGGAAAACAGAATGGGAAGTCATCAGAGAGGGAGAAAAATCATGAGAGACTCTTAACTATAGGAAACAAACTGAGCGTTTCTGGAGGGGAGGTGGGTGGATGGATGGATAATTAGGTGATGGGCATTAAGGAGGGCCTGTGATGCAATGAGCACTGGGTGTTATGTGCAACTGATAAATTACTGAACACTATATCTGAAACTAATGATGTACTGTAAGTTCACTAATTGAATTTAAATTTTAAAAATATAGAGAGAGCTCAAATATAGAGCCACACATGTATGAAACTGGTATCTGACAGAGGTGGTCTGCCAGGTCAGTGGGAAAATAAATATAGCAAGATAAAAAAGGTTATGCATACATAAAAATATGAAATTAGATCCCTCTATCACACCATATACCAAAATTAATTCCAGATGGATTAAGGGCTAACCTTGTAAAACTCTTCACAACAATCACAGGTAAATATCTTTTTGACTTTGAGATAGAGAAGAATTTCTTAAACAATACTCAAAAAAATGCTAACTCTAAAAAAATTATAAATTTGGCCATACTAAAATTTAAAATTTCTATTTGTCAAAAGAAAGTGAGAACAAGCTGTAAATAGGGAAAATAAAAGTGCAATATATAATAATTATTCTTGGACTATTAATAAGCATAACTGGTACTGTCCCAGGAAAACCAGGATGCAAGGTCACTCCCAACCCCTGTCAGGGTGGTGTGAGGTTGTAAGAGACTTCTACCCATGAACACCTGGAGAGATACAAGGATGTTCAGAGGAAGGTGGTTTGCAATAGCAAAACCTGGTGTTACAGACTGAATGTCTGTGTCTGTCCAAAACTCATATGTTGAAGCTGTAACCCCCAATGCAACAGCGGGCAGTAAGGTCTTTGGGAGGTTTTTAGGTTAGATCATGAGGTCATAAGGGTGGGACCCTCATGATGGGGTTAATATCACAAGAAAAAGAGAAATCAGAGCTCTCTCTTTCTCTACCATGTGAGAACAAGCAAGAAGGTGGCATCCGCAACTACCAAGAGGAACCTCACTGGGAACTGCATCGGCCAGCACCTTGATCTTGGACTTCCCAGCTTCTGGAACTGGGAGAAACAGGTGTCTGTTGTTGAAGCCACCCAGGCCATGATACTCTGTTATAGCAGCCCAAGCTAACTAAAATACCTGGAAACAATCCAAATGCCCATTAACAAGAGAGTAGATGAACAAACTATGATATATTCCCACCATAGAATATAACAGAGCAGGGGTACCTGGGTGGCTCAGTCAGTTAAGCATCTAACTCTTGATTTCGCCTCAGGTTATGATCCCATGGTAGTGAGATCAAGCCCTGGGGTGGGCTTCACGCTGGGTGTGGAGCCTGCTTAAGATTCCCTCTCTCCCTCTCCATCTCCCTATGCCCCTCTCCCTCAAAAAGAAAAAAAAGAAAGAAAGAAAGAAAGAAAGAAAGAAAGAAAGAAAGAAAGAAAGAAAGAAAGGACAGAGAAGTCAACAAGATTAAGCCAAAGCTATACACAGCAATATGAATAAATCCTAAAAATACAATGTTGCATTTTAGAAAAAAATAAGTTCTAAATGAATATATACAGCATAATATGCTTTTATCAAATTAAAAGCAATTTTTTTAAAAGCATACTTTGTACATATGATTGAATGACTGTGGATAAATTTATGCTATGTCAACTTAGCTAAGCTGGAACTACATTTCCCAGAATTACCTTTCCTGCATAGTTCTGAGCTAGCAAGTTCCTCAAAAGATATTGTGAACAATATTTAGAACAATAATGTGAATTATATTGGACTTACTTGGGTTGCCTGGGTGGCTCCGTTGGTTAAGCATCTAATTCCTGGTTTTGGTTCAGGTCATGATTTCATGGGTTGTGAGATCGAACCCCAAGTGGGACTCTGAGCTCAGTGAGGAGTCTACTTAAAGATTCTCTTCCTCTGTCCCTCTCCCTACTCACATCCACATCTCTCTTTCTTTCTCTCAAATAAATAAATCTGAAGAAGAAGAAAAAGAAGGAGGAGGAGGAGGAGGAGGAGGCCCTTCCTTACGTTCAGAAGGTTGGTATAAGGTACCAGGCACTGCTGCAACTCACACACATTGTCACGGACCTGCTGGCTCATCACATTGGCATGGGGCAGCAGGTGGGTCCATAGCAACTCCACCTTCTCCTCCAGCCTCTGTGAATCCTGGCCCAGTGAGTGCAGCTCCTAGGGTAGCAGTTGAAGCCATGACTCCTGAACTCCTCCTGGGTCTTCTCCTTTAGCTTCTCCAACTCCTCATCTAGACCCAGTAGCAGATACAGAACAATAACGATACAGCAATAATTTAACTAGATCTGGCACTACATAGAGTTGAATCTCTTTAATAAATTCCATATTCAGTATCATTCCTATGTTTCTGTTTCTATGATCAAACCCTTATATACAATGAGATAACATAATCCAAGCAAGTAAAGGAATGGTGAATACAGGATTCAGAATGCTGGTTACTTGGGTTAAGAGAAGACAAGAGGTTAGACTGGAGAAGAACCATAAATGTAACTTATTTTCATAATTCTAGTTTTTGTGCTGAGTCGTATGTTGATAGGGGTCTATCACATAAAAAATAAATACAGTTGGATGTATAAATGGATGGAAGGGCATGGATGGACCAGTGAAGGATCATGAATACTGTAATTATGTTAACCTAAGATAGAAGAAAGAGAGAGAGAGAGAGGACAAGCCATTTCTTTTGAAAGAAGATACTCTGGACACTGTATCATCTCTTTAACTTACCTCTTGTTCATTTAAACTTGGTCCCCTGGGCACATCTAATTGCAAAGCAGGATGGGAAATATCTTCAGTTAGGCAGGCCATGTTATCTAGATGAGTTTCAAGGTGGTCTATGTCTACAGGGAAGAAGAAGACAAGGGCTCCTGGGAGATAATGAACAGGCTCTGCTCCAGGGGGAAGGCTATAGAGACAATGAATTTATGAGGTATTTTGGAGAAAGAATTGGTAAAGTCTATAATTAACACAGATGTCCAAAAGCATTCCATGAACCAATGTATGAAACCAAGAGGTTGGTGAGCGAATGTTGAGGATATTTGTTTTGAAATCCTCCCAAAGGACTTTCCTAAAGGCACTAAAATTTTCCTTAGGAGACTCATTTCCTCTTCATTGGATATGCTCTCTAGGACTCCTATCAGGCACCATGTTTTCCTCTAGCCAAGGTGCTAAGAAGAGACCTGTCTAAATTTAGCTCATGCAAAAGTAAACTGAAAAGTCAGTAGACTTACATGAGACTGAAAAAGTTGAGGCCTCTTTCTGCCCTGATCAGATTGCTCCTAATAGCAAATGCTCCTTAGGTGTTTGCCTTCCTTGCCTTCTAGAGATGGCTTGTTTTGAATCCATTCCCAAATCTGGTTCTCTAGGTTCCTTGCTGTCTTTGGAAGCTTCCAGTATCCTTCCAAATAAACTTTCAATACACTTCCAGTAAATTTCCAGAGTTGGTTTCCATTGTTTGCAGCCAGAAAGTATAATTGGTACACCTGGAGACTTCATACACCTGGATACCTGATACACCTGGACATCGCTGCCCCCAATCTGGGTCTTTATAAATGTAAGTCCTCTCTCTGCCCTTCGGGGTTCTCATCCATAACATGAAAGGGTAGAAGCAGATTTGTTTCCAAGTTTCCACTCAGTGGAAAGATTCTATGACTTGATGTAAGCTAATTGATGATCAAACGGGGAAACTATAAACTCTTTCCTATAATCTAACTTCCAGACTCCACTCTGTACAAGTGTTGCAGCCTCCTATAAATAGTAATATGCTCCCAGATCATTGTGGGTTTAGTCTTACAAAAGATAGAAAGACCTCAACAAAGGCCAGCTCCCAGATTTTACTCTTACCCTACAAAGAAAGTGACCAAAAAGAATGATTCATAAAAAAAGTGTTTTGGTTTTACCCAAAGGAATTCCGGGCAAATAAAGCCAGGCTGCCCACGGAATTCCTATTATATCAAATTTCTAGTGCAGTGTAATTGAATTTCTCTTTCTCACTGCCATCACCACTACTTCTGGAAGAAAGCATGTTGAGGCATGGAAAGAGGGCCGTATGTAGTCCATTGTTCCACATGGATTCCATAAACAAATGCCCAAGTTGGAAAAATGATGACGCTGCAGTAGGCTATCATCTTCCAGCTAATAATACAGTTGAGCAGATGTAACGATATTGCAAAAAACAAACAGATTCAGAACTCTACCTATGAAGTCATGATGATTTCCCAAGATGTCCAGGGAAGAGAAGGGATGCAGCTGGCAAAATACATGGCATGGATTGAACAGCATGAAGAAAGCAACTGACTACAGCTGTCTGTGCAATTTGGCAACCTGCAACTATTCAGACAAATCTAAGCAAATCACCACCCCTGACTTCCTGATGCCTCCAGGAAAGTCCTGTAATGACTGCTCTGTGCTGGCCTCCTAGGTAGGGGTGAGGGAAATATGCAGATTCCACAACTTTAGGGCTTTCCTAAGACTTTAGCTCAATAGAGCAGCTGCTACCCTTCCACAGATTTGGCTGTTTTCTGCAAAATCCAAGTTTTCGTTAACTAGTCATATGTTTGCAGCCCTTCCCACTGTGGTGTGGTGTCCATAGCTAGCAGGCTAGGCACCGAAGCTCCATTCCCCCCATAGCCCAGCTATATGGAATCCCAACACCCATCACGTAGCCCCAGCTGGGGAAAGCTGAGGTTTGCCCTCTGCCCACCTGGCCATACCTTTCTAAATCTATTTCTAAGGTTTAAGTAGGAGCAGTCATAACTGGGTCCATGCACATGGCTGTCACCTAGAGGCACATGTCCAGCCTGAGTCCTGGCAGCTGCCTCCCCAGCCCCAGTCTTTCCTGCAGCTGCCAGGATGGCTGCTGCTCTGCTTGGCAGCCATGGTCATCTAGTTAAACACATTTCACTGATGGGAAAGTGATTTATCAGCTCTGACCAGTCTAGAACATGATGTAGAACGGGTAAGTGGGAAAAAGTCCTACCACTGAAGTCTCTTCCGCTCAAAAGAAAAAAGAGAGACAGAGAGAATTTTTTAAACTTGCTCTTTTTGCCCCAGTAGCACTTTAGTGAAGCTGCCTGAAAGGAGGTTGTGACCAAAAAAAGTCTTATGAGCCACAGGCAGAGACTGCTGGGTCCCTGCAGGGAGACTTATAGCTCCTTCAGAAATCCATGGCTTAGCAATATTGAGGAGGGGGAGGGTAGGGAAAACCTGTCTTGACAGTCAACACAGTGAGGAAGAAGTGCTCCCTTCACTGAGCATGCTTGGGGAAGGGCAGTAAGAGGGATCTGAGCACCGTCAAAACAGCCCCGGTGGCGTACACAGCAGAACAAGAAGGTTCCTCCAGAAAGTCAGCTCCCCAGAAGAAGAGAGACACAGAGAGAACACAGTTACTCTACATGATGATTATAAATCAACATAATCACAGAAGAAACATCTGCGCACCTAGTTTGTTGCCATGTACACGTCAGGTGCTTAATAAAAACTTGCTGGTGATGAGTTAAGTGTGACTTGCTAGACCAAGCCTGTTTTAATGTCAATGAAATAAATACAGTACCTACTGAAGTGAAGTGAGGTGACGTGAGGTGACGTGATGCGACGTGATGTGAAGTGAAAGATGGTAGGTTTGTGCTATAACTGGAGGAGCAATGGAAAAATGGTCCCTGTCCCAAATATCTCTTCCACTGGTGCTGCCAGTGTGCTAGAAATTTCCAGATTCCTCTACCAGATTAACAGAGTCAAGAGAAGTGTGGGAAGGCAAATGTTGTCCCTGCAGTCCTACGATCTACCATTCATCCAGGATGGCAAGTTGAACCCAACTCAAGACTCAGCACTGAGAGAGTCACAGGTGCTGCCTGGACTCTGGCCTGAGAGGGCTCTGAGCCCCCACCTGGTCAGCAGAAAGGAGCATGGGCCCAAATCACTGATATCCGCAGGGACATGGAAAGGGGCTTTGTACGGAAAATGCCAATATTTGCCATACCTGTCACCTGGCCTGAATTCTTTGGACATATTAGCCTCGCCTTACAGGCTCCTAAGGGAATATAAACTGGAATGAACATTCACAAGTTAGGAAGGGTCCAAAACATGAAGATATTGTCTAAATAGCAGGCCAGGGTATAAACCACTGATAAGCTATATGAGCCAAGTGAGTTTGGGGGTAAAAGACTAGAGAAATCTACCTTCACCTACTTCAGTCTTGCCTTGAGTCAGTGTGTACTAGAGATTCTACAGTCTGGAGAACAACCACAGCTTTTACTCCTCCATTACATGAATTTGTCTGGCCCTTGTCAAACTTTCCCACCAAGTTCATCCAACAGCAGAAGAAAGTGGATGTGTCACTCTGTAGGCACCAAGAGCCAACAGCCTGCCATGAGCAAAATAGGTCTTTGAAGCCTTAGTTTTAACTTAAGAATTCGTGTAAAGTTTATATTCTATTATATGATTCTTTGCTTTCATGTAGAAATATTTAAATCACTGATCAGTTCTGTGAAAGCAATGCTGTCTGCTGTGACAAATAGAGAGCTCACTCAGTGGTTTAATGCTCTAGACCTGTATTACCTCGCGTGAAGTATGTGGCTGGCGAGTGGACAGCCTGCCCCTTGGTCTTGTGACCCTATCCTCCCTCAGGTCTCTGTAATCTCTCCATTCAACTGTGAGGTGGGGAAAGGAGTGCTTTTTTAATTGCTTGAGCCCAGAATTCATAGCCATTTTCCCCACATCCCTTGAGCAAGAAGTCATCACATGGCCCCATTCAAATGCAATAGAAGCTGGGAAATATAATCCCTGATCACCCAGCACCAACTCCGGATAACTATACCTCATTTGTTAATGTCTTAAATTCTCTATCTCCCTAAATCAGGGAGAAAAGTTAATCTTCCAGAAAGTTCTGCTGAGTTTCGTCCCCTACCTTTACTGCTGCATATTCTCAGAAAGGTATCTATCCCCATTTAAGAAACAAATAAGTAGTCTATTTTCAGTAAGATGCCATTTTCATCTGTAGCCTCGATGGAAACCAGTTTGAATGGACTACCCCACCTCCTCTTCTCTCTCTCTGTTCCCTTCTGATCCTCTCAATCCAGTTAGGTACCATCAGGATTTTTGAAAGTGGGCCCAAAGCCATGTTGAATATTACCAGGAAATGGCTGGCTGGCTGTCTACCAAGAGGCCTTCCGAAGTGGCATTATCTTAATGAATTTTTCACGGTCCAAGGTCTGGCCAGAAGACTTACAGGTCCAAAAATTCAATCTTGTTAGTGTTCCAAGATGTGCCTGACTTGGGAGGGCTGACTTATGTGAACGATACTCAAAAAACACCAAAACTTCTCACCAAAATGTCAATGCTTCTATTGACAAGGGAATGTGCAGCTGTCAGGAAGATCAAATACTCACACTCCTCTCCCCAGCACTTTCTCTCCTTGAAGAAATCTACACAGGAAGTCAATTATAATCAGAAAGCTCCTTAGTAGTCTGGATTCAGAGCAAGGGCAGTTTAGTTAGATGACTTGAAAGCTTAATGGCATCACTCGGCTGGGACCTGATGAAGCCATCACCCCTGGAACATTCATACCAGCTTTTCAGGGCTCCTCTGGTCTGTCCTCTGAGTTCTATGCCCACCAACTCTCTTTCTGATT
Organism: Lontra canadensis; assembly: GCF_010015895.1. Lineage (NCBI taxonomy): Eukaryota > Metazoa > Chordata > Mammalia > Carnivora > Mustelidae > Lontra > Lontra canadensis. Next base: position 8,780,933 of record NW_022631012.1, on the reverse strand, counting down.
GACATGCTCTCTCTTCAGACACAGCCAGACCATCAGTGGGGTTATTGTCACATCCATCCTCTGTCTTCTTCTGCCATGGCCAACTTTTCATCTCTAAGGTGCGTTTGTGTATGTCTGGTCACATTCATCATGTTCATTTTATAACCTAGCTCTCAGATCTCAGAAGAGGAGAAAAGGGGAAAGTGCAGGTGGTTCATGCTCCTCTCTGCTTACAACAGCTGATATTTTCCTAAAATGGAATGTAGTAACTTACTTGGAACATAGAGAGATTGCATATTTGTAGATCTTTGATTGAAAAAAAAAAAAAAGATGTTTCTCTCCTCTTCTGCAGAGACTGCAGCAGACCCAGCTATAGAAGACTTGGAGGCTTTCGTATCAAAGTACCCAGAGCTACTTGCAGCAAATACACACCAAAACATGAGTCCTAATCAAAGCCAAGAAAGTTCGCCAAGTTCAGCGCCAGGGAAGGGGATTGAATTTCAGTTGCACTGGGTGAGAAACAGACTGTGGATAGAGCAGGGTCAGATAAAGATCGCTAGCCATGGTTCAAGAAACATGCCCGGAAACAGATAACAAAGGGTGCCGGTGAAATAGAACAAGGTGGGAGCTTGAAAATACAACACCAAGAGGCTCCTTCTTGTTGGATATTGGCCAGTTTAAAGCCCAAGACTAAGCCAGGCACTAGGCAGTCTGGGAAAGTAATCTTCAACTTAGTTTGTGACATCAACATACAGTGGTAAGGAAAGGGACTCAAGCATGGAGAACCATGAAAGTCAGTCCACAGCCATTCTGCACTCACATCTAACCAGCACATACAAGAGACCTGCTTTGCAATTTCTGCTCTGGCAGTAATTGGAAGCTTGATTTCTGTAACTCCCTTTACCTCTCTGAGCCTTTCTGCAACTCCGTTTGCCTCTTCTGTTAAATGAGGCATTTGAAATCAGTGCTCTCCCTTCCTGATGTACGGTGACCCTGTGTCTATAAAGATATCACACCCCTCTGAGCACACATCTATTAATATCATGTGCTGAAAAGATCACCTGCTAGAAAAAAGGGGGCTTTTTAAAAACTTTTTAATTTATAACATACATACATACATACATAAAAGTGTGTAAAACGGTCCTGTAACCAGCTCCCAAATGAAGTAACAGGACATTTATCAGCTCCTCGAAAGCTTCCCTTCCCTGTCACTACCTAACCCCAAAAGCAACCACCATCCTAAGTTTCAAACGGGATGATAGATTAGTTTTGCCTGTTTTAGAACTTTATGTACATTGAATCATATAGCAGTATTCTTTTCTGTCTGGCTTTTACCACTCAATTATTTGTGAGTCTCACCCATGTTGCTGCAGATAGCTGGAGCTGGTTATTTTTGCATTGCTTATAGTTCCACTATATAAATATACTGTAATTTATTTATCCACCTTATCATCCACACACTTTTGAATTGTTTCTTATTTTGGTATTATGAAGAATGCTGCTATGAAAATTTTTACACATGTCCTTGGGTGCACATTTGTAAACATTTCTGAATTTGTTATCTATTGCTGTGTAACCAATTACCACACAATTCAAGCAACACACATTATCTTACAGCTTCTGTGGGTCAGGAGTCTAAACATGGCTTAGCTAGATCCTCTGCTTCAGGGTCCCTCACAAGGCAGAATCAAGGTGTCAGCCAGGGCTGGGATCTCATCTGACATCCCAACTGGGGAGGGATTTACTTCCAAGTCCCACTGTGGTTGGCATAATTCAATTTCTGGAAGGCTGTTGGACTGAGGGCTTCAGGTCTTAGCTGGCTGTTGGCCAAAGTCCACATTTAGTTCCTCCCCATGGAAGCCTCACCAACATCAAAGCATGGAAGCCAAGAAGGCAGTAGAGAGAGTCTGCTAGCAAGATGGAAGTTACAATTTTAGTAAATGTAATCATAGAGGTCATATCCCATCATAATTGTTGTATTTTTTTAGTCAGAAGAAGGTCATAGGTCCCATTCACCCTCAAGGGGGGGGAAGATCTCACCAAGGGCATGAATCTCAGGAGGAGGAGTTCATTGGAAGCCATCTTAGTATCTGCCTACCGCAATTTCTGTTGGGATTGGAGTTGTCTGCTCGCAAGTCCGGCTCCAGTTATGGAAATCCACTGGTTTTCTGGTGTCATTTTACCAACTGACACCTTCACCAACATGTGCTCTACATCTGGGATTGGTTTTTACTTAGGTTTCTTTCTGGTGTGAGTTATCACATTGGTTTGGGTAAAATTTAAAAAATGGTTTTCTGCACTATAAGGTGTGGTATATTTAGGAAGGTACCTTACTCTGAGACTGAATTGAGAGGCAGAATTCTAAAGTTCTTGCCTCAGACCTACTCACCCCTTTTCTCCACTGACTACAAAGGCAATGAATCTCTGTTAAATGCAAAGTCAGAGAAGGGCCAACTGGTAGTGTTGGTGGCACCATACTGTAGAGTGAGGGGTCTGGACAGTCTGCCACCAACTCATCTACCAGAGTCCCCTGGTAATTAGTCAGCTTCCACAGGGCCTGGGGTGAGCCACAGGAGTGACTCTGATTGGGTCCTAAGCTGTTAGCCGATCCTGCATTGATTCCCTGCACAGGAAAGTTGTCCCTGTCATTTCTCTCTTCCTAACTAACAGTGCACACTGTAGACATTCCATAACTGATTAGAACACGATAGAAATAATAACACTACTAGGCATTGACTCCCAAGAAGTGCTTTCTAGATTTCTCTGTTTCAAACAGGGCGTGGAACTTGAATGTAAACAAATGTGTGGGGGGGGGGCAATGAATGGGCCAAAAGCATTTTTAGAATTTATGTAAGTGTGATTAATATTTCTGCCCATGCGTGTCTAGCAGGGTCAAATCCTCAAAGCCATTAAATAGTGATAGTAACAGTAATCTGAGCAAGCTGCCTGAATTTGAAAAACTTCAAAATGTCTTCAAAGAAGTTCTTAAGAGACAATTGACTTGAGTATGTTCTGCATAAAATACCCTCCTGCGAAATGTGCGGCTATGAAATGTTGAGGCTAATTGGGGCTTCTGATGCTGATTGTGAAGGAGTCTGGGGGTTGCTGTTTTTCCTCCGCCGAATTCCATCTCTTTTTCTACTACTCCCTTTCATTGGGACTGTTAGTGTATCAGATGTAAAGAGTACTAAGTGGAAGTGTGCTTTTGTGTGGAAGTCATTACAGTGAACACCTGTTCACTGTTGAGTTTAATTGGACTACAGCTGGTGTTGATTGTGTGTGAAGGAGGCTGATCCTCTCGCCCGCCGCGGAGTTCGCCGTCGGTGGTAACAGTGGGGAAGTCAATGCTAGGAAGTTGAACATGCACATGCCACGGTCAAGTACTCTAGGTCCTGTATGGCTAGTTGCCTCTGGGGTGTCCTATGGCAAACTTAGCCAGACAAGAAGTAAAAAAGGTACCTGTATCTCTCATCTACTTCCTTATATCAGCTCAGCTCCATATGTGAAAATTCAGGGATCTGTAGGGGAGATAATTGATATAAATTTAGCATGATTATTTCTAAAAGAGACAAAGAAACTCTGGCAAGTTTGTTCAGAGTGATATTCTCAGCAATATTAGCTGCTCACTTATGTCCAGACATGACAGGCATTGAACACACATACAAAGAGGAAGCCAATAACAGGTCACAGGTAGGCAAATAGTGGCAAATTCAGATTACATTCCTGACTGAAGCACAGAAAAACACCATGTCTGTAACCTTTAATAGTCATTTTAAGCTCAAGTTGTTGACTTAAAAAAAAAAAAAAAAAAGATGCTGACTTGCAGATTTTGGTGGTTTAGATGTAATTCACATTACTTATTCATTTAATATCAAAATGCACTAAAACAACAAAATACTGAGTCTACTTTATAAAGGCCCTTCCTTCATATTCATATTTATATTCATATTATTAACTTCCATGTTTCTGAGGATGACCTCTGTGCCCCAGGGACAGCAATTATCTCCTAGAAACTGTGAAATGTCCATGCTGAATCTGTACAATCAGTACAACCCCTACCTAAATACCGGCAACATTTTTCACAGAAATAGAATAAATAATTCTAAAATTTGTATGGAACCACAAAAGACCCTGAATAGCCAAAGCAATCTTGAAAAAACGAAAGTGAAGTTAGAGGCATCATAATTCCGGACTTCAAGTTCTATTACAAAGCTGAAGTAATCAAAACAGTCTGGTACTGGCACAAAAACAAACACATAGATCAATGGAACAGAATACAAAACCCAGAAATAAACTCACCATTATATGGTCAATTAATCTCCAACAAAGCAGATTTCCCAGATCCTATGAGAAAAAGACAATCTCTTTAGCAAATGGTGTTGGGAAAACTGGACAGCAACATGCAAAAGAATGAAACTGGACCACTTTCTTAGACCAGACACAAAAGTAAACTCAAATAAACTCAAAATGGATTAAAGACCTAAGTGTGAGACTTGAAACCATAAAAGTCCCAGAAGAGAGCCCAAGCAATAACTTGTCTGACATTGGCTGTAGCAAATTTTTTCTAGATAGGTCCCCTATCTAGCAAAAATAAACTATTGGGACCACATCAAAATAAGTATCTTCTGCACAGTGAAGGAAACAATCAGCAAAACTAAAAGGCAACCTTCAGAATGGAAGAAGATATTTGCAAATGACATATCTGATAAAAGGTTAGTATCCAAAATATATAAAGAACTTATAAAACTCAATACCCCCAAAAAATCCAATTAAAAAATGGACAGAAGATGTGACTAGACATTTTTCCACAGAAGACATCCAGGTGGCCAACAGACACATGAAAAAAATGCGAACATCACTGATCATCAGTGAAACGTAAATCAAAAATACAATGAGATAGGACATCACACCTGTCAGAATGGCTAAAATCAATGACATAAGAAACAACAGTGTTGACAAGAATGTGGAGAAAGGGGAGTCTTCCTTCTGTTGGTGGGAATGCAAATTGATGCAGCCACTCTGGAAAACAGTATGGAGTTTCCTCAAAAAGTTAAAAATAGAGTTGCCCAGGGTACCTGGGTGGCTCAGTGGGTTAAGCCACTGCCTTCGGCTTGGGTCATGATCTCGGGGTCCTGGGATCAAGCCTCGAATCAGGCTCTTTGCTCAGCGGTCAGCCTGCTTCTTTCTCTCTCTCTGCCTGACTCTCTGCCTACTTGTGATCCTTCTCTGTCAAATAAATAAATAAAATCTTTAAAAAAAAAAATAGAGCTGCCCTATAGTCCAGCAATCTCACTACTAGGTATTTAACCAAAGGATACAAAAACATTAATTCAAAGGGATACATGCACCCCTATGTTTATAGCAGCTCTATTTAAATCAGCCAAATTAGGAAAACAGCTCGTTTCCATTGACTATTGAATGGATAGAGAAGATGTGGTGTATATCTACAATGGAATACTATGCAACCATTAAAAAGAGTGAAATCTTGCCATTTGCAATGACATGGATGGAGCTAGAGAGTATGATGCTAAGTGAAATAAGTCAGAGAAAGAAATACCATATGGTTTACTTATATGTGGAATTTAAGAAATGAAACAAATGAACAAAGGAAAAAAATAGAGAGAGACAAACCAAGAAACAAACTCTTAACTATTGAGAGCAAACTAATGGTTAGCAGAGGGAAGGTGGGTGGGAGAGAGGATGAATGAAATAAGTGAGGAGGGTTAAGGATTGTACTTATCATGATGAGCACCGCATGATGTATGGAATTGTTGAATCACTCTACCTGGAACTAATATATATGCTAACTAATAGGAATTAAAATAAAAGCGCTTCAAAAATGAAACATCCATGCTAAAGCAAATCTGCTGAGAGTTGGTTTGTGCTGGTCGGTGGGGCTCATCCCTCTCTGTGTGAGCTAACAGGTATGGGGGGAGGCGTAACCCACCTCTGGGAGGGAAAGCAGAATTGCTCCTGGAAGCAATGAGTTAGATGAGTGGTTGTATCTAAAAACAATTACGGGAATCCATTTTTTTTTCTTGTTTTGGTATTTACACAATCCCTTTCCCTGTAGGATAAGAAAACCCACTTGATCCTTTCTGCTTGCTAAGATGGATTCATGCCGCCACCCTCAGACTGGGAGGGAAAATGAGGCTGAGAGTCTCCCCAGACCCCAAATCAGGGCAAGATGTAGAACACGTAAAATATAAACATCTCTTACGTCAAGTTCAACAGCCCCTCCACAATCGCAGCTGCCTTGGTCTTCGAGATCCAGCTTCCCCGTGAACTTAATGAGCCTCATTGGAGTCAGAACCCAGCCCCACTGTGCCATTCTCTATCTGGGCGGTCTTGGATTAGTCACTCCACCCCTGTGGGTAGGATCAAATGGAAAAAAACTTTGCAAAAATGCTTTGTCAACTGTGAAGAGCCTTACAAATATAGAGACGTTTATGACTCACGGGGCAGTTTTTCAGTCCAACTGAAAACAGATTTTTCTGCGTGAGAAACTGTTCCTGTGAAAGGCAACAGTGAGAGATTTAAGGGCGGGAAGTGTTTGCTCTCTCTTCTGTTCTCTTTTTGATGACTTATGATGAATGATTCTTTTCAAGCCGACACCAAATACAGCATTGCGGCTGATCAATAGATGGTCTTCCCCAACTGCTTGCTTTTGTACTCTACTCTTCAACCAAATACTACAGCTGTGCTCTCGACAAAACATGCACGCACACGTGCACGCACACGCATGCGCATACGTCCAATTTCCCAGCACAGATGGTAAGCAGTTTGAGCTCGTATAAATGAGGTCACAGAGTCTTCCTCGAATTTCGGTGTGGTCTTTCTATAGCTACGCTAATCCCCGCCAACATCCCGAGTCGCTGGAAAACACGAGATGTTCTCCATCCAGTGATGAGATATCTCCAACCAGGGTTCGGTAGAAAGGTCTTGAGGGCTTATTCACTGAACACCTTCAACCCTGGGCTGACTCACTCAGAAGCCACTTTGGCATCCAAAGTCTAGCCTGTGCTGGCTCAACTCTTTTTGCCTTTACGGGATCAGGCCAGAAAAAAAAGTGATCAAGGGACATTTTCTTGAATTAAGAAATAGAGTCACACTTGGAGCATTCCCAAATAGGGACTCGAACTACGACGCGTGCAGTGACTCAGGCCTTAATGAAAATGCACATTCAACTGACCACTGCTCGGAGCAAGGGCAGGAACCCGGCTTGTGGTTTGTGCATAGAGAGCACATCGGCATAGGCCAACACCACACAGTAAGGCCCCAGCCTACTTTTGATTTGGGGGAACATGCCTGCGCCACCTTCAGGAGACTGTCCCAAATAGGGAACCAAATGAGAGCTGAGACCCCCAGGGGGCCCAGGGCCACCCCACAATGGCCGCACCCAAGAATATGCTTGAGGAATGTTGGACATTTAGACCCAGACTGTGTGCCATGGAAGACACCAAGTCTCCAGGCTGGTATATTATGTCGGAGGTCGACCCTATCTCCAGAAAGCTAAGGACACCTTGCTTCGGGCCACTGGACATCACAAGCCTGGGGGAGTTCTTGGGGCCACACACTTGACACTTGCACGTTTCTATCTCCTCTGTCCCAGAACCACCTCCTGCTGTCAGACCTCCCGTCCTGCTCTGTGTCCTGCACAGCTGGTCCCAGCCCTCTGCCCCCACCTCCCCACAACCACACCCTTCCCTAACTTGGCAGAGCAGCCCAATGTCCCTCAGCCGGCGCTGCCTGTCTCTCTCTGTCCCCACCAGCGCAGCGATCTTTCTGGACAAGCTGGCTTGTCTGCTCTGCACGCCTGGGAGGATTGCTCATGGGTAAGGGGCGAGCACGCATGCCTCCCATGGCTCCTTCCCCGAGCAGAACCACATGCTCCCTCCCCAGCTGCTTGGCTTCGCTCAACAAATTTGCAACAGTGATCTCGACACCAGAAAATGCTCTAATTCTGCTCCATGGCCCAGGCTGCTCCACCCGTGGGAGGGAACTGCTCAGCTGAGGCAAAAAATTATCTACTTATTTGCTCATTAGTCACAGCCTGTCCGGGGTTCGGTGGCTTGGTCTGTATCCCAAGGGAGGTGACATTTTGGGAAGAAGACCTGTACCCTTCTGTCATCTCCCTGCCCCGGCTGGCCCATCATGCCAGTCTCCCACACTTCATCCCGGGTTCTTCATGTTTCCTTCTAAGCAAAAATGAACTTACACTCCTTCTCCAAGATCGGTGGGGCTCACATGTGATGTCCATTGGGAGATTTCATTGGAAATGCAGGTACTGGGGGGCCTGGATCTAAAGATTCTTATTCAGTAGTTGGGAGCGAGTCCCAGGGGTCTGCATTTTTAATAAGCACCTGCCCCAGGTGATTCCAGGACCTGTGTGTAGTCCATTCCAAGGTGATGATCCAAGACCACATCTTGAGAAGCCACAGAAACTGGGAGCTCCATGAGGCCAGGGACCAGGGACCAGGGCCTGCGACTTGTTTGCCACCACTTCTCCAGTGCCTGGCACAGTGGTGCGCCCAGCAGGTGCACAGCAAACACCCACGCCGGATGAATGATGCAGTGATGGTCACAAGAGAAATATCCTGCTTCCCTGAGAGCAGTGAGTATTGGGTCTATCATCCTGAAATAATCTAGGAGCATGTAAACAGAGCCACAGAGTTCATAACCTTGAACTTGGCAATTCCTTTTGGGAGGAATATCCGTAAAAAGTATGATAGAGAAAGTTAAAAAGTCGTTATTTACGTGAAAGGAAATTTGGTATCTCTAGGCAGCATGCAATACATGAACTGCCGGGTTGTGATGTTTTCTCATGAAAGAGCCCTACCTGGGCGCCAAGATGCAAGTGTGCGAGCCAGGTGTACATGAAATGATGCAAAATGAATGAAGCAGAACCCCACACAGTCTGTTCCCACAGCGCGAGCGTGTGCACAGACGAAGCTCGAACGTGCACATGGAGGGTTATGAGTGGTTAGTAGTTAATGTTCCTTTGGTTCTTTTTATGTGCAAAACAGCTCAAATTCATATGAACTAAATAAAAGCAAATGAGGCTGCTGCCACGTGGCTGGCCTAGAGCTCCTGGTAAACATCTGAAGAGACTGATGGCAAGAGGCAGAAAGCTGTGCTCGGAGTAAAAACATCTGAGACATGCATTGGTTCTGACAGACGGAGGAAATCATTCCCAGATGGCTCGAAGTGGTCCTCCTCAGGTTCCTCCATCATGCTGCACCAGCAGGATCTGGACTGGGCTGGGGTCCTCCATCCCTACTGTCTCCTCCCGACTGCATTCTCTCCACAACCCAGAGTCCCCTTGATCTGGTCCCAAGGAAACAACACAAGGCCTCTGTCCCCCAGAGATGCTCCTGTGCCCAGCCCTTCCCAGCCTGGCCATTCCCAGGGCCCTGGGACAAACAGCTAGACAAAGGAACTGGGGGAGAGTGCTCGTAAGGGTGTACCCTAACCTGACCACTTAGACCCTCCATGTTCCCGGCTGTTCTCTGCCCCACCACCTCCATTTCAGTCATTCTTCCCCAAATGTCTGTGGCTAAATAAGGTGACATTACCAGAGCCGAATTGTCAGTAGGCTGCCTCGCCGTTGACCCCAGAGAAAGGCTAGCCAAAAGGTACACTCAGGGGAGTAAAGCAGGAAAAGCAAAGAGCAAGTGGTTTCTAGAAGACCAGGCAGCCAGATCAAGCCAAACAGCATTAGCATCAGCGTCTCTCCTCAGAGCCAAAGAGAAACACAGCCAAAGAAACTGGATTCAAGCACCATGGCTTTGGCACTAGGGCTTTAGAAAATAAAATCAAAATGTAACAACATCGCAAAGCCAAAGGTCTGCTCACAGCACTAGGATTGTCAGCACAGGAATAAAGTACAAGCCTTCCTCTTTTAGAATGAGGAGAGGATATAATGTTTCTAACATTGTCTCCTGGGTCTCACGGTGGTTCCTTTTAAGCATTCCTGGAACAGGACAGTGAGGCGGCGCGAAAGCATTGGACACAGAGACCTGGCAGGTGCATCCCGGACTGCGGAAGGACAAAGACAGAGGACACTCTCACTCACCGCTGGGCCTCGGGCCTCGGGCCTCAGCTTTCCCTTCCCCCAGGTGGTGCATGCCAGAAACGTGTGAGGTTGCTTTGGGGATGTGGACTCCAAATATTCTGCCGTGGAAGGGGTTATCCTGCGCAACAATATCCTATCCAGCTTTTGAATATCTCTCCACATAATCGTGTAGGAGAAAAACCTATTTATAATGTAGCTGAGCCTGGACCCTAACTTGGATTTACATATAGACCTCAAGCAATTTTTGCAAGGTTTTAATATTCACTGAATTCTGAAAATGCACTTAGTGTGTAAACCTAGGGGAGATCGCACTATTTTATTTGTTGTTTATTGACCGGAAATTCATATAACATAAATCAGCCGTCTTCCAGTGTACGAATCAGCACCCTAATGGTATAAATGTGGGCTTACATTGTTGTCCTATAGACTTGTGCGATACTGTGATTTGTAATGAGAAATATGTATGTGTTTTTGGTCTTCCTGCCCACAGAGCTCCAAAACCACTGGAATTTCCTAAGCGATTGACAGCAACAGTGGTGTTATGTTAATGAGGCGACTTTGGGGCTGCACCTAGGTTAAGGGCAGGTCACCAGGAGAACCAGCCACGTGATTAGAGAGTTGGAACTTTCAGTCCCACCCCCGACCTCCAGGGAGGGGAAAGAGGTTTCAGGTTAAAACAGTTGCCTGTGGCCAAAAATTCAATCAAGGAACGCTTCTGAAATGAAGCCTCGGTAAGAACCCAAAAGGATGGGGTTCAGAGAGCTTCTAGGCTGGTAAGCACATGGAGATTCGGGGAGAATGGCGCACTTTTTCAGAGGACAGGAAACTCCACACCCTGTGCCTTTGCTTGCCCTTTATATCTCTTCCAGCTGGCTATTTCTGAGTTACATCCTTTTATAAGAGTCCAGTCATATCGTAAGTACGTTTCTCCGAATTCTGTGAGCTGCTCCAGCAAATTAACTGAACCCAAGGAGGGGGTCAAGGAAGCTGCAGATCCATAGCCAGTCTGTCAGATGTACAGATAGCAACCTGGATTGGAACGAGCATCTGACGTACAAGGAGGGAGTCATTGGAACCTCCAGTCTCTAGCCAGTTGGCTTGAAACACAAGTGATAACCTGGACTTGTGCCAAGGTTCAGAAGGTGGGAGGCAGGGGGAGGGTACTGGGTGGATAATCTTGTAGGACTGAGCCCTTAATCTGTGGTATCTGAGACTGTCTCAGGTAGATAGGCGTCAGAGCAGAGTTGACTTTCAGACGCTAGTAGGTGTTGGAGAATTCTTTATTGGTGTGGGGAAGCCCACAGGCCCACACACACACACACACACACACAGTCCCACACGCACTGAATTGGGTCCAGGAACCCAAAAAGAAGTTCTTAAAGATTTTGGTCACTTCAAAAGAGAACCCCGTATGCGTTAAGCAGTCAGTTTCTAAATAGGACAAAGACAGAGAACCTTAAAAGACATCTTCCCAAAGACATATTGATGGCCAACAAACACATGAAGTAGACACTCATCGAGAGGAAAATGCTAATTGAAACCACAACGAAATATCATTTCAGACCACGCAGAATATCTATTATCAAAAGACCAGACATAACAAGCATGAGAGATAACTCATGCAGTGTTGGTGAGAATGTAAATTGGTACAGCTACTGTGGAAATCATTTTGGAGGTTCCTCAAAAAGTTAAAAGGAGAAATATCATATGATCCTGTAATTTTACCTTCTGGATACTCACCTGAAGAAAATGAAAACATTAATTGGAAGAGATATATGCTTCCCCATGTTTATTGCAGCATTGTTTACAAGAGCCAAGATATGCAACAACCCAATGTCCATCAATAGGTGAATGGGTGAAGAAGATGGGTATGTACACATACACAATGGAATATTACTCAGCCATAAAAAAGAATGAACTCTTGCCATTTGTGACAACGTGAATGGATCTACAGGGTATTATGCTAAGTGATTAATCAGACAGAGAAAGACAAACACTATAGGATTTCACATGTATGTGGAATCTAAAAAAAAAGAAAGAAAGAAAAAGAAAAACTCATAAATAGAAAGAACAAACTACTGATTGCCAGAAGGGAATTACTGGGGGGAGGATGGGTGAAATTGGTGAATGGATTACGAGATACAAACTTCCAGTTATAAAATACATAAGTCACAGAAAGGAAAAGCGCAGCATCAAAAATACAGTCAATAATATTATAATAACTTTGCATGGTGACAGATGGTAACCACACTCAATGTGATAAGCATTCGGTATCATTGAGTCACATCAGTGAAAGGCCATCACTCAGCAACTGTGGAAACAAGATGACATTTGATACAAGAAGTACTGGTCAGGACTGAGTTGTTTATACCTGTTGTCTGATAGGGCTCTGTGGTTTCCATACCCGTAGCTTTACACTTACATGTTTAGTGGCCTTGAAATAATTGAGTACGAAATCCCGGCTGATAACATCCATGGTAAGGGTACTGGCCCACACAGAATGGGACATAACATTATTTTTGCTCAGTCTGGGGGATACGTTCAGGGGGCCTCCTCCTAGAATTAGTTCTCATCCACCAAAGCCTAGGGGAGAACCCTCTCACTGGCACACTCTCTGGAGAGAAGCTAGTCACAAATAATAAAGCAACAGAGAATTTTGAATTAAATTTCAGCTACATATCTGCAGAGCAGTAAATTAGAAACAGGGAACGATGGATGGAACTGCACAACAGTTGATGAAAACACTGTTCTCAAAATACCATCCCACTCACTAAATTCATAATAATGGTTGCCTCTGGGAGGCAGGGGAGGAAAATTTGACCAAAAGACACTTCAACTTTCTCTCTAATTGCTTTTTCCTTTATTTCAAACAAAAATCACAGAAAATTGATTAGCATGTTGATATTTGTAAATTCTAGGAAGTGAGAATAGGGATGTTAGTTAAATATTCTCTGTAAATTTCTGTATTCTTTTTCCTCAAAAAAAAAAAAATACACCCATTCTAGGCAAAAACTGAGAATTCTCAGAAGTTTATATAAAACCCTTAAATGTGACCAAACTAGCCCAAACTAAGGAAGATCATAGCAAAAGAGACAGATGAGAGCATCATGTTAGGAGAGTAGAGAGGGCCCAACATACGGGATGATGGGCGTTAACACCAGAGGGACATGCAATAGCAGTTTGGTCTGTTGTGTTTATAACTTTTAAACTACTGTTTTCCATTCTGTGTCTAGATGGGTTGGTCGTCTCCTTTTCTTATGTTCTCTAATTGGCATCCTGAACTAAAAGAACTTTTCCAGACATTGCTTAAGATAAATCTGAGCCCAGGTGGAACCCAACTGACATTTCAGCTGTCTGCTGCCCGAGAGAGCCAACCAGTATGACACCTGTGGTAAATTAAAGATAACCACAAGTCCTCTGCTTCTGCTCCCATCAAGAATGGGGAGGGTAGCTCCTGTCCCCTGGAACCTGAGCTGGCCATCACTTGCTTGGCCAATAGAATTCAGAGGCAGTGACACTCTAGAACTTCCAACACTAGGTCATATAGCAGCCTCGAAGCCTCCACCATGACTCTTAGAACACCGGATCCAAGAGAAGTCAGCCACCATGACAGTCTGCCTCCTCTGGGACGACCATCCTGGGAGGTTGCGCAGCTAGATGAACAAAGATGGCACCACAACTGGCCAGCCCAGCATGTTCCAGTCATTCCAGCTCGGGCACTAGACAGACTTGGAAGGGAGGAAGCCATCTTGGACATTTCATCCCCAGTAGATGTGACATGGAGAAAAACTGAGAAGCCAGCTGACAGCGGAAATAACAGCCTCAGATACATGAACCCAGCTGAATGGGTCAAACAGTCTCCAGCCATGTGAGCCATCCCAGTCATCATGGCACAGAGACGTGCTGTTCTCACTGAGCCCTATCCTAGTCCCCGACTGCCCCCAAATCCTAAGCATTATAACGTCGTTTACTGCCACTTTGTTCCGGGGTTATTTGTTCCTCAGAAACAGATAACCAGAGCACTGCCTCTAGCTGAACAGTCAAGGTGCTGGTTGGGCAGAAAATTACGGGGACCTTAAATACCCAACCCAAATCCAGTGTGAAAATAGATGTTTTCGTGACTTGCAGATGGTTGCAGACTTCTGCTATTTATTTGTATCTTTTCTTATTGCTTTTATTTTATTTATGTATCTGAGGACAGCAGCCAAAGTTTGTTCCAAGGACAGATGTTCTTTGAGGGTGAAGGAGAGCAGGAAAACTCCATGATTTAAGAAAGAAAGAGAGAGAGAAAGAGGAAGGAAGAAAGGGGGGGGAAGGAAGGAAGTGAGGGAGGAAGAGAGGGAGGGAGGGAGGAAAAGGGAAAAGGGAAGAAGGAGAAAGAAGAAAGAAAGGAAGAAAGAAAGAAAGGAAGAGAGAGAGAGAGAGAAGGGGGAGAGATGGAGGGAGGGAAGGATAGAGGAAGGGAGAAAGAAAGAAAGAGTGGGAAATGCTGGTAAATCAAAGTTGAAGGGGTTTTATTCTTGTGAGACTTCTCAAATCTATTAGCCCATATATGTTCATGGTGGATCACCAAGACAAAACAGAAGATGAAGCATTTCCCCAAGTCTATTTGATCATGATTAAGGGTTTTGGCCTCTCACACCACCTTGCAGGGTTCATGGTCACAGGACACCCCTTAGAGCGACCAAGCCACCTCCCTGTACCATGGTTTATGTCTTGGTTTACAGCTGTTTAGTAGGTAGGGGGCATGTGTCCTGGAAACACGGCACACAGCCGTGTGCTCTGGGAGTCACACACACACCACGAGCCCTTAAGGAAGAAGCCCAAAGACAACGCAGAGATGGCCTGCAGTGAGGCCCGTCCACGGCACACCCCACCTGTCTTCGGATTTGGCCCCACTGTCATGCTGAGGGTTATATATATTTCAAGCACCCCTCTGGGAACAGAATGGGAGGAAAAAAGAAACGAACAATGGTGAAAATGATAACGCAGCCCACCCTGTCATTGCTTTAAAAAAAAAAAAAAAAGTCATTTTGCTTTTGATTCTGGGAAGCACATGCCTGAGAATATTCCCCAGGCTCCCCATTTGACCCTAATGGAACTGTCCCTTTTATGCCACCAAATGAGCTTCGCGATTAGTCATGCCCGCTTCAGCTGGCAAGTGCCCAAGCAGGGCCTGGGGCTAGTCCAACTGTTTCTTGCACCAATTTGAGCTGTCAAATCCACTCATTTTCCTAGGTGAGTATAGCAGTTCAATCATTCTCAAAAGAGACAATTCCTAAGGGCCAAGGCTCACATGCTCCCTAGAATCACGTCCAAGCTGAGCTCAGCGCAGCTCTGACACACACAGGAACCTCGATTAGTATTTTGGAGAAGCAAATCCAGCTGCCCCACACTTGGACCTTTTCCCCCTGAATGCTTATTCTCAGTCACAAAGGACTGGCCGGCCGTGTTTCTCCAGGTTCCTCATTCCCAGGATTTAGATAAGCATGAGGAATGTTCCATCCCTAGTCATCAACTTTATAATCTGGGGGTTTCCATGTAAATTTGGAGTGTTTTTTTTTTTAATGGTTCAAACCTCATATTTTACATGCCCCCCTCCTGTTATAGGACTCAGGACATTGGACTGTGACATCCCATCTACACAATCCAGTGAAGTGCCACACTAGAAACCCTCTTCTTTACCCTGATATGCCCAGCACCCAGCAGAGCGCTATCATTTGGCTGTCTCACCCTGGGTATCTCACGTGTTTTCAGGCATGATGAGGAAAAAGGAGCAAAGATAAGGAGAAAAAAAAAGGTATGTGCTAGATAAAGTCACCCCCTTTTATCAGGAAAAAAAAAATCTGTCAATTCTAAAATATCCACCCAATAAGCTACCCTTACTGCAGTTTGTTGGCCAAAGCTGAGTCACTTAGCCAACCTCTGAGTAATGGAATCCATGTTGGAAAGGCGGAGATTTTTAACTAGGCACATGGTTGCCCCAAACAAAGTAGGGTCCCTTGATAAGGAGGAAGGACAGAATAGATGTTGGATCATTAGCCACATTGCTTGACATTGATCAAAATTAGAAGACCAGCCTGTTCTTATTCATAAAAATAAATGAAGTTTTAAAAAGATGTGTTTGGGCATTTCTATCCACAGGTGGAGACATGACTTAATTTTATTTACATAAGAACCTATGGAGAGACTCTCCTACTCCTCTGGCCAGTGGAAGTAGCCAATGGGGGAGGGAGAGTTCTTTTTCCATAAATCACTCAGCTGTCAGAAACTGAGTACTGCCCTTCCTGCTTTGGGTTCCTTCATGAATCACCAGACCACATCTCCTTCCATTTATTTGTATGTGTTGTGTTGCAAATTAACTTTTAAAAGACATTTTTTTTCCCCAAAGAAAATTTAAAGAATAGAGTCCCCCCAGAGCCACCACCCAGGATGGTGAACTATAGCTGCTGTCATCCCAGGAGGGCTTAATGACAGTGTTCGATGTGTGTGTGGACAGCCGAGGCGCCCTTCAAAGTTGTCTCCCTGAATGGGCTTCAAGATGTTTTGACTATTATCTGTTACAAAGAAACTCACTATTAATTGCATATTGTCATAGCGCTTAGTCCAACGTAACTGTGAGCCCAACAAAGCATTCTCTCCTCAGGAGAAGGGAATGGGGACCCTGCCTAATCCTTTCGCACTGAGTAAATGGTTTCTCTAAGTCCCTCTCAGCTCCCCGCCTTTAGTTTGCTTGGAGAAAATCAAGGGAAGGCTCCATTCATCTCTGTGCATAACCTCAACTCTCTTCCACCCAGGTGTCGGGACAACTCTCCATCATCCCAGAATCCACCAGGAAAATGCAACTATGGGAGCAGCATCTCTCAACAAAGTTCGTGAAGGAAACCAGGGACACGGGGGCATTAGGGCTGCAGAAGCCTCAAGTAGCTCAGGTGGTGGGGGTGGCTGCTTCCTGGTACCTCTCTCATATTTCTATCCACCCTTCTGTGTGATCTAATGCTGGAGAAAATGTAGGTTAGTAGGAGACTGACAGGTATGGAGGCAAATGTAGGGTGGAAATGTTGAAAATTCTTAGTTGGAAGAACGTTAACTATTATTTAACCCCAAGAAGAGAGCAGCAATATCATTACTGTGCTACATTCAGGAACTTCACTCCACCTTGGACAAGTCCAGAGAGTTGGAACAACTGAACCTATAATCCATTCCCTACATGTTCCCATGGATTGATCTTTTAAAAACACAGATCCAGTCATATCCTGCCCTTCCTTAGCCACCTCCAAAGGCCTCCATTGTCTGCTAGACAAAGCCCATCCCTCTCCACCTGACATGCAAGTTCTTATAAAGATGGGCCCAGCCTACTCTTCCAACCTTGCCTCCTGCCATGGCTCCCACAGCCACACTGGAACCACAAAAGTCTACTCACCACGCCCAAGGTCAGCGTACTTTATGCCTTCATACCATGGCACATGCTCTTTCCTTTTTCTAGAATGTCTTCTCCTCCTTCTTGCCAGATAAATTCTTGTTATCCTTTGGGACCCAATTTAAATGTCACCTCCTATGTAATGCTTATCCCAAGCCTTCTGGAAGAATTCATCCTACCTCCTCTGGGCTCTATACACCTGACTCCTACTCCACTGTAGCGCTAACCATGTTGCATCATCATGTTTTCATCTCCTCTGCTAAGCTGTAAAATGACCTTCTCAGCAGGAGCTGTGTCCTACTGATTGCTATAGATTCAGCAACCAGTACAGACAGAAGAAGAAGTAGAGTATGTTGGAGGATAGGAGGAGAAATGGACAGATGGATGGATGGATGGATGGATGGATGGATGGATGGATGGATAATTTGTATTATATGAGGTATCTTGGGCTGTTTAAGAGGCTCCCACAAGCCTATGAACTATAAGAAATCTGTAAACAAAGAATCATTGAACTGAGACTCAGGTGATCCCAGACCTGGTAGTTTTATAGGTCCCAGTGTCCCTATCTAATAAATAAGAAAAGCAATTTCTGCCCTAATGTTCTGTAAGTCGGTGATAGTCTAAACCATTGCCATCCAGTTGAATTTTCTGTAGGAATGGAAATGCTCTAAAATTGGTTCTACCTGATAGAGTAACGATTAGTCACATACCACTATTAAGTACTTGAAATGTGATTAGTGCAACTGAGGAACTAAATTTGTAATTTTATTTAATTTTAAATTAATTTTAATTTTATATTTACATAGCTACATGCAGCTAGTGGCCACCATATTAGCACAGGTGTAAACTATTATACACAACCCTATATTATATCTCAGTGTACTGCTACTTAATACCATCAAAGGCATTACTATGCAGGCTTGAACTGTACACAGTCTTCTTGTTTAGCCCATCACACCTACCTGGCCTGAATTCACTCAGTTAGAATTATAAGAATCAGCCCAAAGTTACCCAGTCAAAGATCAAAACCTACCGATGAATCTGAAAGTATGACATCATATATCTCCAATCCCCTTTTCCTGGTTTTCAAAGTTGTCACCCCATTGAGGGCAGGAATGATGTCATGTTCATCATTTTATCTCTCATAACATCTAGAATCATGCCTGGCATTGAGCAAATGCTCATTAACATTTGCTGAATTAATTTACCAGGATTGTCAATGGGAAAGAGCATTTTAGCTATAGACTTGAACTCTAATAACTAACAACTTCACTTCCAAAAGCCTAGTAGCCCATCCAAGGTAATCAGTCATAAACCTTCAGTCAATATTCAATAACAAACATGTCTTAAATGCCTGCTATGTGTCTAAACCTAGGCCTTTTGCCATTTACTCAAGACCCAAGATACAGAAGACAGAAGACAGAATTCCTCCCTTCAAAGAATTCGGTTTAGTGGTAAACAGAGAAACACACAATCAATTCTAATTCTAGAAGCCACTGACTCCAATTGAAGTGCATGAAAGAAGGCATACAATATCTCTTCATTTTTACAAGTTTAAGAATCTCTGTTCTTACCACAAGAAAAAAAATGTAACTATGTACAGTGACAGATATTTGCTAGACTGTGGTGATCACTTAACAATGCATACAAATATTGAGTCATTATGTTGTATACTTGAAACTAGTTTAATGTTATATGCCAATTATACCTCAATAAAGAAAAAGATTCTCTGGACTGGACATCATGGTGGACATATGTTACACCACCCAGATCCTCCATCAGTGCAGGACTTTTTGCCCCAGTACTAAGCACCATTGCAGACAGTCTCCATGTACCAGTCCCTTCTCATAGTCCTCATCAAATGACTGGACAGTGAACAAGTATAGAGGCCCAGCAGCCATCTAGTACCAGTTCTAGATAAGTCTAAGAGCCATTTAGCTGCAGAGATTACCAAAAGTTCAGCTGTGACTGTGCTAGACCTACATGAAAGCTTGATTTCTCCCTGCATACACATCTTCATTCCACTCCCCTCCCAAGGGCCTTCCTTAATAAACCTCTTAAATGCCAAACTCAACCTCAGAGCCTCCCTTCCAAGGAACCCAACCTACAACAATTAGCAGAACAAGTGGTAAGAGAAAGGAGGGGATTCATTAGGGGCCTGGGTAGTACATAATTTCCATTCTAGCTGGCAAAGAGACCCCATCACTCACTGGTAGAACTGGGAGCACTGCTATCCCCTGGCACAACAGAGCAGTCCAGTCCTGTTATAAAAACAGCTACTGGGGGTGTATTGAGATGAAAGCCAGTGGAAGGGGATGCATTAGCTGTTGCAATGTATCAGGCGTTTGAGAAATATGGTGGTAATAGTAATTATAAAACCAGTGTTCGTGGTGGGGTTATGGACATTGGGAAGGGTATGTGATACAGTGAGTGCTGTGAAGTGTGTAAACCTGGTGATTCACAGACCTGTACCCCTGAGGCTAATAATACATCATATGTTTATTAAAAACAACAACAACAATGTTGGCTATCATTAGGCTTCATTGATACCCTGAAAAAATACAAGAAAAAGCTGAGAGGACTAATCCCAACTGAAATCTAAGTATGAAAGCCAGAAGACCTCCTTGGTAGCATGTAAAAAGGACCTCATCTCATGCAGGGCAATGGCAGAAAAGGCTGATGGCCAGGACCAGAACACAATGGTCAGGATATCTGAGCCCAAACTATAAACTCCCAACCAAGGAAGGTCTGTTCTGTTGAGGTCAGGGCTGTGGTTAGAATAAGATGAAAACCCTGACACAGGTGGGAATGGCTGAGTTATTTCCACTCCCCTCCCCTCACCACAGATTTTGAATCTACGGATTCCCTAAAAATTCTGAGCCTACAGAAGTGTCCCAACCCCTCCTAAGAAGAAACAATCCTCCATCACTGATTGGAGATTATGAACGTCTTCACTCCTGCAAAGCCACAAGTGTCCCACTCAAGATCAGCCCCCACTTCCCTTACTGATTACTAATCTAGTAACTAGGTTTAGTTAAGTCATAACATAACTCTACTGAGGACATGCCATGCCTGTTAAGGAAAAAGGAGCTCTACGTGTGTGTGTGTGTGTGTGTGTGTGTGTGTGTGTGTGTGTGAAGGAGGCTCCAGGCTAGACATGGAACCCTAAGTGGGGCTTGAACTCACAACCCTGTGATCAAGGCCTGAGTTGAAATCAAGAGTCAGATGCTCAACTGACTGAGCCACTCAGATGCCCCAAAGGAGCTCTATTTTTAAGGCGCTCCAAGACCTAGCTAGCACGTACCAGCAAAAGCTGGGAGAGTATTCATGGAACTATATTCTGGAGGTGCTTAATCAAGAAGGCTGGCATATAAGATTGGATAAATAAGAGTTTGTCAATTTGAGATCCTCTCCCAGGATGAAAGATTTAGCATGTTGGCAGGAACCCAGGAAGATGGTGTAAGCTCACTACAAGATGGCTGCTGGAAGAATGCAAAAAACAATGCTCACGTTAAGTGAGGTCGACATGCCAGAACTGCCAAGGCCCGTGGTGGAAGAAGGGAGCAGAAGTCTCAGAAAAGTGGAGATGCTAGAATAGATATACTAAGAAAGTCCTGAAAATCTACAAGATGACTCTGAAGACTCTAGTAGGAGTGGCACCAGTATCCCTGAGAAATACAGTGGTAGCTCTCCCCTCTAGGCCCAGGCTAACAGTAGGAAAGGCCATTGCATGACTAGACTCACTGACAATAAAGGGATGAAAGGACACCAAAATAAGAGAGGCAAGTTGGCCCCGCACTAACCCTTAGGGTCCAGGTGAACTCAGTTGTCATAATGAGCAGCAGGACAGTAGAGAGGTGGAGAGAGGGGGCTGCCCTGCAAAGAGTTTCTGCTGATGGTTCATAAAACATGAAGCATCTGGAGCAAAAGAGACGGGCATCCGACAAGGGTACTACTCAACTTGTACCAACTAAAGAGATCACACAGATGGTTCGGTGACCAGGGTGGTTATTTTCATATCATAATCTCTCGCCTAGTGTTATGACCCAGAACCCAATGATTGAGGAAGAAGCCAGGTCCCCAAGGAAGAGACCCCACAATATCACAGCAAGTACACACTCTTCCGCTCCCCGCCCCCTGACCTTTTTCAAAGGGATCTTCTACCACTTGGTTGGTAACTGCTCAGGTTAGAGAAGGCGGCATACCCAAACATTCTGAAGACTGTTCAACGTAGGATCCAGGTTGATGATGATACCCAGAGGCCTGTTACAGTAGGGGCCTGTGGAAACGAAGTAACAAATGGAATCTTGGCCAAAGTTCAACTCAAGGGTGGGTCCGCTGAGTCTGCAGACTAATCTGGTGGTCGTTTCTTTGGCTCCCAAATGTGTAATCAGCACAGACATTGTCCGCGGTGAGCACCACCCCTACCCTGCATTTCAAGACTGAGTGGTATGAGCTGTCATAGTGGAGAAACTTCTACCTGCCACCTCCCAGACAAGAAAATAAAAAAAATAAAATCATGCCAAAGGGGATATGCCAAAAAATGGGACCTCTCTTAAAGATCTCAAACTATACTGTCTGATTCTTATCCCTAACCACTCGCGGCTACTGAGGACTTAAAATGTTGTTAGTGCAACTGAGAGACAGAATTTTTTATTTTATTTAATTTTAATTAATAGAATTTTAAAACATACTCAAATCAGTTGTTGGGAAATGTTTAAATATGTTTGGAAAAACTTGAGTATATGAGGCTACTTTTTCAACTGTAAATTTTATGAAATCTAAATATAGATCGAGTATTTCTGATGAAGCTTTAACATCTGAATTGGAATGTGCTGTAAATAGAAAATACTCTTAGCACCGAAAAAAGACTGTAAAATATCTCAATAGTATTTTGTTTACTACATATTAAAATATTGTTAATAGATTGAGTTAAATAAAATATATTGCTCAAATTAATCTCACTGCCTCTTTTTCCTTTTTTTAATGTGGCTCTTAAACATTTTTAAATTACGTATGTGGCTCATATCATTTACACAGTGGAAAGCCCTGGTCTAAAGGAAGCCGAGGTTGTGGTTCCAATTATATCTCCATTTGACTCAGAGGTCTGGCTCCTGCAAAAACCAGACAGAACCTAGAGTACCACAGACTACCACGAACTCAACAGGTAGAGACCCCAAATGCAGCCATTGTGTCAGGTGTAATTTCCAGAGATTAATGGTGCCTTCCATCCATGTCATGTGGCAATTGATTTGACAAATGTGTTCCTTTCCATCCCTATCAGAAGAGAGGCTTGGAGGCAGTTCCATTCACACGAAGGGGACAACAGTACACATTTCCAACTTTGTTTCAGTGGACTCTGACCTGGGTTCAAATCCCCCATGTTGCCCAACCCCCTGCCTTGCAAGAAGGTAACCTCTCCAAGCCTCACATTTTCTTCCCACAGGTAGGGTTGGATTCATTACGTCCACCTCATAGGGTTGCTGTGAAGACCAACATGGGCTCATATGCAGAGTGCCTGGCATAGAGTAAGCAATCAGTAAACATAGGTCTCTCTTCCCCCTCAGCAGCCAGAGAGGAGAACCTTGGATGATAAGACACCTAGGGCACCTAAGACTATTACCTCTGTGTTGTGGTACTTACTGGTAGGTTCATGGAAGTCTGCTTGCTTAGCCTACCCACACAGATATATATTTTTAAGTGAATGGGTGTTAAATTTTGTGGCTCCCAACACTGGTTCTAACTGAGGCTGCACTAATGGAATTATCTTGGAGAGGTTTGTTTGTTTGTTTAAGATTTTATTTATTTATTTGTCAGAGAGAGAACAAGCAGGGGAGTGAGAGGGGAGAGGGAGAAGCAGGCTTCCTGCTGAGCAAGGAGCCTGATGCAGGACTTCATCCCAGGACCCTGGGATCATGACCTGAGCCATAGGCAGACATTTAAGCCACTGAGCCTCCCAGGCGCCCCTATCTCAGAGAGTTTTAATTTAGTTAGTGGAAAACTTTTAAATATGTTTGGAACAACTGGTCTGGGTAATATTCATGTATTTATTCATGTATTTTTTAAGCTCCCCCAAGAGATTCTAATATGCCACCAGAGTTTAAAGACACTTTTGTATCTTGTCTTCTGTCTTGGATAAGTGATCTCCCCTCCCGGCTGTCTTTCTAAATTAAAACTGAATGCTCATCAGCCATAGGTAAAGATTAATGAGATAATGGCATCTGGTTATGTTTGAGATCCTTGATAGGGGAGAGGAGCTCCAAGATATAATTAGGGCCATTGTCATTATTAGTGCCTCAGTTTAAAGGAAGGAATTAGAAGAAGGCAGACCCCTTCTCCTCCTGTTCTGGCTCCCTTACCTACTCCTGGATTTGTCGTTCTGAGGGTGTTGTGATGCCCACAGCCCGAAGAAGGTCCTGAAGCCTACTCCTGTGGGAAGCCAGCCCAGCCTAGGTGTGAGATGGAGTCTGGTGCCGTTTGCCGTAAATGCAGCAACTTCAGTGTCAGCGTATTTGCAACACATTTCAAGATTGGGTCAGGAGGCCAGGAGCTGATGATGGATTTTTTTATTTATTTATATATTTATTTTGCTTACTGGTAGATTAGGGATTTGTAGGGTTCTCAGGCAGCCACTGTAAAATCGTCACGTTACAGAGAACAGGCACCCGTGGAAAGGGGAGAAAATAGCTTCTGGATCTGACAGACCGTGTGCTCGGCTCATCCCCTCCAGATCTCCCTGTCCGTGGCGGAGTGAGGCACCGATGGGAGGAGGCACAGGTGTTTGCCATCAGCCTCCCCGCCATTGGCAAGGGGCCACCTCTGTACTGAGCAGCAAATCAACTTCCCACTTTATGTTAATTGTTCAGCTGAGTTATCACAGCTGCCTGGCACCCCAGATGGGCATGGTCACTCCCGGGGCCTGGAATGACAGAGCGCATTGTACCTCTCATTGCCAAGTCCCCCTCACTAAGCCCAAGGAAAGGGTTTGGGAAGCGAGCAAGGTCTTCAAGGGCAAGGACTACCCTCACACTGTTGGTTTGTGGTTAATATATGTTGCCCCCACTTTGGGGAAATGTTTAAGTCACATCACTTCTAATTTCTATGTTTTCACTGAAAATAGAAAATGCTACCAGTTTTCACCAGAATCGGAAAATCTTGGCATCGGAAGCACCTGGGAGGTGAACAAGACACAACTCCTGGGAAGTCACCTTGGAGTGCAGGGCAGGATAGCCCTTTGCTTTCTTCTTTTCCTTCGCACTTCTTTTTCCCTCCTTTCCTGTTAACATTTGCAAATACCTTTTTCTCCTCCCCCTCATCTGGCAGCCCCTGCCAGTCCAATCGCTTTAAAACCTTAGAGAGCACCTGAACCCATCGTCCATCCTGCAGAAGCACCTCCTCTAAGCCCTGAGATGACAGCACGTGCCCTCTGCTGAAGGGCATCTATAAAGACCACGAGGCTTGGGGTGACCAGAGCTAGACTCCGGATCTAAATCTACCCACTTACAGCTTCAAGCCCTTGGGAAATGATTTAACCTCTCTGCACCTCAATTTTCTCATCTGCAAAGAGAGGTTCATACTGATCTCCAACAAGTTTGGAAAACGAGGACACCTGGGGTGGCTCAGATGGTTAAGCATCTGCCTTCAGCTCAGGTCGTGATCCCAGAGTCTTGAGATCAAGCCCTGTGTCGGCCTCCTGCTCAGTGGAGAGTCTGCTTCTCTCTCCCTCTAGCCCCCACACCCACTGGTGCTTGCTCTCTCTCTCTCTCTCTCTCTCTCTCAAATAAATAAATAATCTTTAAAAAAATAAAAAATAAAAAAAAGGTTAGGGGCAGCAGCTCTTTCTGCCCATGGGTCCTGTCCCCGCGCTTTAATAAACCACCCCACTTTGCACCAAAGATATCTCAAGAATTCTGTCTCGGTCACCGCTCCGGATTCCACCCCGCTGAACCTCCCTTATATTCTAAAACTTCATCATTTGCCACCTGAACGTGGTGGCTTTGAGTCTTTACCTCTGGACTCTGAGCTTTGGTGCAAAATTAGTGAGTACTTTCTCTCCTTTTCCTTAACTCTCATTTCAGGGCCCTTCAAGGAGTGCGGTCTTACGGGAACACTTGCATGTCCGTTGCTCAGGCTGTAATCCTCTAGCCCGTGGCTCCTCTGTGGGGAGGAGAAAGCCTGCCTTTTGGCTGGAAGTTAGTACCCTGACCGGAACGGTAATAAGACCCAGAAACTTGATTCCTTCTCTTTATTCCTGTTCTTATACGAAGTTGTCTGTCTTGGGTACAGGACAGCCACCTAAGTCATCAGGACAGTTGCCAATCTTAAAAAAAAAAAAAAAAAAAAAAAAAAAGGTTGGGAAAATGAAAAAAAAAAAAAGTGTGTGCTGAAAACAATACTATATAATCACATTAACGAACCCAAAAAGAAAAAGCCTCCTAAGTAAGATGGAAAAATATCTTGACAAAATTTAACTCCCATTCATTTAAAAAAATAAAAAATAAAAAAAACAACAGTACGATGACAAAAGAAAACATAGTGAAATATACTGTTTTTTAAAAAAATGAACACCATTCATGGTAAAACATAGAGGCAAACTAGGAATAGAAGTGGATTCCTCTAACTGACAAAAAGTATCTGTAAAACATCTATAGGAAACACCATGTTCAAGGATGAAATGGTAAAAACATGCCCATTATTATCAAGGTCATTCAGGACTGTGTCAGGGGTCTCGGCCAGAGCACTAAGGTAAGAAAAAGAATAAATACCTCAGTGAGAGAGGAAGAAATTGAACTGTCATCATTTGGTTAATATAATTGCCTACCTAAACCCCTCAAAAGATGTTATATACAAACTAAGATTTATTTATTGAAATAATTTATGCATAAAATCAGTAAAACAAGAAAATTTAAGTGTTTCTAGACAAACAAATCAAAATGCAAAAATCTTTGTATTTCTTAATACCCAGAAAGGAGAAAAAAATAGTTTGAGTTTTAAATACCATTTAAAATAGAAGCAAATACACAAGGCCCAGCCTAATCCCACCTGCTCACCCGGCTTTGCTAACCATGGCCATGAGCTATGTTTGAGTAGGGACAAGAGAGAAACATACTCACCATATCTTGTTTCTGCTACCTGGTTCCGTTAGTCTACTATTCCACTCTCTCTGCTCTCAGGCTGACATTATTTGAGCTCAACACAAGACACAAGATTTGGCCTGGCTAATTTGAGGAGGAAGGGAGGGAGGCAGTCAAGGGGGTTAAGAATAAGAATCAACTGCACCTGGATGGCTCAGTGGGTTTAGCATCTGCCTTTAATTTGGGTCATGACCCCAAAGTGCTGGGATCTGTTCCCTCATCAGGCTCCCCATTTGGTGGGGAGTCTGCTTCCCCCTCTCACCCTCCCCCTTCTCTCTCTCTCTCTCTCTCTCAAATAAATAAAATCTTCAAAAGAAGAAAAAGAAGGAGAAGACGAAGAAGAGGAAGAAGAATCAATCCACAAAGGAAATTAGACGCAGGCTGAAAAATTTTAAAGAAGATGATCAGGACTTCCATATCAGAGAAGCATGGATCCAATTCCCAGGTTTTCCTTTTACCACCTCTGTAACCTTGGGCTATTTCCATAAGACCTCCTCCCACAAGTAACTGAAGCAGGACTTGCTAGGGCTTGACCCAAAGTAAATGTTCAATAAACATTAGCAATGAGGATGGTGCCCCCTATGGGTTAAAAGTGGTGAAGACATGCCTTAACAATACAGATCATTTTAATCTAGAAATCAAAACTGAACCAATGAGATACTATTTTTTATCTACTGCCACTGACAGATACTAATAAATGTCCCATTCCTCATATTGGTGAGAAGAAATCCCTTTGACACAGGAAAGCTGAAGGGACTCCATGTTAGAAAGGCTTCATCTCTGCTAGACCCTTTCCCGGTATAAACCGCTGGCCCTAAGCGATGATGAGACTCATGCTCCTTTCCGAGTCTCCCAGACACTCCGTCTGCTCTTCTCTGTCACTCACCCCATTCAATAAACTCTCCTTCCACTTTCTCTGCCTCACATTTGATTTCTATCCTGCAGGAAGCCAAGGGCCCTCCTGGCTGGTCCTGTGGGACGCTCCCCTGGGTTCTTGGGCTCAGCCTGCCTGCATCGCCTTCATGCAGTGATGGGACTATACATTGATGCAAACTTTCTGAAGCAAATTAAGGCAACTCCTATTAACTACCTATTCAAAGCATTTGTATCCTTTCACTTACAAGAATGTACCTAAGTAAATAATCATGGACGTGGGCCAAGACGTACACCTGAGTAGGTTAACTGCAACATTGTAATAATTAGCAAACATTGAGGAGACGGGTGTCTCTATATCCAACAATGGGAATTAAAGAAATGGTGATAGACTCTCGTGCAGTCATTGGCAATTATATCATAAGGACATATTGAATGCCGTGAGTAAAGGCTCACAACATATTTTAAAGTTTAAGAAGCTGGCTTTACAACAGAGGGGAATTTTTAATATTCTATATAAAAAAGATGTTGGAGATTTACTAAACTATTATGAGCCGTCATCTCTGGGCAGTGGGAATAATAGCTACAATAATCTCTTGGTTAATAAATTTGATTTACATATTTTTAAATGGTGCCTTGAAAGAACTTAGAGCATTTTTCAGAACTGCTGAGCAACTTGGGGGAGTAACTAAAAGGATAGGAAGGCTTTGCTAGGCACCCCGCCGCCTGCACCCTCCAAGCCGCTTCTCATTCCAGCCTGGGGGGCTCGGGCTCGGGCTCGCGCCCACGTTTCCTTCTCTGCTCGCATTCCAAGCAGTCTGGAGGAAGGTCTTCTCTTTCTGAAGACGGATTCCCAGGAATGTGTAGGCAACAACCCCTGAAAATGCTTATGAATTTTTTTTTTCAAATGTGAGTATACTTTATCAAATACAGCAAAGCAGGAAAACATTATTTTTGGAAACAGATGAAACGTAACAAAACAAAACGAAAAATGTAGAGTGTAGTGGTCAAAACAAAAATATTCCCATCTCGGTGCCCCCATGCCCCGTGACAATGCTTGCCAATGAGGGAATATTTTTTTTTTTTCGGTCTCAGAAAATATCATTGGTGGGCGGAGTGACTGGGCTCCGAGCCCCAGGTCTGCACTCCCTTCAGCAGGGCTTTTCTGTTCTGTGAATGGTCTTTAGCTTAATACCTTCTTGCCACACTCCCTTTTGGAGAGAGAGATTAAAGATGTTAAGCTGAGAAGGGGTGTGATTTACTTCCTTCTTTGTGCGTTTCTGCATTTTCCAAATTTTCTGCAGTGGATGTGAATTGCCTGTGTGACCAGGTCACTACTCTTGCTTTGAGGAGAGCTACCTCACAACCCTGTCCCAACGCCCTGGGAGGGGTCCCTGGGCCTCCTGTCGATGCAGCAAACACTTTGAACTGAAGACAGGAGCTCTCATTTCAGCGAGATAAAGCTTAAGATGCCAAGTGCTGGACCAGAGGTGAGGGGGGACAAGAGTCCAGTCTCACACCAGGGTGTAAACATCAAGGACGGGGGGTGCGGGGGTTGCCCTGGGAAGGGGCTTTTCTGTCGAGGGGTCCACTACTTAGTAGCTTAGTCCTCCTTCCTAGGTCCAACCCCACGGACAGCCCTCAGGGTCTCGCAGGTTGATTCCCGGTCCCCTGTCTCCCAGCCGTCAGTGCTGGGCTGGCGGCCGATGCCCTGGGCCCACGGGATCACTGCTGGTACTGAGAACAGCCCTCCCGGCTCCAACAAAGGCATCACCCAGACTCGCTCTGCTGCAGAGCCTTGGGCAGGAACCAAAGCCTGGGACTCACCTGGGTCTTCTTGCACCTCAACATCCAACAGGGGCGACCCCAAATCTTCTTTGGGGGGCTGGTTGCTTATAGCTTCCTAGCCCTCTCTGATCTGCACACGAGATGCCATCAGGCCCCCATCCCCAGGACAGGAGAGGAGGCCGGGAAGGGACCGAGTCAGGAAAGCAGGATTTCCGACTTGAGACCAGCCTGGACGGCAGGTGCACAAACTACGTCCACAGCACCCTTCTCCTCACTTCGCTCCAATCTGAAAGGGCCTCCCGGACTTCCCGGCCGGACTCACTGCCCAGCTCTGAGCAGCAGCCTGGCCTCCCGGGATGTTCCCAGAGCCGCAGGTGTGGCTGCCGCAGGACACAGGTGTGGAAGCCGCTGAGACCGCGTGCACATGTGCTTACAGCCTTTTTACTGTGATGAACCAAAGACCAAGAACCCAAGGACATGTGGTTCTATTTTCTCCTCTGCCCCACTGAGCCCCCAGAAATAAACAAATAAATATAAAAAATAACGAGCAACCCGGGGCCTCCCATAAGAGGGAAAACCTTGATCTCAGTTTTGTGTGTTTCCATTTACACAGAAAAAAACGAATAAAGGAATGCAAGAAGATCAATTTTCTTATTTTTTTACATTTTAGAAGGGCACCTGACACATATTAAGTACACAAACAAGAATATACTATTTTTATCATAATGTCTGCATAATAATAATTTTATCACAGCCACTTAAGGAGGAAAAAGGAAAGAAATCCACGGGAAGGAGGGAGAGACCCTAGAACCAAGAGAGGGAGCCACGGATGGGGCGGGCCGGCCCTGCGGCATCCTGGGGATACCCAAGAAAAAAATGTGCGGGGTGGAGCCACTAAGAAAGAGGAGAAGCTTTGAGAAGGAAGAGAATGACAAAAAAGACAAACATGGCCCGCTGTACATCCACAACCTCTGGTCACCCACCCTGGTCACGCTCTGAATCAGGAGCCCCCTCTGCCGGCAACGCCAGAACCCGCCCAGGCCTTCTGCGATGGAGGAACAGCGCCACCTTGTGGGTCATTGAGTTACTGGCGCCGAAGATCTTCGGAGTCGCGTTGCTTTTTCACTACCGCGGACACGGTTCTCTTTTCAGCAATTAAGAAAGGAATCTGAAGCGTCGTCGTTTTAGAAAACTTGGTGAGAATCAAACAGAATTAAGGAAAGCCTCAATCACCTGCTGCAATATCTGATTCTCTTTCCCTGCCACATCCAACAGAGACGGTTGCCTGTACCAGAGGGTGTTCTGGCTGGGAGAGGAGCTGGCGGAGCCAATAGGTATCGTGCAGGAGACGGGACAGAGATGGGAGGTGGGGGGTGAGCTGGGACAGAGAGGGGAGGTGGGGGGTGAGCTGGGACAGAGA